>NW_027514090.1:1072171-1429562 GCF_048772815.1 Callospermophilus lateralis
AGCCTCCAGAGAGGTGGCTATCAAACTCCAGAATTAAACACTACAAGAGCCTCTTCCTTGACAAAGACAGAATAACGCTGGGACCCCCTGCTCCACTCAACCCAGCTACACTGCTGCCAGAAGTATCATCAGGACCCGTCGCTCATGAGTGTCAAAACATACTGGCAGAGGAAACCAGTATACGACGAGACTTGAAGGATTAGCCACTGCATCGCCCTGAAGTCGTATAGTTTACGGATGGCAGAAGCTTCCTCCAAGACGGTAAGCAGCAGGCTGGAGCAGCAGTAGTTAGCAAAACTAATTCATCTGGTCCTTTGGTCTCCCAGAAGGGACATCAGTACAAAAAGCAGAACTTATTGCCTTTATGAAAGCATTGGTACTAGCAACAGGCAAAAAGGCAACCATGTACACTGATAGCCGCTATGCATTTGCCACTGCTCATGTGTACAGGGCTATTTGCAAGCAAAAGGGGGCTATTAACATCTTCCGGGAAAGAAATAAAGAACAAAGATGAGATCCTCCACCTTCTCTCAGACGTGCAGGGCCCTAAGGAACTAGCTATAGGGCACTGTCCAGGGAATCAGAAGGGAAATGACCCCGTGGCACTTGGAAAGAGAAGGACAGATGAGGAAGCTTAATTGGCAGACCTAAACGGAGTGACTCTGTTAACTTTTTTCACACCGGGGGGAACAATAATCAAGAGACTTGGCAGTCCCGCAACATTCAGGCAACATATCATCTGAGGAGACAGATACAGAACTCTGGGGCCCTACAGAGCCAAGTTTACAATTTCAAAAAGCCCACCTTTATGTCGAAGACTTACACCAGCTCACCCACTTAGGCTCAAAGAGGTTTTAGGCACTCTCAAAGGACCGAAGAAAGGACTTAGTATTGACTGACTCACAGAGGAAAGAAATAGCTGAGCAGGTGACTAGAGCTTGTCAAGTCTGCCAATTAGTTAATACTTACCCATCCGAGCTTCCTGCAGGGAAGCACTTATGAGGAACCAGACCAGGACAATTCTGGGAAGTGGACTTTACTGAAATTAAGCCAGCAAGGTATGGACTTAAATATCTCCTAGTCTTTGTAGATACTTTTTTCAGGATGGGTCGAAGCCTTCCCCATGAATAAAGAAATGGCTCAGATGGTGGTCAAAAAGATGCTAGAAGACATTTTCCAAAGGTCAGCCTGCCTAAGGTAATAGGGTCTGACAACAGACCGGCATTCATGGCCCAGGTAAGTCAGGGATTCGCCAGGACCCTGGGGATTAATTGGAAGTTACATTGTGCTTATAGAACCCAGAGCTCAGAACAGGTAGAAAGGATGAATAGAACCATCAAAGAGACCTTAACGAAATTAAGCCTGGAGACCGGCATAAAAAATTGGACTATGCTCCTACCTTATGCACTGTTTCATGCAAGAAATACCCCCTCTGCCTCTTTGTGTAACCTCACCCCTTATGAAATTTTCTGTGGTGCCCCTCCTCCAGTAAGGGACCTAACACCAACTCTGAGACTTAATGATTCCTTTCACAACCCCTTGCTTGACAGACTTAAAGCCCTTGAACAAACCCAGCACCCAGCGATACCTGTGGAAACAGTTGGCCATTGCTTATCAGCCTGGAGACAAGGGAACTCCACATGGATATCAAGTGGGAGACTTTGTCAATGTGAGCTGGCATCAGGTGTCATCCCTGGAACCCCGCTGGAAAGGACCATACCAGGTGCTTCTTATAACACCTACAGTGGTGAAAGTGGATGGGATCACTTCCTGGATACATGCCTCACATCTCAAGCCTGCACCCTATCCAGACTCCGGCTGGAAACTGGAACAGACTGGTAACCCTCTCAAGTTGCAAGTCTGTCGTGTGGGAAGGGCTATGTATTCTTCCCCTGACCACCAGCTGTCCTAATCCCCATCAGCCTGTTCAGCAACAATGGCAAGTTATAAATCCTACTGGAAAGTATTGTGGTCTATTTCACATACAGTCCCCTTATGGCCTTGGTGGCCATCTCTCCACCTGGACATTTGTCAGCTTGCCATAGGCCTCTCTGATGGGATCTCCCTGAAATAGAGGACCCCACTTAGATCCCACTCAAACCCAAAACCAGGGCAACATAGACCACCTTACCCCATGAATTATGGATGTCATCTTTCCAAGCTCAGGTGTAAACTAGCCAGTCTTGATTTTTATGTGTGCCCAGCTGATTTCCAAAGTCACAAACAGGCCCAAACCTGTGGAGAACCCAGTGACATTTATTGTAGATCTTGGGGTTGTGAACAAACGGGAGCTGCATGGTGGAACTCAATCTCCCCAGACAGTATGATTCAGGTAGGACAAAATGACACCTGGATTGATCCCAAGAAATGTGCTGCTAGCCAAGTGGTGTCAAAAAGTCGCTGTGGAAAGAATAGTCTATGTTACCCCCTCAATAAAACTTTCACTTCCAAAGGAAGGGGCTACCTCAGAACAACATGGCCTAAGGGAAATACTTGGGGAATGCGATTCTATATTTATGGTCCTGGTTATGAGTTTGGTCTCTGGTTCACCATCCGGCTTAAAAAGATAGAAAATCCCACAGCAATAGCGCTAAATCCCCTCAGGCCAGTAATTAAGCCTCCTAAATCTCACATACCTAGATCTACCAGAACCGCTCTACCATCTCATACTTCCTGGTTTCTGTCTTTGCCTACTTCCCCCGTCCAGAATACAGCTTACTCTCCCCCCCCGGGAACTAATTAAAGAAACCTTTATGGAACTGAACTCCACACAGTCAGAATTCCTTGCATTTCAGCCCAGGTATTGGACAGCTCTGTAAATTATTGTGTAATGGTGTAGATACTCCCCAGGGTGCTCTATGATGATGCAGAATCATTTGAAGGTCTACTAGCGGGACAAACAACCTGATTTTGCCGGGAGCCAGTGTCCCTTACTCTAGCCATCCTATTGGGGATAGGAGCTGCTGCAGGAGTGGGTACGGAAACAGCTGCTATGATCTGTGGGTCACAACAAATGGCCTGATTAGAAACAGCAATAGATCAAGACTTGAAGGCGTTAGAGACATCCGTCACAGTTTTGCAGCAATCCTTAACCTCTCTCTCTGAAGTTGTTTTACAGAACAGGCGAGGATTAGACCTCCTCTTCATGAGGGAGGGGGGCCTCTGTGCTTTACTGAAAGAAGAATGTTGTTTTTATGCTGACCATAATGGAGTTGTAAAAGAATCCATGAGTAAATTGAGCAAATGCCTTGAAAAGCGCCAGAGAGAAAGGAAGATTCAACAAGGGTGGTTTGAGTCATGGTTTACCCAGTCCCCCTGGTTAACTACACTTCTATCAGACTTAGCTGGACCCCTGATCATCCTTACGGTGTTGCTAACTATGGGACCTTGTTTGCTAAACCGCATAGTTTTCTTTCTCCAGGTTCAGATTGGCCAGAAAAAAACTCATGGTAATCAGACAGAAATACGCTCCACTGGCAGAAATAAAATGTGAGAAACCGCAATAATTATGATTCATTACTTTTAAGATTAAAAGTAGTCAGAAAAAGGAGTGGAAAATGAAAGAATAAAAGAAATTGAAATTGAAACTTAAAGAACCAGGTTTTGTAAAGTTTCCAAGCTGCACTCAGAACCTGAAATTCCTGTGGCAGTTAAGACAATTCCCGGAACTGCCCATTAGATGTGTGTTGAAATCTTCCCTGACCACCTAGTTACAAAACAACCCCTTTCCAGAAACCGTGCAGCTCAGCACGTATACATCTCAGGGCTTCAACCAATCAGTTTAAATGTATACCCTTACTCAGGGCTGACCAATCACCCGCTGCCAGACCTGTTCCCGCCAATGAATGTGCTAATCATGTTTTTGAGTTGTTATTTGAAGAACAGGGAAATTGTTGGTCTTACAATACAGAAATTTAGGCGATCTTCCACCTTCTGAGAACCTCAAAGTTCCATGCAGAAATCATCCCTGAAGAAGATGTAGGCACCTATGAAGGACATGAGAGAGCAAAAGTCAAAATCCATGTCAAACAACCTGGTCAGGATGAAGGGATGTGTCTGAATCAGCCTCTTTCTTCTTAATGTAGATTAAATGGACCAAACCAGGCCTGTGCGGAGAGCTGTTCCTGGTTGCCTGTAGTTGATATACCATTCTAACTTGTGTAAGAGTCACAGGAAGTAGGGACAGACTCCATCTCATGGGACCCTTGGAAGCAACTGTTAGGACAAAGTGTTTGCCAAGGCAGTGACCTCATTCAGTTCCTGAAGGAAGTGACCTACCACACTTCCTTGGTGATGGAACTCTCTGAACTAGGGATCCAGGAAGCCAGGCACCCAGAGCAGTCCCAGTTCCAGTCCCAGGGGTCTCAATTGTTTGGATTTACCAAGGACAGAGTCAGTCTTTCGTGGTACCAACTTACGTGATGATGGCCAAATGTCAGGAGATGTCTGAATAGGGGCCATTTCTGAGAAAGCAGGTAGTGGCTCAACCATGGCTCCTGACAACTTTAAAGTGTTGTCAAAGAAGACCAGATCTGAGACAGAACAGGCCATTTCGGGGAACATAGTATGGCCCACCAGTCAGAGGACACTGTGGATAGTCACAGACATACTTGGGGAAAAGAGGTGCCATTGTGGGTGTCCCTGTGAGTTTGTGGTTTAGTCTCATGTTCTGAGAAAAAGGCAGTTTGTTTGTTTGGAGTGGAATGTTTCTAGAAATTTGTTTGACAACATGAGTGTTTCTATGTCTGTGTATCCCACTGTATCCATGGTTGTAGACATTTGAAAAGCGAACGCATCAATGGTTGTGTCCAGTCTAGTAGAAAGCTTCCCAGCATTCATCCTGCCCAATTTAAGAATGGAGAGTGGCTTGCCTTATGGATGGGCAACACCTACTATCTTCTTAAGTTCCACTTTTCTTCCTGAATACTGGCCACTCTCCATAATACCCTCATGGTTTTGTTTCCAAGATATATACCACTTGCAAGCTCTGTGACATGGTCATGTACTTGATAGCTGAAGGGAATGGGAGCATCTCAGAAAACTCAGAATTCTGTGTGACCAGGAAAGTCTCAGTGGAGAAACACTGCTTTGGGCCTTTTGCTTACCTATTGTTCTGATGTCCTGAATGTCAGGAAGGTCTTTGCCTCAGGCCACCCCTTTGTGAAGCCTGAAGAAAACAGCTTTCAAATGGAAATGAATGGGCATCACCTGTGGCTCTTTGCTTAACTTCTTTAGAAAGGGATGTGGCTGAATCAGCCTCTTGGTCCTGTGTGAGGCAGTGGCTTAGATTGTCAGCACCTGATGGATCTAAAGAAAGTTTCCAAGTGTGCATTCAAAACCAAAATGGCCAAAAGAGCAGTCATGTGAATGAAGTCTCTCGCCATCCTTTACAACCTTCCTGACCACCATCAAGTGAGAATAGGCATCCTTTGGGTCAAATGAGTTCTTCAAAGCCATGCAGAGGCTAGCCGATAGTTGCTTGGTTTTCCTCATGACACCAATTCTCATAAAGAATCTATACCAGACAGTCAGTAGGCCTCAAATTGGAGAAGTGGAGCAGTTATAGAGCAGGCCTAATTGATCACTCTTTGTTCAGAGGAAGGGTGTCCAGGCCACCCTGACTTTAGGCAAATGAGGTGCAAGTGTGCTTATTTTGCACAGTGTCTTGGGCTACGCCCCTCATGGAAACCTCCAGCCAGAGGTTATGATGAGTGTATATGTGGAAGAAGATGAGGGCCATGTGGGAGTGTGTTGGTTTCAATTGTGGTCAGTTGTGTGGTGGTTGGAAAAGATGCCTGGGTCCACCTGGGCTTGAACTCTTGTGTGATTCTCCTTAGAGACTGAGTAATGGAACTGACCTCAGAGAAGTATTGCCATGAATTGTGTTGGGATTTTAGGTGGCCATGGATGAGAGTCACCCTTGGAAACTGAGATCTAAGAAAAGGGTGGCTTTCCAAAGAGCACTGTAAAACTCAGCCTGGTTATCACATGATTGTATTCTGAAAATTTGGCAGCCATAGTTGAGGGTCAAAACATACATGGACCTCACATTGCAGACCTCAATGGGCCTGGTTTCATGTGTCCTTTTGGCCCCTCTTTGGGAAGCCTTGCCTCTGAGAGTTCACCAGAGCTTTCCTTGAAATGTGCTTCCTCAAAATTTAATGGTTCCTGAATGCATTAAAACCCACAGTTTCTCCAACTTCATCCTTGAAAAATGGCTGGATAAATACCATGAAATTTTTGAATTTTCCTTGACCAGGTGGCCCTGGAGAATCTTTGGATGTCCTGTTGCTGATCATGAGTATACCAGAGAATGCCTTGATTTACTGGGTTTCATGAAAATGGTGTAGAACAGAGATACCAGTATGTTGGAGCCAGGTGTGTAGTGGACCCAGAGCTGTGGTGGGAAGGTGTGTGATAAAACATCTCTGGTCGGGCCATGTGGATCTGCCATTGACTTCCAAATGGCTTGTGGCTGACATGGTGCAGACAGGAATCACATCACTTATATGTCTGAAACCTCTCCATAATAGGCATCTTGTTATATGGAAATGTTTAAGGGCAATGTTCAGAATCAGGTTGCTATGATCAAGAGGCAAGCTATGTGGGATAGAAGCCTGGTTGGTGCATTCTCCTGCAGACCCTGACCCACCACACTTGACAGGATTGCCTCCAGCACTGTGTCCCAGTTGAAATCCTTGTATTTTGTGAAGCAAAGACCAAACTCCCAGTGCAGCAGCAAGAAACACCATGAAAAGTGGAGGATGACCAAATGGCTTCACAGTCCACATGCAGATACACTTGGCTCTCAGTGGCCAAAGTTTACCTACAATAGAGAAGTGGGCACTGCTGCCTCATGTTCTTTGGAAAAGAAGAAACAATGTCCTCCAGGTCACACAGATGCAGACCCTGCTTTGATGCTCTCATTAGAATGGAAGCTACAGCTCCTTTCAACAACATATATGTCAAGTGCCCAACCTCAGAGGCAGTTTCTCAAGTAGTCTTTAGGCTGGCAGAGTTCCATGTTTGTGCAGTGTTTACCTTTTAGACCAGGACGCAAGAAAAGACCACTGACTCCAATTAAAATCAAATTAAAGCTAACTTATTATTTCCACCGCCTGGGCTGCCTCTCCCTCCCAAAATGGCGGGAACAAGAGAGCAACCCCACCTTTTCTACAGCCCAGCTTTATAGCCCAGAATGTTACACAAAAGAGTGGTTACAGATAACAGAACTCTGACAAGCATCACACTAATGATAGTTTACAATTTTTTTTCTGGCCCCAACATCAGAATTTATGAGGACCATTAGAGCCTCAGAGAGTGTCATCTGGCCAGGGAAGGCCAGTATTTATGAGGTGTCAATAAAGTTTCAAAGAGGGCTGTTATCTGGTCAGAGAGCCAGGCATGGGTGAGTTCAAGGCACGGGCAGGCATTCCAAGCAGGTTCAGAATTTTGTAATTTATAGTTAAGCCAAAATTATCTTTACATGGCTTTGTGGCAAGATGGCTCCCAATTTTAATCAAAGATCAGGTTGGGTCTATCATTCCCTCATTTTCTAATATGTCCCTTTCAAATCTTTGATAGGGTAAGGGAAGAGAACTGAGGGAAATTTAATCCCTCAGGTAACAGTCTCCCTATTTTTTGAACTCACCCAAAACCAGTCTCCCTGATTTTACCTGACTTAATTAATTACTTATATTGGTAGTCTATTTAATTTTGGCTCTATTGTTGTCATAAGCGAGGCGTCACTCATTTTGGCTTTTTCTGAGCTAAGAGAGGGTGACGTGATGGGGCATGGCCTGAGAGACATGAGTTGCCTTTTAGAAGTCAGTTAGGTTTGAAGTCTGTTTGGGGAAGTACAGGTTGTAACGTCATCTGGTGACGGGTTCTTCTATGAGAGAAACAAAATACATGAGTACTGAATAAATGTTGCAGCAGCTGGAACATGTCACTGTATAGAAGTACCCTCACCAGTCTTAAATATTCCCAGTTATCAGGACTGTCAACTTAATATTTAACATTTAGGGTTACAGTTGTCCCTCCCCATAAGATACAGTTTAATAATTTAATATCATCTGATCTTGCAGAATCCTTTTACTAGTATGACCACTGTGATTAATAGAGAAACCCTTAATTCTGTTACTCAAGGCTGGATAATTGTACTAGCAAACACCAAGGTTACCTGTGTAGGTTAGGAATATCTGTCGGCCTTAAACTAAAAACTTCTGCCTCTGGCAGCTCCTCTTGATAGTCTCTTTTTATAGTTATCAGGCATTCCTGTCTGAGAACCCTTCTTTGTAGCCTCCAGTCTTATTTATTTTGGGAGGCTAACATAAAGTGTATACCTTAAAATATTATTATTACTATTATTATTTAAAATGCCGAGGAATGGCTGTATTTGGGTTTTAACTGTCTTTGCTAAATGTTTACGATGAAGCAGTCAAACTGACTTTTGTTTCTATCTGTTGTGAACAGTCAGTTGATCTTTTACGGGAGTCATTCCTGGGGAAACTTGAGAGCAGCTTCTCAGTTCTGCTAGTGCCATTTTCGCTAGGTGTGTCCAGGTCTTGCTTGACCATGTGGCTTCCCTCAGAAGCATCAGGGATATTTCCCTTCTCTGATGACTGTCTTCTTCATAGAAAATGCACTGATTGGCTTTCTGTTCTCCAGTGGTCTTATTAATCTCCTTAATCAGGAGGTTATGTGGCTCAGAGTTGCAAAGCTCTTTAGAGAAGTCCCTTGTTCCTTGGATACAGACTGACTCAGAGGGCAAGAGCCAAATATTGGTTTTCTTCGCACTTTTCATTTAACTTTAATTTTAAATCCTAATCTTAAACACCCAGCAAATAAATTTTAGCAGCCTTATATTAAGAGCACTAGGCTTTAATGTCTATAATTTAAAATTATTTATCTTTTTATGAATTGGGATCTGTATTTTTCTGTCTGTCTTGTAGGTGATGACTTATTATCTTAAATTAACCCATGTTGTGTTCTTAAAGCCACACTTCTGTAAAACACCAACAGGGAATCATTAGATCACTTATAAGGAAATTAAAAAATAAAATTAACAAGAGTAATATACTAAGATCGTGTAATAGCTACCCTGAATTTTTTGGTTGAGTTATACATTATATCCCCTGTTTAAATTCCTAGTAATCTTGACAGAAAAAAAAATTTTGAACATAATTTTAAATGAAATAACATCTGACCTACTACTTTTATTCTCACATGTAGTAAGTTGGGACACAGAACCTTATCTTAAGTAAGGCAGGGCTCTTTATAAATCTTAAGTGTTTTAGTTCCAAAAATGATCTTTGTTTTTTTAAATATCATTTTACAAAGTTTACATTAATTGTTTGAGGTCACATGAACATTAGCTAACACCATATGATATAACATTTAAAACATGAATTAAAGAAAGGCTGAAAGTTTTAACCTTTACATAGATTAGGCTCTCATTAACATAAAAATACATTTAAATTTTTCCACAATGTAAAAAGTAACATAGAAGTTTACATATCTTATTGATAACAGGTAAATAAATCCCCAATATATATATATATTTTTTACCATACAACTTCAGAGCACCAGCTTGATATAATGCTCTTTTAAATTTTCTACCTTGAAGAATTGTATTCCTGGAAGATATGAGCACATTAATAGCATCACAATTGCACTGATGTTTCTACATTAACCAAGTTTAGCTTTTAAACAAAATGGCTCTACAGTGCTCTAAAATAACAGATCTTATTTAATCAGTAATTTAATTTTTATGGTTGCTTGCTCTAGAAAAATAAAACTTAATAAACACAATGTTATGGGTAAACTTATGTTTTAAGAAATTTTTGTCTCTTTAACACATGACTGATTTTTACAATCTTATACATACTTTCGAACAAACTAATACAGACCTTAGTATATCAATCAGATATCAAACAAAAGTACTCATGAATGAGTAATCCCATATCAAATTTACATTACTTATTTATCAAAATATTATACAAAAGAATTGAAGAGTGTTGACCATTTTTTTTTGTTGAAGGAAAAGTCCTAGAACCAAGGCATATTAAACCTTTTTTCGACATTAATATTTTATTAGATTTTTGTACACCTAGAAAAACTTGTGAGCTTAAATTTAAAGACATTTATTTTTATCAGTTTATCCAATTTAAAGTGAACCATTTAAATCACGTGAATTAAAAATCTTTGGATCCACTTTTTAAAGTTTGTTTTTGTGAGTGCTCCTTTTTTTTAAGAGCGCTCCTTATATATGTTAATTTGTATATAATATATATGATATACGGACATATGTATATATAGACATACAACAGATAACAAAAGGGTGCAAACATAATAATAGTAAAGGCCTTGTAGTTTTTCGCAGGTGAAATCTCCATTGCAATGTTTCAAAAACTCCATTGTTTGTGAAAGATAGAACTGATCAGAAAAATATTAACCTAGGTCTGTAGGATCAAAATCATGAGCTCAAAAAGAAAATACAGAATCTAAGGAAAAAAATAAGAGTCCTAAAAAAATGACTGGGCAGTTATTAGTAAATACCATACAATGTAATTTTTTCTCCCCCCCGCTTAGGCCTCTGATCAGTCTCCTACTGAGCTTGCAGGCTTCTTTCATTTGCATTTCAACATTAGTCCTGGCTGAGGTCTAAAAGGAGCAGGGAAAAACTGATGTTCTTAGAAGACACCTCAGGCCTAAGGCATTTTAACCATAATTTTCAGGTTTGGATGTTGAAAATTATGATACAATTTTAAGATACAATTCACAAAATTTTATATCTTTACATCTTGTTTTGTCAACAGATACCATACTATGATTTACTACCCTTGTCCAAATTAATGCACTGGTACACACTGTGACATTTTCCCAGTCTACCCAATTCAAAACTGGTGAAAAATAAGACCGAATGTTTGGGAAGTTACTTGCCAACTTGGAAGTAGAGTTCTTTAGTATTCCATCCTAAGTATATAAGTTCTCTGGCATGAATTATCTGAAATCCTAAACTAAACAATTATCTAAACCCGACTTTTAACAGCAAGATTGTGCAATGCTTCAAAAACCCATTCAGATACCAGATTGTTACAATAAAACGTCATCATTTAGACACACATTGAGCTAAGATCATTCCCGAGAAACAATTTATAATATCAACACATTATTGCACATGTCTTAAAGGGCCAGAAACAAAGACAAAAGAAAGATAGAAAGGAGTTCCAGACTATGGCTGACAGACAGAAGCCTTTAAAACAGAGCAGATAAGAGAAAAATCTCCTACACCTGTAGCACGATAGATGTCTCCACAAGGGGATCAGATGTTTTCACAGAGGGGCAACCTGAAATGTAATATCAAGGATCTCCATGGTGACTTTACTGCATTTAGTGTCCCCTTTTTCTTTTTCTCTTTTTTTTTAATAAGACAGAGGTGGCATAATCCTTACAGTGCAGGGAAGGAAGGAGGGAATTCCCTGAAGTAACAGGGCTTTGGCAACTGCTGGGAGTCCCTCAGTCCCTCCTTTTACTTACAGGAGTACCTCCTCTGGTTCGGTTCCACCCCAAGCATGCTCCGTCTCCTTACATTTCAGTAGTCAGCTCTCAAAAAGTCCCATGGTCGGGGGGAGGGTATCAAAATTTGTAACTTAAATTTTGGTTCCTGACGTTGAAGCCAATTAATACCAATTTAATAATGAGGACAGGGTTTGAGAAAAAGAAAAAGGGAGGTTTACTGCTTTGCTTACAAAGGAGAAACACAGGGGACTCTGCCCAAAAGTTGTGACTCTCTTGATCAGGAAGGACAAGAGGTTTTAAAGGAGTTTCACTTTTTAACCTAAGAGATACTCAGTTCTTAGGTCACCAGCAGGCATTGCCCTCTGTAGTGGGTGTGCTTCAGGCAGCCAGCAAGGGGCTTCTCTCATCCTGCTTAACAAAGGGGGGGTAAAGTTCATCACAGTTTCTTAAAACACAGTCCAAAGGGGTGTCAGGCTTACTTGCTTTATTACCCATTTTCACGTCCAATATCCTTAAGTTCTTACCACAGAAATCACACAACAAAACGCACAAAAAGAAACAAACCAAAAACATACAGAACACAGAAAAAAACACAAAGAAACAGAAAAACGGTGAAGAAACAGAAAAACAGAGGAGCAATGCAACGTCTTGCTAAAGCTCCGGGGAAGGAGCTCCTGTGTGCCCGTTGGCACCTCTGTACCTTTTCAGAAGAATTTCCTACAGAACAGAACAGAGGACAGAATGATTCTTATTACTGTCTTGGACAGGAGTATATGTGACCCTTCCCAGGCCACCTCTCTGTCATCAAAAGAGATCTCCCTTAACCAGATATCAGTTGTTATAAAGGCGCCACTTACCTATGGAGGCCTCCTTCACCAGGTGCTTGCTAATAGTTTCAGTGCGATGGTTCACTGCAGTGCTCCCCAGACTGAAGGCTCACTCCAAGGCCTTGGAACTTGGCTCTCCAGCCCGGAGCCCTGGAGGAAAGGCCAGCTTCAGAATTTCCAGCAGTCTGGTCTTGTGATCTGGTCGGGTCATCTCACTGGGGAACTCCAAAATGTTAGAACAAGATGCGAGAAAAGACCACTGAGTCCAATTAAAATCAAATTAAGGCAAGCTAATTATTTCAACCTGGTGGGCTGCCTCTTCCTCTTAAAACAGCGGGAACAAGTCAGCGTCCCCACCTTTCCTACAGCCCAGCTTTATAGCCCAGAAAGTTACACAAAAGGGGAGTTAGAGAAAACAGAACTTTGACAAGCATCACAGTAATTGTAGTATACATTTTTTTTTTTTTTTTTGCTGGCCCCAGCATCAGAAATTATGAGGACCATTAGAGCCTCAGAGAGCGTCGTTGTCTGGCCAGGGAAGGCCAATATTTATGAGGTGTCACTAAAGTTTCAGAGAGGGGTGCAATTTGGTCGGAAAGGCAGACATGGGTGAGTTCAAGGCATGGGCAGGAATTCCAAGCAGGTTCAGAATTTGCAGTAATTTATAGTAAAGAAAAAAATATTTTTTCATGGCTTTGTGGCAAGATGACTCCCAATTTTAATGAAAAATCAGGTTGGGAGATCAACACTGTCCTTTACTTTTGGAAACTCCTCTACCACATCCAAGTTTGTGAACTCCTGAGCATTTTCTATTCCAGATACGTATTCACAGAACTTTTAACTCTACTCTTCTAATTGTGTCTTACTTGGGGCGAAGGTAATGTCAAGGCATTGTTCTGGATGAGAGTGGGAAGACTATTGTATACCACATATTTGCATGCTCATTGGATTCATTTTCCAATTTTCCATTCAAAATACTATATCTCTGACAGTAACCCATACCCTAATATACTCTAACTACTAATACTAAAATGATGGAGAAAAATAACTGAAACAGAATTGAAATACAAGCAGTTCAGAGAAGGCATGGTGTATATTGGACTTGCCTTTTGCAAGATAAATAATAGGTGTTTTAAATCTAGCCAATTTTTAATTGAAATATTTATCCATGTGTTTTTAAAGTTAAAAAAATATGTGTATTCCTGTCTCCCTTTCTCTGTAGCCTATTCAGCACATGTATTTTTATATGCACATAAAGAATCTTACCTGATACACGTACATTTTTGTGAGGTGCCTGACTTGGCAGTTACAAATTGTGAGAAGATATCACTCCTCCTAAAAGCTGTTGGAACTGAAATTTCAAGCTACAGGTGAGCTTCCTAGTAGAACAGCATTATACATAAATCCATGTTCAGTAAAATGAATGTTTTTGGATCTGTGGATGATATATATTTCATGGTGAATTTTGTTTGGCATATATATTGCTGCGTTTATTGTCTGTGGTTGTTTGTGTGTGTGTGTGTGTGTGTGTGTGTGTGTGTGTGTTTGTATATATATATACACTCTCCATATTTTTTCAAAATATGAAATATATGTGTATTATATACACTCCCTAAATTCATTCATGTTCATGTACGTGGTTTAATAATCAACTTTTCACAAGATTATTCTCAGAAATATTCATCCATGTGAAATATATATTTGTTTCCTATTACTGAAAACTACCTTCAGTGAAAGGTGCATACAAATCCTAATATTTCTACAGTTACTGACCCAGTTTAATATCAGTGCAAGTAGATTCCTATGGGACATGATGTGTATTTTGACGTTCATTTTTATTCAACACTGGTACCTTACTATTTCTTCAGTTTATGCACATCATAGTATATATATTTCATTCACTACTTAGCAAATTTATAGGCATTTGTTTCACTTTCAATCACTTTCTTCTCCAGAACACATGTATTTCTCTATGTTTCTTGACTGGTCTTTTAATGAGACTTCTTTCCAAATACATTATTTTCGATTTCCATAATCATTTTGAAACAAATCTCACACACCCTTCATGATAAACTATAACCCTAAGATTACCATTAGATATATCACTGGTTGCAATGAATGATTGTATATCAATATAACAATTCTTATATATTTTCAGATATCTATTCAATCCCTTATTTAAAGTGGATCCAGTTATATTGTTTATTCTCAGTGTGGTCTATTCATGCATTATCTCTATATTCATAGACACAGGGTACGCCTATTTGTACCCCTATACTAATTTATATGTCTTCAAAATATTGCTCCCAGAAATGGTGGAAGAAATACTCATGTCACCAGATCTACATATACATATTATCACAGAAATATTCTGGACACAAAAAGCAAAGGTC
This sequence comes from Callospermophilus lateralis, assembly GCF_048772815.1. Classification (NCBI taxonomy): domain Eukaryota; kingdom Metazoa; phylum Chordata; class Mammalia; order Rodentia; family Sciuridae; genus Callospermophilus; species Callospermophilus lateralis. The sequence goes on from NW_027514090.1 coordinate 1,086,915, forward strand.
ACATGTACAATTGTATCAAAGCCATAATGGAAAGTGAACATGGATTACTAAAAACATCCATGTCCATGTTGCCTAATGTTCTCAAATGTCAATTCTATTTGTGACTACATATTTGTTTTTTCCTAAGATTATAAATTCAAGCTCAAGCCTGTTGAAAATGTCTAATCCTATCACTGACTTTATACTTTGCTTGATTTCCTAATGTCTCTATTGATATCTGCATTCATACATGTTTTTCCCAGTTCATCATTGCGACTGACTCTTCACATGTGCTGACATTTACCTTCACTCTCTACCCGAAACCCTATTGCTAAAAAACTTTTGGTCCAAATCCTATACTCACTTTTCTTTCTAAGCCTACCGACTACGTTCCTAATCCTACCGACTTTTGCTTTTTGACTGGATGTTCTGTTCAACATTCAATCATCCAAGATACAAGGTCCGATGCCATTTATTATTGATTTATCTGAGACAACTGTGCAGCACATCATTCAAAGCTAAGTATCCCACTCAAGGGCCCAATGTCCTTCTGGGCTTCAAATCTTACCTAAATTTCTGTTTTCATACTTATATTTCGCCTATATACTCTTGTAAATATCGCAGGTTGCCAATAACATTATTCATCCTGCAGAATGATTCCTAACCCAAATCGAAGCTATTATTAAACCTAACCATACAATCTTCCCTTAATATAACTTACAGAAGAGCAGGGACAGAGTTGGTCTTACAATATAGGAATGTAGGTGATCTTCCACCTGCTGAGAAACTCAAAGATCCATGAAGAAATGATCCTTGGAGAAGATATAGGCAGCTATGTAGGACCTGAGAGAGCAATAGTCATCTTCCATGGCAAAAAACCAGGTCAGGATGAACTGATGTGTCTGAATCAGCCTCTCTCTTCTTATTGTAGAGAAGATGGACCAAACAAGGCCTGTGTGGAGAGCAGTTCCCAGGTGCCAATGGTTGATATACAATTCTAACTTCTGAATGTGTCACAGGATGTAGGGGCAGCCTCCATCTCATGGGAACCTTGGAAGCATCTGTTAGAACAAAGTGGTTACTAAGGCAGTGACCTCATTCGGTTCCTGAAGGAAGTGACCTACCTCACTTCCTTGGTGATGCAATTCTCTGAACTTGGTAAACAGGAAGCCAAGCACCCAGAGCCCATCACAGTCCCAGTCCTAGTGGGCTCACTTGTTTGGATTTACCAAGGACAGAGTCAGTCTTTCTTGGTAAATGCTGATCTGTGGATGGCTAAATGCCAGGAAAGCTCTAAAGAGGGGCCTTCCTGAGAAAGCAGGTAGTGACTCACTGATGGCTCCTGACAACTTTACAGAGTTGGTAATGGAGACCAGATCTGAGACAGGACAGGCCATTTCATGGGAACATAGTATGACCAATCAGTCTGAGGACACTCTGGATAGTCACAGACCTACTTGGGTAAAGAAGGTGCCTTTGTGGGTGTGGATGTGAGTTTGTGGTTTTGTCACATGTTATGAGAATAGGTAGGAAAGACAGTTTCTTTGGTTTGGAGGGGACTGTTTTCAATAAGTCATTTGACATGATGAGTGTTTCTTTGTCTGTGTATCTCATTGTGTTTGTGGTTGTAGACATTTGAAAAGCGAATGAATCAATGGTTGTGTCCTGTCTAGTAGAAAGCTTCCCAGCATTCATCCTGCCCAATTTAAGAATGGAGAGTGGCTTGCCTTACGTATGGGAAACACCTAATATCTTCCTAAGTTGCTGTTTCTTCGTGAATTCTGGCCACTCTCCAGAATAAGCTCATGGTTTTATGTCCAAGATATGTACCACCACAAGGCTCTGTGACATGGCCATGTACTGGATAGCTGAAGGGAATGGGAGCATCTCAGAATACTCAGATATCAGTGTGACCAGGAAAGTCTCAGTGGAGAAACCCTGCTTTGGGCCATTTGTTTACTTATGTTTCTATTACCCTGAATTTCAGGAAGGTCTTTGCCTCAGGCCACCCCTTTGTGAAGCCTGAAGAAAACTGTTTTCATATGGAAATGAATGGACATCACCTGTGGCTCTTTGCTTAATTGCTTTGGAATGGGATGTGCTTGAATCAGCCTATTGTCCTTGTGTGAGGTTGTGGCTTAGATTCTGAGCACCTGATGGATCTAAATAAAGATCCCATGTGCTTCCAAAATCAAAATGGCCAAAAGAGCAGTCATTGTGGATGAATTTTTTGCCTTCTTAGGTTAGGTTCCTGACCTCCATCAAGTGAGAATAGGGATCCTTTGGATCAAATGAGTTCTTCAAATCCCTGCAGAGGCTATCTCATATATGCTTGGGTTTTCTCATGACTCCAGATCACATAAAGAATCTATACCTGACAGCAAGTAGGCTTCAAATTGGAGAAGCGGAACACTTTAACAGCAGGAATATTTGATCACTCCTGGTTCACAGGAAGAGTGCCCAGGCCACCATGATTTTAGGCAAATGAGGGGCAAGTGAGCTGATTTTGGACACATTCTTGGCATTACCTCTCATAGAAACCTCCAGCCAGAGGGTATATATGAGTGTCTATATGGAAGAAGATGAGTGTCATATGGCAGTATTTTGGATTTAAGCGAAGAAGAGAGAGAACTCAAATTACTGACATATGGGATGAAAAAGGCAATATCACAACAGATGCTACAGAAATACAGAAGACAATTAGAAATTATTTTGAGAACCTGTATTCCAATAAAATAGAAAATAGTGAAGACATCGGTAAATTTCTTAAGTCATATGATTTTCACAGACTGAGTCAGGAGGATACACACAATTTAAACAGACCAATATCCATGGATGAAATAGAAGAAACAATCAAAAGAGTACCAACCAAGAAAAGCCCAGGTTCGGATGGGTATACAGTGGAGTTTTAAAAAACCCTTAAAGAAGAATTAATACCAATACTTTTCAAGATATTTCAGGAAATAGAAAAAGAGGGAGCTCTGCCAAATTCATTCTATGAGGCCAACATCACTCTGATTCCAAAACCAGACAAAGACACCTCAAAGAAAGAAAACTACAGACCAATATCTCTGATGAACCTAGATGCAAAAAACCTCAATTAAATTCTGGCGAATCGGATACAAATGCACATCAAAAAAATTGTGCACCATGATAAGGTAGGATTCATCCCTGGGATGCAAGGACGGTTCAATATACGAAAATCAATAAATGTTATTCACAACATCAATGGACTTAAAGATAAGAACCATATGATCATCTCGATAGATGCAGAAAAATCATTTGACAAAGTAGAGCATCCCTTTATGTTCAAAACATTAGAAAAACTAGGGATAACAGGAACTTACCTCTTCATTGTAAAAGCTATCTATGCTAAGCCTCAGGCTAGCATCATTCTGAATGGAGAAAAATTAAAGGCATTCCCTCTAAAATCTGGAACAAGACAGGGATTTCCTCTATCACCACTTCTATTCAATATAGTTCTCGAAACACTGGCCACAGTAATTAGACAGATGAAAGAAATTAAAGGCATAAAAATAGGAAAAAAAGAACTTAAATTATCGCTATTTGCGGATGACATGATTCTATATATAGAAAACCCAAAAGGTTCTACAAAAAAACTACTAGAACTAATAAATGAATTCAGCAATGTGGCAGGATATAAAATCAACATGCATAAATCAAAGGCATTTCTGTATATCAGCGACAAAACTTCTGAAACAGAAATGAGGAAAAACACTTCATTCACAATATCCTCAAAAAAAAAAAAAAAAAAAAAAAAACTTGGGAATCAACCTAACAAAAGAGGTGAAAGATTTATACAATGCAAACTACAGAACCCTAAAAAGAGAAGTAGAATAAGATCTTAGAAGATGGAAAATATACCCTGTTTATGCATAGGCAGAACTAACATCATCAAAATGGTGATATTACCAAAAGTTCTCTATAGGTTTAACACAATGCCAATCAAAATCCCAATGGCATTTCTTGTAGAAATAGAGAAAGCAATCATGAAACTCATATGGAAAAATAAAAGACCCAGAATAGCAAAAGCAATTCTAAGCAGGGAGTGTGAATCAGGCGGTATAGCGATACCAGATTTCAAACTATATTACAGAGCAATAGTAACAAAAACATCATGGTACTGGTACCAAAACAGGAAGGTGGACCAATGGTACAGAATGGAGGACACAGAGACTTATCCGAAAATCTACAACTGTCTTATATTTGATAAAGGAGCTAAAAGCATGCAATGGAGGAAGGATAGCATCTTCAACAAATCGTGCTGGGAAAACTGAAAATCCATATGTAACAAAATGAAACTGAATCCCTTTCTCTCGCCATGCACAAAAGTTATATCAAAATGGATCAAAGAGCTTGATATCAAATCAGAGACATGGCTTCTGATAGAAGAAAAATTGGCTACGATCTACATACTGTGGTGTCGGGCTCCAAATTCCTCAATAGGACCCCCATAGCACAAGAGTTAATAACTAGAATCAACAAATGGGACTTACTCAAACTAAAAAGGATTTTCTCAGCAAAAAAAAATAAGAGAGGTAAATAGGGAGCCTACATCCTGGGAACAAATCTTTATTCCTCACACTTCAGATAGAGCCCTAATATCCAGAGTATACAAAGAACTCAAAAAATTAGACAATAAGATATCAAATAACACAATCAACAAGTGGGACAAGGACCTGAACAGACACTTCTCAGAGAAGGACATACAATCAATCATCAAGTACATGAAAAAATGCTCACCATCTCCAGCAGTAAGAGAAATGCAAATCAAAACAACCCTAAGATACCATCTCACTCCAGTAAGATTGGCAGTCATTATGAAGCAAAACAACAACAAGTGCTGGTGAGGATGTGGGGAAAGAGGTACACTTGTACATTGCTGGTGGGACTGCAAATTGGTGTAGTCTATTTGGAAAGCAGTATTGAGATTTCTTGGAAAGCTGGCAATGGAACCACCATTTGACCCACGTATTCCCCTTCTCGTTCAATTACCTAAAGACATAAAAAGAGCATGCTACAGGGAGACTGCTACATCGATGTTCATAGCAGCAAAATTCACAATAGTAAGACTGTGGAACCAACCTAGATGCCCTTCAATAGATGGGATGTGAGGTGGGAGGGAAAGTGAGAGAGAAGGGAAATTGCATGGAATTGGAAGGAGACCCTCAGGGTTATACAAAATTACATACAAGAGGAAGTGAGGGGAAAGGGAAAAATAATTCAAGGGGGAGAAATTTATTACAGTAGAGGGATTAGAGAGAGAAGAGGGGATGAGAGGGGAGGGGGGATAGTAGAGGATAGGAAAGGCAGAAGAATACAACAAACACTAGTATGGCAATATGTGAATCAATGGATGTGTAACTGATGTGATTCTGCAATCTGTATATGGGGTAAAAATAGGAGTTCATAAACCACTTGAATCAAAGTGTGAAATATGATACATCAAGAACAATGTAATGTTTTGAACAATCATAAATAAGAATTAAAAAAAGAAAACTAACTTCGGTGAATGATGCACGCGAATACTAATATTTTTACAGTAACTGACCCAGTTTAACATCAATGCAAGTAGATTCCAATGGGACATGATGTATATTTTGACGTTCATTTTTATTCAACACTGGTACATTACTATTTCATCAGTTTATGCACATTATAGGATATATATTTCATCCACAATTTAGCAAATTTATATGCATTTGTTTCACTTTCAATCACTTCCTGCTTCAGAATACATGTATTCCTCCATATTTCATGACTGGTCTTTTCATGAGACTTCTTACCAAACACAATATTTTCCATTTCCATAATCACTTTTAAAGCAAAACTCACACACACTTCATGATAAACAATATCCCTAAGATTACCATTAGATACATAACTGGTTGGAATGACTGATTTTATGTCAATTTATGATTTCTTATATGTTTTTAGGTATCAATTCAATCTATTATTTAAAGTGGAACCAGTTATATTATTTATTCACAGTATGTTCTATTCATGAATTATCTCTATATTCATAGACACAGGGTACACCACTTTGTACCCCCAATACTAATTTATATGTCTTCAAATATTGCTCCCAGAAATAGTGGAAGAAATATTCATGTCACATGATCTACATATACATTTTATCACAATAATTTTCTGGGCACAAAATACAAAGGTCACACTTATGATTGTACCAAATCCTAAATGGAAAGTGAACATGGATTACTAAAAACATCCATGTCCACGTTTCCTAATGCTTTCAAATATCATTCCTATTGGTGACTACATATTTGTTTCTTCCTAAGATTATGTATTCAATCTCAATCCCGTTGAAAATGTCTAATCCTATCACTCACATTGTAATTGCCTGATTTTGTAATGTCTCTATTGATATCTTCTTTCCTATATTTTCCCCAGTTCATCATTGTGACTGACTCTTCACATGTGCTGAAATTTACATTCACTCTATAACCTAAACCCTATTGCTAAAGAACATTTGGTCCAAATTTTATACTCACTCTTCTTCCTAAACCTATCGACCGTCTTCATAATCCTACCGATTATCCCAATTTGAGTGGATGTTCTCTCTACAATCAGTCATCCAAGGTCCAAGGTCCTATGCCGTTGATTATTGATTTACCTGAGACAACTGTGCAGAACGTAATTAAGAGCTAAATATCCCAAACAAGGGCCTAATGCCCTGTGGACTTCAAATCTTACAAAGATTTCTGTTTTCATACTTATATTTCATCTGTATATTCTTGTAATTATGGCAGTTTCAAAATACAATTATTCATCCAGCAGAATGATTACTACCCCAAAACGAACATGTTATTAACCCTAACCATACACTGTTCCCTCAATCTAACTTTACAGAAGAGCAGGTACAGAGTTCGTCTTACAATACAGGAATGTAGGGTATCTTCCACCTGCTGAGAACCTCTGAGATTCCATGCAGATTTGATCCCTGGAGAAGATGTAGGCAGCTATGAAAGACCTGAGAGATCAAAACTCATCTTCCATGGAAAACAACCTTTTCAGGATGAAGGGTTGTGTCTGAATAAGCCTTTCTCTTCTTAATGTAGAGAAGATGGACCAAACCAGGCCTGTGTGGAGAGCTGATGCGGCCAATTTGGAAAGCAGTATGGAGATTATGGGGAAAGCTGGGAATGGAACCACAATTTGACCCAGCTATTGCCCTTTTCGGACTATTCCCTGAAGACCTTAAAAGAGTGTACTAAAGGGATACTGCCACATCAATGTTCATAGCAGCAAAATTCACAATTGCTACACTGTAGAACCAACCCAGTTGCCCTTCAGTAGATGAATGGATAAAAAAAAAATGTGGCTTTTTTACACCATCGAGTATTATGCAGCACTAAAAAATGACAAAATCCTGGAATTTGCAGGGAAATGAATGGTATTAGAGCAGACTATGCATAGTGAAGCTAGCCAATCCCTAAAAAACAAATACCAAATGTCTTCTTTGATTTAATTAGAGCAACTAGGAACAGAGCAGGGAGGAAGAGCAGGAAGAAAAGGTTAACATTAAACAGCGATATGAGGTTGGAGGGAAAGGGAGAGAAAAGGAAAATTGCATGGTAATGGAGGGAGACCCTCATTGTTACACAAAATTACATATAAGAGGTTGTGAGGGGAATGGGAAAATAAACAAGGAGAGAAATGAATTAGAGTAGATGGGGTAGAGAGAGAAGATGGGAGAGGAGAGGAGGGGGGATAGTAGAGTATAGGAAAGGTAGCAGAATACAACAGTAACTAATAGGGCATTATGTAAAAATGTGAATGTGTAACCGATGTGATTCTGCAATCTGTATTTGGGGTAAAAATGGGAGTTCATAAGCCACTTGTATCTAATGTATGAAATATAATATGTCAAGAGCTTTGTAATGTTTTGAACAACCAATAAAAGAAAAAAAAAGTAGCAATATATGACAATCGAAATTCATCATGAAATATATATAATCCACAGATGCAAAAATATTCATTTAACTGAACATGGATTTATGTATAATGTTATTCAACTTGGAAGCTCACCCATAGGTTGAATTTTCTGTTCCAATGGCGTTTAGGAGGAGTGATCTCTTCTCACAATTTGTATCTGCCAATTCAGCCACCTCACAAGTATGTACGTGTGATACCAGATAGGATTCTCTATGTGCATATAAAAATACAAGTGCTGTATAGGCTACAGAGAAAGGGAGACAGGAATTCACATATTTGTTAACTTTAAAAACACATGTAGAGTTATTTCAACAAAAAATTGACTTGATTTATAACTCCTCCACTATATAATGCAAAAGTCAATTCCAACTACACAACATGCCTCCTCTGAACTGCTTGCATTTCTATTCTGTTTAGGTTATTTTTCACCATCATATTAGGATTATTATTCAGAGACTAGTAGGGTATGGGTTAGTGTCAGGGATTCAGTATTTCAAATGAAAAATTGGAAAATGAATCGAGTGTGTATGTAAATATGTGCTACACAAAAATCTTCCCACTCACATCCAGAGCAATGCCTTGTCATTACCTTCGCGCCAAGTAAGACACAATAAGCATAGAAAAGTGTGAAAATCTGTGAATACATATCTGGAATGGAATATGCTCAGGAGTTCACAACCTTGGAGGTGGTAGAGGAGTTTCCAAAAGTAAGGGACAGGGTAAACACTCCACCAACATCGAGCTCTGCTGGCCTATGACTTCTTGGGAAACTGCCTCTGAGGTTGGGCACTTGAAATATATTTTGTTGTCATGAGCTTTAGCTTCCTTTATAGTGAGACCATCAAAGCTGGGTCTGCATCTATGTGACCTGGAAAACATAGTTTCTTATACTCCAATGAACATGAGGCAGCAGTGCTGAATTCTCTCCTTGTAGGTAAACGGTGTCCACTGGAAGCTAAGTGTCTCCTGGTTGGGACTGTGAAGACATTTGCTCATCCTTCACTTTTTGTGGTGTTTCTTGCTGCTGCACTGGGAATATGGTTTTTGCTTCACAAAATACAAGGAGTTCAACTGGGGCAGAGTGCTGGAGGGAGTTCTGTAACATGAGGTGTGTCTCATTTATTTGTTGCTTTTTCCTTTTTTTTTTTTTTTAAGAATGACCTCCAGGTGATGAATTTCCCTCTTAAAACTACTTTCATTGTGTCCCATAGATTCCGAAATGTTGTGCCTGTGTTTTCATTTATCTCTACGAATTTTTTGATTTCCTCAGTTATGTCTTCTGTAACTCATTGATCATTCTGTAACATATTGTTCATTTTCCATGTGATGTAGGATTTTCCCTTCCTTCTTTTATCATTGATTTACAGTTTCATTCCATTATGGTCAAAAAAAATGCATGGTATTATCTCCACCTCTTTATATTTACTGAGGGTTGCCCTATGGCATAATATATGCTCTATTTTTGAGAAGGATGCATGTGCTGCTGAGAAAAAAGTATATCCACTTGATGATGGTAGGTATATTTTATATATTTCAGTTAAGTCTAGGTTATTGATTGTGATATTGAGTTCTATATTTTCTTTATTCAACTTTTGTTTGGAGGATCTGTCCAATGGTGAGAGAGGTGTGTTGAAGTCACCCATAATTATTGTGTTGTTGTCTATTTGATTCCTGAACTTGAGGAGAATTAGTTTTATGAACATCACAGCACCATTGTTTGGTGCATAAATATTGATAATTTTTATGTCTTGTTGGTGAATAATTCCTTTTAACAGTATATAATATCCATCCTTATCCCTTTTGAATAACTTAGTCTTGAAGTCAATTTTATTGGATGTGAGGATGGCCACCCCTGATTGCTTACGAGGACCGTTTGCATAGTATATTTTTTCCCAACCTGTCACCTTCTGCCTGTGTATGTCTTTTCCATTCAGATGTGTCTCCTGGAGGCAACATATTTTTGGATTTGTTTTTTTAATTCAAGTTACCAGCCTATGTCGCTTTATTGGAGAGTTTTACCATTAACGTTTCGAGTTACTATTGATATATGGTTTGTACTGCCAGCCATGTTTGATTATTTATCTTTTTTTTTAAATTTAGTTTGTTTCTCCATGATTAGCTTTTCCCCCACCCTCTGTCATTAATGAGGCACTTCCCAATGATAGTTTTGGTTGTTGTTTTTCATTTATTCCTCGTGTAGTGTTTTGCTCAAGACACTTTGCAATGCTGGTTTTCTGGCTGCAAATTCTTTTAGATTTTGTTTATCATGAACTCTTTTTATTTTGTTGTCATACCTGAAGCTTAATTTTGCTGGATACAGAATTATTGGTTGGCATCTATTGTCTTTCTGTATTTGAAATACGTTGTTCCAGGATCTTCTCACTTTCAGCGTCTGTGATGAAAAATCTGTTGTTAACCTTATTGGTTTACCCCTGAATTTCATCTGCCTCCTTTCTCATGTAGCTTTTAATAATTTCTCTTTGTTCTGTTTATTGGATATCTTCATAACAATGTGTCTTGGCGTTGTTCTACTGTGATTTTGTGTGCTCGGTGTCCTGTATGCATCTACAATTTGAATATCCCTTTCTTTTTTTATTTCTGGAAAGTTTTCTGTATTTATTTTATTCAGCAGGATACTCATTCCCTTGGTTTGAATCTCTGTACCTTCCTCTATCCAGATGACTCATAAGTTTGTTTTTTTTATGTTATCCCATATCTCTTGGATGTTTTTCTCATGATTTTTTACCAGTTTTTTTGGAGTTGACTAGACTCTTTTCAAGATGATATATTTTTGTCTTCATTACCTGACGTTCTGGCTTCTACTTGCTCCACTCTGTTAGTGATACTCTCAATTGAGTTTTTAATTTGGTTTATCACTTCCTTCATTTCTAGAATTAATGTTTGATTTTCTTTATTATCTCTATCTCCTGATAAAGACGCTTAACTTCTTCTTTTATCTGTTTATGTAATTCATTTTCAATGTGTTCTTTCACTGTTTGGATTTGCTGTCTCATATCCTCTTTAAGGTTCCATTCCATCTGTCTAAGGTATTCCTTGAGTTCTTTATATGACCATTTTTCTGATGATTCTATGTCCTCCTGATTATTTAGGCTATCCTTCATTGTTTGTACTCCTTTTCATCCTTGCTATTTTATGCTGCTCATGTTACTTCTTGTTCTGTTTGCTGAGTTACTGCTAACTCTTATTAATTTATTTGAAGCTTGGGAGGAAAGATAATAGCAAGGATGGGAAGAAGTCACTAATGAGAATGAGAGTAGGCAGGTAGAATTCAAGGAAGGGAGAATAAGAAGAATGAATAGAAATGAAAAGACGAAAGAAAAAAATGGAAAACAAATAAAGAAATAAATTTTTTTAAAAAATAATAATGATAATTAAAAAAATAAAAATTAAAATTTAAAATAATAATAATAATAATAAAATTAAAAAATAAAAAAATAAAAACATAAAAAAGTTAAAGAACAATAACAAAATAATGAAAATGAAAGAAAAAGAAGAAAATAAAACTAAAAAATAATAATAATAATACATGCAGTAATAGAGTTCAATTAACTTCTCTTCCAGAAAGTGGAGCTGTGCGCATGGGGCCAAGCATCTCCTCTCAATAGGTGGGAAGAAATCACTGTGCAGCAGCTCTTCCTTCCAGAGGAATTAAGTTATTGAAGGAAGTAACCTCACCTCACTTCCTTGGTGATGGAACTCTCTGAACTTGGAATCCGGGAAGCCAGGAAACCAGAGCCAGTCCCAGTCTCAATCTCAGTGTTCTCACTTGCTTGGATTAACCAAGGACAGAGTCAGTATTTCTTGGTACCTACTGATGTGAGGATGGCCAAATGTCAGGAAAGCTCTGAAGATGGGCCTTTCCTGAGAAACCAGGTAGTGGATCACCGCTGGCTCATGACAACTTCACAGACATATAATTCATTCACAATGACTGAACTTTTTGCCATTTTGGTTTTGGATGCACACATGGGATCTTTCTTTAGATCCATCAGTTGCTGAGAATCTAAGCCACAGCCTCACACAGAGCCAAGAGCCTGATCCAGACACATCCCATTCCAAAGCAATTAAGCAAAGAGACACAGGTGATGCCCATTCATTTCCATTTGAAAACTGTTTTCTTCAGGCTTCACAAAGGGGTGGCATGAGGCAAAGACAATAGGTAGGCAAAAGGCCCAAAGCAGGTTATATCCACTGAGACTTTCCTGGTCACACTGATATCTGACTTTTCTGATATGCTGCCCATTCCCTTCAGCTATCCAGTACATGGCCATGTCACAGACCTTGGGGTTAGTACATATCTTGGACACAAAACCATGAGCCTATTCTGGAGAGTGGCCAGAATTCAGGAAGAAAGCAGGGACTTATGAAGGTAGTAGGTGTTGCCCATCCATAAGGCAAGCCGCACTCCATTCATAAATTGGGCAGGATGAATGCTGGGAAGCTTTCTACTAGAAAGGACACATCCATTATTGCATTCTCTTTTCTCATGTCTACAACCACGGACACATTGGGATACAGGGATACACAGACATAGAAACACTCACCTTGTCAAACGACTTACTAGAAACATTTCACTCCAAACCAAACAAACCGCCTCTCTGATCTGGTTTCTTTGGCCAACTCTGTGAAGTTGTCAGGAAAAAAGTGTTGAGCAACTACCTGCTTTCTCAGGAAAAGTCCCTCTTCAGAGCTCTCCTGGCATTTGGCCATCCTCACAGCAGTAGTTACCGAGAAAGACTGACTCTGTCCTTGGTAAATCCAAACAAGTGAGCCCACTGGGACTGAGATTGGGACTGCCTCTTGGTGCCTGGCTTCTTGGATACCAAGTTCAGAATGTTCCATCACTAAGGAAATGAGGTATGTCACTTTCTTTGGAATTGAATGAGGCCACTGCCTTGGCAACCACATTGTCCTAAGAGTTGCTTCCAAGGGTCCCATGATATGGAGGCTTCCCCTACTTCCCGTGACACTTTCAAAAGTTAGAATGGTATATCATCCATAGGCACCCAGGAACAGCTCTCCAAAGAGGCCTGGTTTGATCCATCTTCTGCACAATAAGAAGAGAGAGGCTGATTCAGACACATTGCTTCATCCTGACCAGGTTGCTTGCCAGGGAATATGACTTTTGCTCTCTCAGGTCCTTCTTACCTGCCTAGAACTTCTCTGGGTATTATTTCTGTATGGATATTTCAGGGTATCAGCAGGTAGAAGATCCCCTACTTTCCTGTATTGTAAGAACAACTCTGTCCTTGCTCTTCTGTAAAATGAGATTGAGGGAACAGTGTATGTTTAGGGTTAATAACAGGTTCGATTTGGGTTAAGAAATATTCTATGCGATGAATAATGTTATTGGGAACCTGCGATATTTACAAGAATATAGAGGTGAAATATAAGGATGAAAACAGAAATCTAGGTATGATTTGAAGGCCAGAAGTGCATTGGTCCCTTGATTGGGATACTTAGCTTTGAATTATGTTCTCTAAAGATGTTTCAGATAATTCGATATACAATGGCATATGACCTTGTACCCAGGATGATTAAATGTAGAAGAGAACACCCAGTCAAAGAGAAATATTCAGTAGGATTAAGAAGATAGTCGGTAGGTTTAGGAAGAAGAGTGAGTATAGGATTTGGACCAAAAGTTCTTTAGCAGTAGGGTTTCGGTTAGAGAGGAAATGTAAATGTCAGCACATAGGAAGAGTTAGTCACTATGATGAACTGGGGAAAATATGTAGAAAAGCAGATATCAATAGAGACATTACAAAATCAGGCAAAGGAAGAAGTGAGGAATAGGGTTAGATATTTTCAACAGGGTTGAGTTTGAATATGTAATCTTAGGAAGAAACAAATATGTTGTCACCAATTGGATTGAAATTTGAGAGCATTAGGCAACCTGGACATGCATGTTTTTAGTAATCCATGTTCATTTTCCACTTTGGCTTGGTACAATCATAAGTGTGATCTTTACATTTTTTGTCCAGAATATTACTGTGATAAAATATATATGTAGATCAGGTGACATGAGTATATCTTCCAACATTTCTGGGAGCAATATATTGAAGACATAAAATTAGTATTGGGCGTACAAAGAGGTGTACCCTATTTCTATGAATATAGAGATAAAGCATGCATAGACCATACTGTGAATATATAATATAACTTGTTCCAACTTTAAATAATGGATTGAACTGATATCTGAAAAATTACAGGAAATCTGATATTGATATACAATCATTCATTCCAACCAGTTATTCATCTAATAGTAATATTAGTGTTTTGGTTTATCATGAAGAGTGTGTGAGTTTTGCTTCAAAAGTGGTTTTGGAAATCGAAAATGAATTATATTGCCTACCTCTGTTAGGTTCCTGAAAACCATCAAGTGAGAATGGGGATCTTTTGGGTCAAATGAATTCTTCAAATCTCTGCAGAGGTGCTTGGTTTTCTCATGACTCCAATTCACATAAAGAATCTAAACCCCACAGTCACAAGGCCTCAAATTGGAGAAACGGAACAGTATTAAGAGCAGGCCTATTTGATCACTCTTAGTACACAGGAAGTGTGTCCAGGCCACCCTGAAGTTAGGCAAATGAGGTGCAAGGGAGATTTTTTTGGACATTGTCTTGGCCTACGCCCCTCATGGAAAACTCCAGCCAGAGGTTAAGATGAGTGTCTATATGGGAGAAGATGAGGGCCATGTGGGAGTGTTTTGGTTTTAATTGTTTTCATTTAAGTCTCGGTTGGAAGAGTTTACTGGGTCCACCTGGGCTTGAACTTTGGTGTTATTCCCCTTAGAGACTGAGTTCTGGAACTGACCTCAGAGTAGAATTGCCATGAATTGTGTTGGGATTTTAGGTGGCCAGGTATGAGAGTTTCCCTTGGAACCTGAGATCTAGGCCCTGGGTGGATTTGAATTGAGCACTGGGAATATCAGACAGGATATCACATGTTTTTTTTTCTTAAGGACTCGGCAGCCATAATTGAGATTCAAAACACACATGGACCTCACATTGTAGACCTCAATGGGCCTGGCTTCATGTGACCTTTTGGCCACTCTTGGGAAGCCTTGCCTGTGAGAGTGTTATATGTCTTTCTTTGAAATTAGCTTCCTCACCATTTAATGCTTCCTGAATGAATTGAAACTCACAGTGCCTCCAACTTCATTCGTGTAAAATTGCTAGATAATTAAAATAAAATTTTAGAAATTACCATGACCAGATGGCACGGGAGAAACTTTGGATGTCTTGTTTCTGATCATGAGTATACCAGACAGTGAGTTTATTGACTGGGTTTTAAGAAAATTGTGTAGAACGGAGATGCCAGTAAGTTGAAGCCTGGTGAGTAGTGGGCCTAGAGCAGTGTTATGGAAGTGTGTGATAAAACATCTGTGTTGGCGCCATGTGGATCTTCCATTGGCTTCTAAATGGCTTGTGACTGACATGGTGCAGCGAAGAGACCCATAAATATAAAGGCATCTTTTTATATGGAGAGGTTTCAGGGCAATGTTCAGAATCATGTTGCTATTGTCAAGGGGTCAAGCTAATTGGGATAGAACCCTGGTTGGTGCAGACCCTGTGCACCACACTTGACAAAACTGCCTTCAGCACTGTGTCCCATTTGAACTCGTTGTATTTGCTGAAGCAAATACCAAACTCCCAGTGCAGAAGCATGAACCATCACGAACATTGGAGTATGACAAAATAGCTTCACAGTCCAAATGGTGAGACACTTAGGACTCAGGACTGCACTTAGGCAGCAGTGCCTCATTTTCATTGGAAAATAAGTAACCATGCCTCCAGGTCTCATAGATGCAGACCCAGCTTTGATGGTCTCACTACAAAGGAAGCTAAAGCTCCTGACAAAAACATATATTTCAAGTGCCCAACCTCAGAGGCACATTCTCAAAAAGTCTTTAGGCCAGCAGAGCTCCATGTTTGTGGAGTGTTTAACCTGTCCCTTACTTTTAGAAACTCCTCTACCACCTCCAAAGATGTGAAATCTGGAGCATTTTTATTCCACATAGATATTCACAGATTTTCTAACTCTTCTCCTCTAATTGTGTCTTAGGTGAGGAGAAGGTAATGTTAAAGCATTGTTCTGGATTAGAGTGGGAAGATTTTTGTGTAGCATATATTTGCATACACATTGGATTCAATTTTCTAATTTCCATTAGAAATACTGAATCCCTGACACTAACCCATACACTACCAGACTCTGACTACTAATCCTAATATGATGGAGAAAAATTACCCAAACAGAATAGAAACACAAGCAGTTCAGAGGAGGCATGGTGTATAGTTGGGCTTGCCTTTTGCATGATACAGAGAAGCAGTTATAAATCTAGTCAATTGTTTGTTGAAATTGTTCTCCATGTGTTTTTAAAGTTAACAAATATGTGAATTCCTGTCTCTCTTTCTCTGTAACCAATTCAGTACATGTATTTTTACATGCATATATAGAATCTTACCAGGTACCTAACGTACATTCTTGTGAGGTGGCTGTCTTGGCAGATACAAATTGAGAGAAGAGATCACTCCTACTAAGACCTGTTGGAACTGAATATTCAACCTATGGGTGAGCTTCCTAGTTGAACAACATCATACATAAATCCATGATCAGTAAAATGAACATTTTTGGATCTGTGGATGATATATATTTTATGATGAATTTTTATTGACGTATATATTGGTAGTTTTTTCTGTGTGTGTGTTTTTTGTTTCCCTCAACTGTTCTGAAAAACAACTTCAGAGAGATAGGTTAAAGATTCATGCAAACCTCTGATGAGGGTTTCTAATATCTTAGTTTTGGTCTATTTCTGCTTCTAATTGGGTCATTTTTTGTGTCTCATGGACCAAGGAAGTGGTTCCTGTGTCCACCCCTGCAGCAATTCCTATTCCTAATAAAATGGCTAAAGTGAGGGATATATGTTACCAGTGGAAACGGGTTGTATGCCCCCCTATTTGGTCTTCAAATGAACATGCATCATGATAGAGCACTCTGGGAATCATCTGCACCATTACACATTTAATCACATCTCTTGATCATTTCTTTAAAACATAAACAATGTTTAATTATATAGAATTATGCTGTTGTAGGGACAGCAAGGCAAGGCACCTAAGATAGCATCGAAGACAGTGAAACCGTTCTATTCGGTTGCAACCGGATTCAGAAGGCATTGCTTCTGTTGTAAACAATTAATCCCCTGAAACCCAAGTTTAGTTAGTTTCAGAATTTTGTACCCAACATGTAAGGAAAGGGGCCCAGAAGTTCACTGTCTGCAGAAGTTCAAAAAAGCAGTTTTTGTTTCTGTTTTTTCCTCTATTCTGGGAAAGTTAACTTTTCAAGGACACCTGGGAGGGGGAGAGCTTTTACTTCCGTTTCTTATTTTCACCCGGCCAGCTGTTACCATGGAGCCCTGTTGGTAACTTCTTTACCTTAGAAATGTAGCCATCTCTGTGAAGCCCCAGCTCAAGACCAGAGGCCTTGTTCACATATTTTGTGAAAAACAAGTATGGGGGTGTCGAGCTTAGGAGTGATGATTTTTTTAGCCCGTGGCCAAGAAAAACAGGGCAACATGAATAGAGGAAGATTATCTACATTGAACTCTTTTATAGGGACTCTTTTTCTAAAAGTCTTAAAGTCAGCCATGGTGAAGACTTCTGGATAAGGTCAGTTAAGAATTTTCTGTGGGCCTGGTACAGAGGGGGAAGATGGGGAAGGTGGGGCTGGGAGCAGCTCCGAGAATCTGAGAATAAGGAAGGAGAGATGTAAAAAAAAAAGAATGGAAAAGGGGTTTGGGATTTTCCTAGCAACAAAAACTTGAGCAGTAGAACAGGTAGAGCAAAGGGGAAGACGGGAGTGAGTATCCCAAAATGCATGTGATGGACTTTAAATTCTTAGTAAACTGTTTTCAGTGATAACAAAGCAACTTAAATACCATTTTCATTACATCTTGGATAGGGGTAGGATGGCTCTCCTCAGCTGGTTTGAACTTTGGGTTAGCTGGTAATAGGACCTGGTGGTACCCGGTGCGGGCACTGACAGGAGAAGAGAGGAGTGAGTAGGTGGAGGGGTGCCTCAGTACCGGCTACAAGCAAGGGGGCAATGGTCTGAGAACAGGCAGAGGTTTGTGGTTTTGATCTAATAATTGGACGGGAGAAATCAGGTTGCTGAGGTGGGAGTGAGAGCAGAGACTCTGGAGCAGAAGGCTGAAGGTGAGGATCTATTGGATAAGCATATTTCAGGTTGTGAGTGAAGGAGGTAAAAGGCCTCCACATAGGGGAATCTCCTTTCATCCTTTTGAGCACTTGCAGAAGTTAAAAAGGTCACGCAGAATTTGAGGATCTGGAGACCCCTCTGGGGGCCATAGGTTATGGTTATCTAATTGGTAATATGGCCAAGGCTGTGTACTGAATTTGATGAGGAGTTTGGGTTCCATCTGGCAGCCCCTGTATGATCACATCCCCAAGACTTACAGAAGAAGTCGGCTTTTCCCCCCACACAGCCATGACTGTTTGTGGCTTTGATAGTCGGCCGGGCAAATATAGTAATCTAGGCTAGCCAAACTGCATCTGGCTCACATATTCCTACATCCATAAAGTCTGTTTCCATTTTCTATGGTATGGAAGGGATTTAATGGAATTTCAGTGAGATCCTCTTAATCAGGGATATCCCAATAGGAAAGACCTATAGCCAGCTGACAAATGTCTGGGTGGAGAGATGGCCACGAGGTCCCTAAGGGGGCTGTATGCGAGATAGATTATTCTTCTTTTCCAGTAGTATTTGTGAACAGCCATCACTGCTGAACGGGCTGATGAGGGTTAGGACTACTTGTGGCCAATGAGTGAGTCTATAGACTTATCCAAACAGCGAATATGCAATTTGAAAGTGTTACCAGTCTTTTACAGTTTCTAGCCAGAGTCTGGACAGGGCGAAGGCTTGAGATGAGAGGTATGGATCCAGGATGTGATTTTGTCTACCTTTACTGCTGTAGGGGTTATAAGTAGCACCTGGTATGTTTCTTTCCAGCGAGGTTCCAGGGATGACACCTGATGTCATCTTACGTAGCTGAAGTCTCTTACTTGATATCGATGTGGAGTCCCCTCGTCCCCAGTTTGGTAGGCAGTGGCCAGCTGTTTTCACAGGTATCCCTGTGTTCTTTCAAGAGCTTTAAGTCTGTAAATCAAGGGGGTGTGGAAGGGATCCTTAGGTCTTAGAGTTGGGGTTAGGTCCCTTACTGGAGGAGCGGCACCATAGAGAATTTCACAGGGGTTGAGGTTACTCAAAGAAACCGAGGGAGTATTTCTTGCATGAAACACTGCATAAGGCAGGAGCATAGTCCAATCTTTTATGCTGGTCTCTAAACTTAATTTCATTAATGTCTCTTTAATGGTTCTATTCATTCTTTCTACCTGTCCTGAACTCTGGGCTCTATAAGCACAATAAAACTTCCAATTAATCCCCAGGTTCCTGGCTAATCCCTGAATTACCTGGGTCACCAACGCTGGTGCATTATCAGACCCTATTACCGTGGGCAGGCCGTATCTTGGAAAAATATTTTCCAGGATCTTCTTGACCACCATTTGCGCTGTTTCTTTTCTTCTTTTTCTTTTTGTGGGGAAGGCTTCAATCCATCCTGAAAATGTATCTACAAAGACTAGGAGATATTTATGTCCATATCTTGATGGCTTAATTTCAGTAAAGTCCACTTCCCAGAATTGTCCTGGTCTGGTTCCTCATTGGTGCTTTCCTGCAGGAAGCTTGGAAGGGTAATCATAAACCAATTGATGGACCCGACAGGCTTTTTATATTCATTCAGTTATTTCCTTTTGCTGTGAGTCTGTTAGTGGAAAACTCTGTTCTTGATACTTCAGAAATACCTGCAGTTTCTTTGAACCAAGGTGAGTGAGTTGATGTGCATTTTCTACTGATATAGTTAGAGCCGTGATTATAGGAGCTTTTACTGAAGGATTTAGAAATTCTATTTAGGGGCCTTCAGGGTTAAAACTTATTTTGGCCCGGAGCTTGGTGAGGAGATCTCTGCCCATTATTGGGGCTGGGCATTCTGGGATTACTAGGAAGGAGTGATGGATTTTTTCCTTTCCCCAGGTCCATGGTCCTCTTAGTTGTCTATGCCTGATATTTACTGCCGTTAGCCCCTTGAACTAGAGAACTTTTATTTGATAGAGGGCTCAATGGGGCCTTAAGGACTGAGTATATTGCCCCTGTATTCACTTCAAAGTTTTCTGGGGTCCCCTCTACTTCAAAAGTTACCCTGAGCTCGGGGCGGGTATCTGAGCCTGACTTTCATAGTCATCCTCCAAAGTCAGAATGGCTGGCTGGCATGGCTGTCTCCTTCTAGAGCACTCTTTGGCCCAGTGTCCTTTTCTTTTACAGTAGGCACATTGATCTGAGGCCAGGGGTGGCCTCTTGTGTGGGACCAGGTATCCCTTTCAGTCTCCCTGTTTCTTAATTTCTGGCCCTTTTGGTGTTGTGACCAGGACCTTAGTCAACGCCTTAGTCTGCCTTTTGTTTCGTTTATCCTCCCTTTGCTCATTTCTCTTCCTCAGTTTCTCTCTTATAGAATACTTTCTCGGCTTCTCTGACTAAATAGCTCAAAGTCATATCTTGTAATCCATCTAAGCATTGAAACTTTCTTTCAATATCCAGGAAAGCTTGCCCAATAAAGGCCATTGTGACAGATGCCTTTTGATCCTCTGCCTGAGGATCGAAAGGAGTATATCTCTTATATACCTCCATAATTCTCTGTAGAAACAGAGAGGGAGATTCATCAGGCCCTTGAATAATCTCTCTTACCTTGGCCAAATTAGTTGTTCGCCTAGCAGCCGCTCGGATACCCACTATTAGAAACCGGTATAAGTGGACGGATGCTTTCTACCTTCAAAGGTTTTGGGGTCCCAGTTGGGTTGGTTCAAGGGAAAGCTGGCTTTGATTATGTTGGGAAGGTATGTCAGTCTCCCATCTGGTCCGAGGATATTTTTTTCTAGCTTCCAGGAGGATTCTCTTTTGTTCCTCTGTCATGAAGTGAGTCCCTAGGAGTTGTTGACAGTCATCCTAAGTATGTGGGTGTGAAAACATCAATGACTCAACCAGACCTGTGAGCCCGGTGGAATCCTCGGAAAAAGGGGTATTGTTATTTTTCCAGTTATATAGGTCTGAAGAGGAGAAAGGCCAATATTGGTAGGCTTGCATTTTCCCCCAATGGCCTTCGTCAATCATTGGCCCGTAGGGACATAGGGGGAGCACTGCGGGACTTCCAGGCTTTTCAATCATTCGCCGCCAGCGAGTTCCCTTAGCCGGGCCAGCTTCCTCCTGAGGAGGAGGAGCTGTGTGTGCCGCGTGGGAGTTATCTGGAGGGTACTGGGCCAGCTTAGCTTCCTCCAATGGCGGAGAGGCTGAGTCAGCTGCAGGGGAATCACTTAGCGCGTGTTGGTGGTTGGGGGACGAGGGAAGGGAATAAGGAGGGGGAGGAGAGTCCAGTAGAGTCAAATCTTGTGACTCAGGGAGAACAGAGCATGGAGGAGGAGGAGGAGCAGAGGGTTTGAGAGATCATGGGGGAAGGAGTAGGAGCGGGGGCAGGGATAAGAAAAGGCTTCACCCATGGAGGAGGAGATTTGCAGAGGTCCTATCAAGTTAAGATATATGGCTGTTCATCCGGATGGCTATGTGTGCCCGGCTGTAAGACAATATCTCCTGACTTATTAAAATAGTGGGAAGTAGAAATATCCTTCTTGGGTCCATCTGACTCCAAAGGTGGGCCATTCTGAGGCACAGAGAGTCTGGCAGGTCTGGCGTTTTACTGAAAATGAAAGATTCTGAGCCCTTAAGCAAACTTTGGTCCAGTGATCAAAGGTCATGGACAGGGGCATTGAAGTGCTGTGTCCCATAATTAAAGATACACAAACAGTGAATGCAAAGACACAGGACACAGACAAGACAAGACAATAAAGACAAGCAATGGACATCCGAAACTGAGACCCGGACTGAGTAGCTGGTAAAACCCGACGGGCTGGCAATACCGAATCTGAAACAAAGTATCACTGAGTGGAGGAAACTATTGTGCCTTGATTTCTTGAGTCCTTTGGGGCATCCTCCAGGGACGTGGCCTGTGGCTCTGTGACACGTCTGTTAGCCACCGTAGGAGAGAGCTCACGCTCTTCATCGACAGCCATTTTGCCAAGCCCTTACCTTTAAACTGAAATCAGAAAGAGGCGCCTTACTTACCCCGAGAGGAGCCCATTAGGGTCTCTTTCTGCCGCTGCTAGAACTCGGTGGAACCTCCATATGTAAATGTCAGGCGAGCATCGAAGTAAGAGACCACCAAAAGACTGTCTCATGAAACAACAAATGGTTTATTGGGGGTCCACTATGCTGGGGCTCAGAGCTCACTTGAATAGAGTAGAGAGCCCTGAGAACAGTTTAAGCAGAGCTTATATACTTTCCTTGGGGAGCGCAGGGAGGGAAGTTTACTAATGGGTAAGCGTGAGTGGGCAGTTTGCATGCAACCGCGTGAGGGAGTACATTCTACACTTTGGCAGTTGGGGACAGTACATTCTGGGAACAAGATTAGCAAACAGTTCTCAAGATTTCAACAGTGTTTTGTTAAGCATACAGAAAAACAGGAAGTGACAAGTACCTATTTTATTAACCTTTCACTACCGACTGTCCTTTTTGACTGGATGTTTACTTCTACATTCAATTATCCAAGATACAAGGTCCCATGCCATTGTATATCGATTTATTCAAAGCTAAGTATCCCAATCAAAAGCCCAATGCCCTTCTGGGCTTCAGATGTTACTTAGATTTCTGTTTTCAAACATATATTTTAGCAGAAAGATTCCTAACTCAAATTGGACATGTTATTATCCCTAACCATACACTCTTACCTCAATCTAACTTTACAGAGGACCAGAGACAGAGTTGGTCTTACAATACAGGAATGTAGGGGATCTACCACCTGCTGAGAGCCTCAAAGGTCCATGCAGAAATAATCCCTGGAGAAGATGTAGGCACCTCTGTAGGACCTGAGAGAGCAAAAGTCATCTTCCATGGAAAACAACCTGGTCAGGGTGAAGGGTTGTGTCTGAATCAGCCTCTCTATTCTTAATATAGAGAAGATGGACCAAATGAGACCTGTGTGTAGAGCTGTGCCTGGGTGCCTATGGTTGATATACCATTCTAACTTGTGAAAGTGTCACAGGAAGCAGGGGCAGCCTCCATCTCATGGGACCAGTGGAAGCAACTCTTAGGACAAAGTGGTTGCGAAGGCAGTGAACTCATTCAGTTCCTGAAGGAAGTGACCTCACCTCACTTCCTTTGTAATGGAACTCTCTGAACTTGGGATCCAGGAAGCCAGTCAAACAGTGCCAGTCCCAGTCCCAGTCCCAGTGATCTCACTTTTTGGGTTTCCCAAGGACAGATTCAGTCTTTTTTGGTACCTACAGTTGTTAGGATGGCCAAATGGCAGGAAAGCTCTGAAGAGGGGCCTCTCCTGAGAAAGAAGGTAATGGCTCACCACTGGTTCCGGACAACTTCAGAGACTTGGCCAAGGACACAAGATATGAGACAGGACAGGACATTTCGGGGGAACCTAGAATGGCCCACAGTCAGAGGACACTCCAGATAGTCACAGACCTACTTGGGGGAAGGAGGTGTTTTTGTGGGTGTGGGTGTGGGTGTGGTGTGGGTGTGAGTGTGGTTTGTCTCATGTTCTGAGAATAGGTAGGAAATGAGGTTTGTTTGGTTTGGAGTGAACTGTTTCTAGTAAGTCGTTTGACAATGCGAGCGTTTCTGTGTCTGTGTATCCCACTGTGACTGTGGTTGTAGACATTAGAAAAGAGAATGGATCAATGGATGTGTCCTGTCTAGTAGAAAGCTTCCCGGCACTCATCCTGCTTAATTTATGAGTGGAATATGGCTTGCCTTATTGATGGGCAACACCTATGATCTTCCTAAGTTCCTGTTTTCTTCCTGAAATATAGCCATTCTCCAGAATAGACTCATGGTTTTGTATCCAAGATATGTACCACCTCCAAGCTCTGTGACATGGCCATGTACTGTATAGTTGAAGTGAATGGTGAGCATCTCAGAAAACTCACATTCCAGTGTGACCAGTAAAGTCTCAGTGGAGAAACCCTGCTTTGCGCCTTTTGCTTACCTATTGTTCTGTTGCCCTGAATGTCAGGAAAGTCTTTGCCTCAGGCCAATGCTTTGTGAAGCCTGAAGAAAACCTTTTTCAAATATAAAAGAATGGGCATCAACTGTGGCTCTTTGCTTAATTGCTTTGCAAAGGGATGTGTCTGAATCAGCCTCTTGGCACTTTGTTAGGCTGTGGCTTAGATTATCAGCACCTGATGGATCTTAAGAAAGATCCCATGTGTGCATCCAAAACTAAAATCGCAAAAAGAGCAGTAATTGTGGATGAAGTCTTTCGCCTTCCTCTGTAAGGTTCCTGATATCAATCAAGTGAGAATAGGGATCCTTTAGGTCAAGTGAGTTCTTCAAATCCCGGCAGAGGCTAACCCATAGGTGCTTGGGTTTTCTCATGACTCTAATTCACATAAAGAATCTAAACCCCATAATCAGTAGGTCTCAAATTCGAGAAGTGGATCAGAATTAATGGCAGGCCTATTTGATCACTCCTGTTTGACACGAAGGGTGTCCAGGCCACTCAGAATTTAGGTAAATGAGGGGCAAGGGAGCGTATTTTGTACACTGTCTTGGGCTGCGTTCCTCATGGAAATCTCCAGCCAGAGGTTATGATGAGTGTCTACATGAAAGAAGATGAGGGCCATGTGGGAGTGTTTTGGTTTTAATTGTGTTTATTTTTGTGACAGTTGGGAGGGATGACTGAGTCCACCTGGGCTTGAAGTCTGGTGTGTTTCCCCTTAGAGACTGAGTACAGTCAATCCTGTATGTGCCCTGATGTGTCCTATAAAGAATGGATCTTTTCTGTCCCAGATTAGACATTGTATAATGGAAATCAAAGAGAAAACAGTAGAGGAAGGGGAAATCCTTCCATCATCTTCAAGGGATACTATAGCATTAACTATATACCTACTATCGGAAAATAAATTTAATACAGAATCTTTAAACATGACTAAAACTTGTAATTCTGAATTAAGCTCTACCTTTTGAGCTGATTGTTTGGGTACTAAAAACGTAGAAGTTTGATCAGGTGTAACTATTGCTGATGTGCCATTATTTGACCCATCAGTGAATATATTTGGAGCATTCATGATAGGTGTTTTCTTGTCATTTTTGGAAAAATTACAGGATGTGATGACCAAAAAGACAATAAAAGATTAGAAGGTAAGTGGTTATCAAATGAAACATTAGATTTACACATAATTATTGCCCAAGTATTTAACTCATTAGCTAATTCATCAATTTGATTCATAGTATATGGAGTAATAATTTTATTGGGAGAAATTCCAAATACTCCCTTTGCTGCTTTTATTCCTATGAGGATTAATTGTCCCTCGGCCTCAGGATACCTAGTAATAATAGTGTTAGAAGAATAAGATAAATGTATCCATAATAATGGACATTCTTGACAAAATACTCCCATAGGAATATGTTTTGTTGGTAGTACAATAAATAATCAAGGCAAAATTATATCAACTCTATCCAAATGCATTTTATCCATATATGTTTCAATGATTTTTAATGCCTTTCTTTCTTCAGGCGTTAACATTCTGGGTGAATTTGGATCTGATGGACCTTTTAGGATATCAAATAAAGGTCTCATCTCTCCTGTTGGTACACCTAGATACAGCCTTATCCAATTTATGTCTCCTAATACCTTTTGAAAGCCATTAATTGATTTGAGTTGATCTACTCGTATTTGAATATTTGGTGGACTCACCAAGGTTGAGAATAATAGAACTCCTAAATAATTAATTGGAAAATTTAATTGTACCTTATCAATTGCTATCTCTAGATTATAATTTTTTAATAAGTTTGTAAGTGTGGCATAACATTCTAGCAATAGGTTTTTAGCTTTGTGTGCTAATAATATATCATCCGTATAGTGAAATATTTGTAGTTCAGGATTTTCATTTCTAAGAGGCTCGATTACTTTGTTAACATAAATGTGACACATAGTTGGGCTGTTAGCCATCCCTTGAGGGAGTACTTTCCACTCATACCTCTGATCAGGACCTTCATGAATAGTAAATGCAAAACGTGGACTATCCTCAGGAAGAATTGGAAATGAAAAAAAAAAAAAAACTTTAGTATGTAAAACTAAAACATACCAAGTTTTTGGCAAAGCAGACAATTGAGGAATTCCTGATTGAGCAGGTCCCATAATAACCATCTCATTATTAATGGCTCTTAAATCTTGAAATAATCTCCATTTACCAGATTTCTTTTTGATGACAAAAATGGGAGTATTATGGGGAGATACAGAAGGTTTTATATGTCCTTCCGCTAATTATTGTTTCCCCAGGTCATGGGCTGCTTGTATCTTTTCTTCAGTCAGGGGCCACTGAGGAATCCATACAGGTCTTTCTGATTTCCAAGTAATTTTCATTGTCTCAGTGGCCCTTTCTGAGAATTCAACCCATGTCTGTCTGTTCCTTGATCTATTTGTATTGGTGCTACTATAACTTGTTCTTGTTTTTCTAAACTTTTTCCTTTCCTAAAACCTTGTCTAGCCATAATTGTGGGTGCATTTTGATTGATGTTATTTGTTAATGTCAAACCTAATTGATCTAGGACATCTCATCCCCATAAATTTACGGGAAGATGATCCAATACATATGACTGTATAGTTCCTTCACATCCTTCAGGATGCTTCCAATCTAATACAATTGCACCTTTATGGGGATTAGTTGTTACTCCTAGGCCTCGAAGCATTTGAGTGGCTTGTTGTAATGGCCAATGTTTTGGCCATTCTTGACGAGAGATGATGCTAAGGTCTGCACCTCTATTCAGTAGCCAATTAAAATCATGTCCTTGAATATTTAGTTTTAGCATGGGGCGAGAATCTAAATTTAAAGAAAGCATAGCCAAATCTACACCTGTGGAGCCTAATCCCTTGAAACCTCTTTCTACAGCACGACTGGAAAATTAATTATGTAGGCTGGGTATTATAAGTAACTGTGATATTCTATCTCCTGGTGAAATTACTGATATATCCTTTGGAGAATTGGCTATAATTTTTATTTCGCCTTCATAATCGGGATCAATTACCCAAGGACTTTTCATAAGTCCTTTTAGATTAAAAGAGCTGCGTCCCAATAATAAGCCTACAGTTCCTTTGGGAAGAGGTACTTTCACCGCTGTGGTAATGATTTAAACCCCCATCTCTGGAGTTAGTACTGATCTGGCGGAGGTGCAGATGTCCAACCCTGCGTTCCCTCTGGTTTGTCTGATGAGGGATCTGATGGACAATGTGTCCTGGAAACTACCCTGATGGGGTTGCTGTGTTAGTCCAGTGCTCCGTATATTTGTGGTTTTCGGCCCCAGAACATTGGGACCCCCTGTCCATTTTTTGGCAATGGAGCCCAATGCCTTTCTCCATGGTATCGTGGATAAACACCTGGTCCTTGTTCATTTTTTGATAATGAAGTACCCTCTATGGTGGTTTAAGAATGGCATTCATTAGCCCAATGACTCCCTCTACAGCATCGTGGGCAAATACCCAGTATTCTACTCCTTTGATACCTAGTTTTTTTAAAACCTCCTCCTATTGGGCAACTCCTTTTAAAATTTCCTGTTTACTCACAATTGTATCATGTTCATGGCCTGGCATCTAAAGCCTGTTTTACTGCAGCTGCCACAATTTTCCCTTGTTCATTGATGTCTCTGGCATCTAAAGCCTGTTTTACTGCACCCTGCCACAACTTGCTCTTATTCATTAATGTCTCTACATAATTTAATATATGTGTTCAAATATTCATGTTTCCATGGTCTAATGATATCTCTGCACCAACGATTCACTTTGTCATAAGCCAGTTGTTTTATTAATGGCATTGCTTATTCTTTATTTCCCAAAACTTTGGTAGCTGTTTGAATAAGCCTATCTACAAATTCAGCCTAAGATTCATTAGCTGCTTGTATTACCTTAGATAATTTACCTTGTAAACCTCCATGTCCTAGTATAGTCTTCCATGCCCTAACCACCTCTGCAGCAATTTGTGGGTATATGCCAGGATCATATGCAATTTGTTGGTGCTGATCCTCATAAGGTCCCTTTCCTAACAACATATCTAGATTTCTCTGAGGATAACCAGCTGCTGCATTTCACCTAGCCGTATCCTTGCAAAATTCCTCATTGGCAACCTTCCATAACAGGTATTGACCTCCATTTAGCACAGCTTTACACATATTAGCCAAATCTGCTGGCGTCATATTCAAGTTGTTAATGGATTCGACCAAGCTTGAAATGAAGGGTGCTTGAGGACAATAGGTTGTTACAGCCTCTTTTAGCTGCTTCACTATTTTGAAATTTAAAGCATGGTGAATTCGCTGCCCTCCTACCTCAAACACAGGGCATGTTAATAGTTGAGATGCTGTCTCAGGATCCGAACTATCAACTGCGGGGGTTGGGGGCCTCCCAGTATATGGAGGTGGCCTTGTTATTTGGACATTTACATCCTCTGGTGATAGAAAGGTGTTAGTAACAGTCTTCTGTAGAGGTGGCACTGTTGGTTGGACACTTATGCCCTCTGGTGATAGAAATTTGTTAGTAGCAGTCTCCTTTTGTAACTTTCCCCCTGATGGCATTTTCTTCTCTAAGCTTTGTTCCTCTATCTTTGTCTGAACTGAAAGCTTTGGACTAAGCAAACCAGATATGAACGTCCACAATGGCAATGTGCCAACTGGCAGAGTGCCTGGGCTTTTCTTTTCTCCTCTTTTTAAATCTTCACCATGATGGTTCCTTTGTGATATTAAAAAGCCATGGGCTACATTTTTGTATTGTATCAACGTATGCCCTGACTGTTCTTGATTTTACTGAGATGCCTCCTTCCTCTAACAATTTACTTAACACTCTTTCAGTTTGTTTTTTTTCTAATTTCTGATCCCGTATTTCTGCTATAATACAACCCAACAAGATGACGCCAAACAAAACCGAGACAGAATGAAATAAAAAGGGAACAACAAGAAGTCATTATGGCATTTCTATCCTCCTGATATGTGCATCCATCCTTTCACCCTATCTGTTTCTCAGACGTAAATAGTTTTTCCTCAGATGTGAGCGGTTTTTTTTTTCCATCTCACTCATCTCCATGGGCAGGCAACTTGAAACAATAGTGAAGCAAAACAAAAGAGGAATCTTAAAATGTCTACCCATCCTCTCGCCCTTCCCTCAGGGGTGAGCAGTTTACCTTATCACTTACCCTCAGTTGCTCCCCATGCAAGCCAGCAAATGCTGCTGTCTGGCTGGGCACGATTCAGGAGCCACTTTTTAAAAGAAACAAACTTTATTTTAAGAACAACACACGCCAAACAAAACAGCTCCTCAGGAAAAACCCTCAGAGCCCAACTGCCACCACTGGCTTCCTTGTAAAGTCTCTGTCACACCCACAAGCCTCTCCACCTCCCACAATCCTCCTGCTGTTGAGGATAATTTGCTGGGTCAAAGGGCGAAGCCAAAAATGTCACCCAATGAGCAGCTCCGTGGTCTAAAAGGGCAGGGAAACAGCCCAATGAGCATCAACGCAGAGGAGCCAATGAGATAGATGTTGCTGGGGCCACTGTGAGACAATCATCAACTGGCAGTCTGGAAGGGCGGGTAAAGAGCTCAATAAGAATCTCAAATGAGCATCACCACAGAGGAGAAAATCAGCTAGATGTTGCTGGGGCCGATGTGAGCCAATAATCATCTGGCAGCTGGAAATTTGCGGGGAGCTGGAAGTTTGCTGGGGCCCCTTCAGCTGTGGCTCTCAACAAATTCCTGTCTCCTTTCTCTGTAGACTATTCCTCACATGTATTTTTATATGCACATATAGAATCCTACCTGTTATCACACGTACATTTTTGTGAGGTGGCTGACTAGGCAGATACAAGATATGAAAAGAGATCACTCCTCCTAAACGCTGTTGGAACTGAAAATTCAACATATGGGTGAGCTTCCTAGTAGAAAAACATTATGCATAAATCCATTTTGAGTGAAATAAATATTTTTTGCATCTGTGAATGATATATAATTCATGATGAATTTCGATTGGCATATATATTGCTAGTTTTTAATGTCTGTGTGTGTGTGTGTTTGTGTGTGTGTGTGTGTGTGTGTATGTATATATATATATATATATATATATATATATATATATATATATATATATATATATACTCTCCAAATTTTTCAAAATATGAAATATTTGAGTCTTATTATACACGCCTTAAAATAATTAATATTCATTTATGTGGATTTATGATCAACATTTCACAAGATGGTTCTCAGAAATATTCATCCACCTGAAATACATATTTGTTTCCTAGTACTGAAAACTAACTTCAGTGAATGGTGCATACAAATGCAAATATTTCTACAGAAAAAGCCAGTTTAACATCAATGCAAGCAGTTTCCTCTGGGACATGATGTGTATTTTGTGGTTCATTTTTATTGAACAGTGGTACATTACTATTTCTTCATTTTATGCACATGATAGGATATATATTTCATCCACAAGTTCACAAATTTATAGGCATTTGTTTAATTTTCAATCACTTCCTGCTTCAGAACACATATATTCCTCCAGGTTTCTTGACTGGTCTTTTCATGAGACTTCTTTCCAAACACATTATTTTCGATTTCCATAATCATTTTTGAAGCAAAACTCACACACTCTTCATGATAAACCATAACCCTAATATTACCGTTACACGTATAACTGGTTGTAATCAATGTATGTATATCAATTTAAGATTTCCTGTATATTTTCAGATATCAAATCAATCCACTATTTAAAGTTGGAACCAGTTAAAATATTTATTCACAGTATGGTCAATTCATGCATTATTTCTATATTCATTGACACAGGGTACACCTCTTTGTTACCCCTATACGAATTTATATATCTTCAAAATATCGCTCCCAGTAATGGTGGAAGAAATACTCATGTCACCTGATTTACACATACATTTTATCACAGTAATATTCTGGACACAGAAAGCAAAAGTCACTCTTATGATTGTACCAAACCCTAAAAGGAAAGTGAGCATGGATTACTAAAAATATCCATGTCCAGGTTGCCTTCTTGGTGACTATATATTTGTTTCTTACTAAGATTATATATTCAACCTCAAGCCTGTTGAAAATATCTAATCCTATCCATCAATGTATACTTTGCCTGATTTCTTAATATCTCTATTGACATCTGCTTTCCTACATATTTTCCACAGATCATCATTGTGAGTGACTCTTCACATGTGCTGAAAATTACATTCACTCTCTTATTGAAAACGTATTGCTAAAGAACTTTCGGTCCGAATCATATACTCACTGTTGTTTCTAGACCTAGCAACTATCTTCCTAATCTACCGACTTTCCCATTTTCACTGGATGTTCTCTTCGACATTCAATCATCCAAGGTACAAGGTCCTATGCCATTGTATATCGATTTATCTGAGACATCTGTGTAGAACATAATTCAAAGCTAAGTAACCCACTCAAGAGGTCAATGCCCTTCTGGGCTTCAAATCTTACCTAGATTTCTGTTTTCATACTTATATTTCACCTTTATATTCTTGTAAATATCGCATGTTACCAATACCATTATTCATCCTGCAGAATGATTCATAACCCAAATTGAACGT
Source organism: Callospermophilus lateralis (assembly GCF_048772815.1). Classification (NCBI taxonomy): domain Eukaryota; kingdom Metazoa; phylum Chordata; class Mammalia; order Rodentia; family Sciuridae; genus Callospermophilus; species Callospermophilus lateralis. The sequence goes on from NW_027514090.1 coordinate 1,118,679, forward strand.
GTTATTAACCCTAACCATACACTGTTCCCTCCATCTAACTTTACAGAAGAGCAGGGACAGTGTGACCAGGAAAGTCTCAGTGGAGAAACCCTTCTTTGGGCTTTTTGCTTAGCTATTGTTCTGTGTCTCTGAATGTCAGGAAGGTCTTTGCCTCAGGCCACCCCTTTGTGAAGCCTGAAGAAAACACTTTTCAAATGGAAATAAATGGGTATCACCTGTGACTCTTTTCTTAATTTCTTTGGAAAAAGATGTGTCTGAATCAGCCTCTTGGGCCTGTGTGAGGCTATGACTTAGATTCTCAGCACCTGATGGATATAAAGAAAGATCCCATGTGTGCATCCAAAACCAAAATGGCAAAAAGTTCAGTCATTGTGGATATAGTCTCTTGCCTTCCTCTGTTAGGTTCCTGACCTCCATCAAGTGAGAATCTGGATCCTTTTGGTCAAATGAGTTCTTCAAGCCCTGAAGAGGTGCTTGGGTTTCTCATGACTCCAAATCACATAAATAATCTATATCTATCAGTCAGTAGTAGTCAGTCAATATTGCTCCCAGAAATGGTGGAAGAAATACTCATGTCACCTGATCTACATATACATTTATTCACAGAAATATTCTGGACACAAAATTCAAAGTTGAGATTTATGATTGTACCAAAGCCTAAATGGAAAATGAACATGGATTACTAAAAACATCCATGTACAAGTTGCCTAATGCTCTCAAAAGTCAATTATATTGGTGACTACATATTTGTTTCTTCCTAAGATTATATATTCAAACTCAACCCTGTTGAAAATGTCTAAGCCTATCTCTCACTTTATAATTTGCCTGATTTCATACTGCCTCTATTGATATCTGCTTACCTACATATTTCCCCAATTCATCATTGTCACTGACTCGTCACATGTGCTGACATTTAAATTCATTTTCTAACCGAAACCCTATTGCTAAAGAACTTTTTTTCCAAATCTTACACTCACTCTTCTTCCTAAACCTACCTACTATCTTCCTAATCCTACCGACTATCCCTTTTTGACTGGATGTTCTCTTCTACATTCAATAATCCAAGGTACGAGGTCCTATGCCATTGTATATCGATTTATTTGAAACATCTGTGCAGAACGTAATTCAATGCTAAGTATCACAATCAAGGGCCCAATGCCCTTCTGGGCTTCAAATCTTACTTAGATTTCTGTTTACATACATACATTTCACGTCTATATTCTTATAAATATCACAGATTCCCAATACCGTTATACATCCAGAAAATTGATTCCTAACCCAAATCATACCTGGTATTAACCCTAACAATACACTGTTCCCTGAATCTTACTTTACAGAAGAGCAGGGACAGAGTTGGTCTTATAATACTGGAAGGTAGGGGATCTTCTACCTGCTGAGAGCCTCAAAGGTCCATGCTGAAAGGATCCCTCGAGAAGATGTAGGCAGCTATGAAGGACCTGAGAGAGCAAAAGCCATCTTCCATGGCAAACAACCTCGTCAGGATGAAGGGTTGTGTCTTAATCAGCCTCTCTCTTCTTAATGTAGAGAAGATGGACCAAACCAGGCCTGTGTGGAGAGCTGTTCCCAGGTGCCTATGGTTGGTATACCATTCTAACATGTGAAAGTGTCACAGGAAGTAGGGGAAGCCTCCATCTCAAGGGGCCGCTGGAAGCTACTGTTAGGACAAAGTGGTTGCCAAGGCAGTGACCTCATTCAGTTCCTGAAGGAAATGAGCTCACCTCACTTCCTTGGTGATGAAACTCTCTGAACTTGGGATCCAGGAAGCCAGGCAGACAGAGCCAGTCCCAGTCCCACTCCCAGTGGTGTCACTTTTTGGATTTACCAAGGACAGAGTCAGTCTTTCTTGGTACCTACAGATGTGAGGATGGCCAAATGCCAGGAAAGCTCTGAAGAGGGGCCTTTTATGAGAAAGCAGGTAGTGGCTCACCACTGGCTTCTGACAAGTCTCAGTGAAGTAAACCTGCTATGGGACCTCTGGTTACCTATTGTTATGTTGCCCTGAAGGTCAGGAAGTTCTTTGCCTCAGTCCAACCCTTTGTGAAGCCTGCAGAAAACAGTTTCCAAAAGGAAATGAATGGGCATCGTCTGTGGCTCTTTGCTTAATTGTTTGTAAAGGGATGTGCCTGAATCAGCCTCTTGGCCCTGTGTGAGGCTATGGCTTAGATTCTCAGCACCTGATGGATCTAAAGAAAGATCCCATGTGTGCATCGAAAACCCAAATGGGCAAAAGAGCAGTCATTGTGGATGAAGTCTCTCGCCTTCCTCTGTAAGGTTCCTGACCTCCACCAAGTGAGAAGAGTGATCTTTGGGTCAAATGAGTTCTTCAAAGCCCTGCAGAGGCTAGCCCATAGGGGCTAGGGTTTTCTCATGACACCAATTCACATAAAGAATATAAACCCCACAGTCAGAAGTCCTCAATTTGGAGAAGCGGGCAGTATTAATGGCAGGCCTAATTGATAATTCCTGGTTCACAACAAGGGTGTCTATGCCACCCTGAGTTTAGGCAAATGAGGGGCAAGAGAGCTTATTTTGGACACTGACTTGGGCTGCTCCCCTCATGCAAAACTCCAGCCAGAGTTTATGATGAGTGTCTATATGGAAGAACATGAGGGCCATGTGGAAGTGTTTTGATTTCATTTGTAGATATTTGTGTGGTGGTTTGAAGAGATGACAGGGTCCACCTGGGCTTGAACTCTGGTGTGATTCCCTTTAGAGACTTAGTCCTGGAACTGACCTCAGAGAAGTATTGCCATGAATTGTGTTGGGATTTAAGAGGCCACGCATGAGAGTCTCCCTTGGAAACTGAGATCTAGGTCCAGGGTAGCTTTGCATAGTGCACTGCGAATCTCAGCCAGGATATCACATATTTTTTTTTAGAGACTTTTCAACCATAGTTGAGAGTCAGAACACACATGGACCTCACCGAGTAGACCTCAATGGCACTGGTTTCATGTGACCTTTTGGCCACTCTTTTGGAAGCCTTGCCTGTGAGAGTTCTCCAGAGCTTTCATTGAAATTACCTTCCTCAGCATTTAATGGTTCCTGAATGAATTGAAACCCACTGTGCTCCAACTTCATCCTTGAAAAATGGCTACATTAATACCATGAAATTTTTGAAATTTGCATAACCAGGTGGCACTGGAGAACCTTTGGATGTCCTGTTGCTGATCATGAGTATACCAGACAGTGCCTTGATTGACTGGGTTTCATGAAAATGGTGTAGAACCGAGATGCCAATAACTTGGAGCCTGTTGAGTAGTGGGCCTAAAGATTTGGTGAGCAGTAGTGTGATAAAACACCTGTGGTGCAGCCATGTGGATCTGCCAATGGCTTCCAAAAGGCTTGTGACTGACATGGTGCAGCCAGCAGACACTTCTATGTAAAGGCATCTTCTTATATGGAGAGGTTTCAGGGCAATGTTCAGAATCAGGTTGCTATGGTCAAGGGGGCAAGCTATGTGGGATAGAAGCCTGGTTGGTGCTTTCCCTTGCAGACCCTGACCCACCACACGAGACAGAACTACCTCCAGCACTGTGCCCCAGTTGAACTCCTTTTATTTTGTGAAGCAAATACCAAACTCGCAGTGCAGAAGCAAGAAAAACCAAGAAAAGTAGAGGATGACCAAATGGCTTCACAGTCCACACGGGGATAACCTTAGCCCCCAGTGTCCACAGTTTACCTACAAAGAGAGAATTCAGCACTGCTGCCTCAGGTACATTGGAAAATAAGATACAATTAATTCCAGGTCACATGGATGCAGACCCAGCTTGATGGTCTCATTACAAAGAAAGCTAAAGCTGCTGACCGCAACATATATTTCAAGTGCCCAAACTGAGGCAGTTTCTCTAGAAGTCTTTAAGCAAGAGAAGGTGTACCAAAACAGGCTTGTGTGGAGATCTGTTCATGGGTACCTAGAGTTGATATACCATTCTAACATGTGAAAGTGTCACAGGCAGTAGGGACAACCTCAATTTCATGGAACCCTTGGAAGCAACTGTTAGGACAAAGTGGTTGCCAAGGCAGTGACCTCATTCAGTTCCTGAAGGAAGTGACCTCATCTCACTTCCTAGGTGATTGAACTCTCTGAACTTGGGATCCAGGAAGCCAGGCACCGAGAGCCAGTCACAGTCCCAGTCCCAGTGGTCTCACTTGTTTGGATTTACCAAGGACAGACTCAGTCTTTATTGGTATCTACAGATGTGAGGAAGGCCAAATGCCAGGAAAGTTCTGAAGCGGGGCTTTTGCTGAGAAAGCAGGTAGTGGCTCCCCACTGGCTCCTGAGAACTTCACAGTGTTCGCCAAGGAGACCAGATCTGAGACAGGACAGGGCATTTCGGGGGAACATATTATCCCCACAAGTCAGAGGACACTCCGGATAGTCCCAGTCCTACTTGGGGGAAGGAGGTGCCTTTGTGGGTGTGGTTTTGGGTTTGTGTTTTTTCTCTCATTTTCTGAGAATAGGTAGGAAAGTCAGTTTGTTTGGTTTGGAGTGGACTGTTTCTAGTAAGTCATTTGGCATGGCGGATATTTCTAAGTCTGGGTATCTCACTGTGTCCATTGTTGTAGACTTTAGAAAGGGAATGCTTCAATAGATGTGTCGTGTCTAGTAGAAAGCTTCTCAGCATTCATATTGCTCCATTTATGAATGGAGTGTAGCTTGTGTTATCGATGGGCAACACCTGCTTTCTTCCTAAGTTCCTGTTTTTTTTCCTGAATTCTGGCCACTCTCCTGAATATGCCCATGGATTTGTGTCCAAGATATGTACCACCTCCAAGCTTTGTGACATGGCCATGTACTGGATAGCTTAAGGGAATATCGAGCATCTCAGAAAACTCAGATATATGTGTGAGCAGAAAAGTCTCATTGGAGAAACCCTGCTTTGAGCCTTTTGCTTACCTATTGTTCTGATGCCCTGAATGTCACGAAGGTTTTTGACTCAGGCCACCCCTTTGTGAAGCCTCAAGAAAACACTTTTCAAATGGAAATGAATGGGCATACCTGTGGCTCTTTGCTTAATTGCTTTGGAAAGGGATGTGTCTGAATCAGCTCCTTGGCCTTGTGTGAGGCTGTGGCTTAGATTCTCAGCACCTGATGGATCTAAAGAAATTCCCATGTGTGCATCCAAAACCAAAATGGACAAAAGAACAGTCATTGAGATGAAGTCTCTAGACTTCCTCTGTAAGGTTCCTGACCTCCATCAAGTGAGAATAGGCATCCTTTGGGTCAAATGAGTTCTTCAAAACTGCAGAGGCTAGCCCATAGGTTCTTGGGTATTCTCATGACTCCAATTCACATAAAGTATCTAAACCCCAGAGTCAGTAGGCCTCAAGTTGAAGAAGCAGAGCAGTATTAATGGCAGGCCTATTTTATCACTCGAGGTTCACAGGAAGGGTGCCCAGGCCACCCTGTCTTAGACAAATGAGGGGCAAGGGAGCTTATTTTGGACACTCTCTTGGTCTACGCCCCTCATGGAATCCTCCAGCCAGAGGTAATGATGAGCGTCTATATGGAAGAAGATGAGGGCCATATGGGAGTGTGATTCCCCTTAAAGACTGAGTTCTGGAACTTACCTCAGAGAAGCATTGCATAAAAGAGTGTTGTGATTTTAGGAGGACACACATGAGAGTCGCTGTTGGAAATTGAGATCTAGGCCCAGGATGGCTTCCACAGAGCTCGGGTATTCTAAGCCAGGATATCAAATTATTTAATTCTTAAAGACTTTGCAGGCATAGTTGAGAGTCAAAACACACATGGTCCTCACATTGTACACCTCAATGGGCCTGGATTCATGTGACATTTTGGCCACTCTTTGGGAAGGTTTGCCTGTGAGTGTTCTCCAGAGATTTCATTGAAATGAGCTTTCTCACCATGTAAAGGTTCCTGAATTAATTGAAACCCGCAGTGCCTCCAACTTCATCCTTGAAAAATGGCTAGATAAATACCATGAATTATTTGAAGTTCCCGTGACCAGGTGGCACTGGAGAACCTTTGGATGTCCTGTTGCTGATCATGATTGTACCAAATAGTGCCTTGATTGACTGGGTTTCGTGAAAATTGTGTAGAACAGAGATGCCAGTAAGCTGGAGCCTGCTAAGTAGGGGACGTAGAGCAGTGGAATGTAGGTGTGTAAATAAATATTTCTGGTAGGACCACCTGCATCTGCCATTGGCTTCCAAAATACTTGTGACTGACATGGTTCAGGCAGCAGACCCTTATATGTAAAGGAATATTTTTATATGGAGAAGTTTCAAGGCAATGTTCAGAATCAGGTTGCTATAGTCAAGGGGGAAACTATGTGGGATAGAAGCCTGGTTCGTACATTCTCTTGGAGACCCTGACCAACCACACGTCACAGAACTCCCTAAAGCATTGTGTCCCAGTCGAACTGCTTGTATTTCGTGAAGCCAATACCATACTCCCAGTGCAGCAGTAAGAAACACCACGAAAAGTGGAGGATGATAAAATGGCTTCACAAAACACACAGGGAGACACTTAGATCCCAGTGGCCACAGTTTACCTACAAAGAGAGAATTCATTACTACTGCCTCATGTTCATTAGAAAATAAGGATCCATGTCGTCCAGGTCACATAGATGGACCAAGATTTTATGGCGTCACTACAAACAAAGCTAAATCTCCTGACAATTACATATATTTCATGTGCCCAACCTCAGAGGAAGTTTCTCAAGAAGTCTTTAGGCCAGCAGAGCTCCATGTTTGTGGAGTGTTTACCCTCTCCCTTACTTTTGGAAACTGTTCTACCACCTCCAGTGTTGTGAACTCCTGAGTATTTTCCATTCCACATATGAATTCAGAGATTTTCTAACTCCTCTCTTCTAATTGTGTCTTACATGGAGCGATGGTAATGTCAAGGCATTGTTCTGGATGAGAGTGGGAAGTTTTTTTGTGTGTAGTACATGTTTGCATACACATTAGATTCATTTTCCTATTTTCCATTTGAAATGCTGAATCCCTGACACTAACACATACCCTATTAGACTCTGACTACTAATCCTAATATAATGGAGAAAAAGAAAACTAACTGAATAGAAATGCAGGCCTTTAATAGGAAGCATGGTGTATACTTGGATTTGCCTTCTGCTTTATCAAACGTATGTGCTATAAATCTAGTCAACTTTTTGTTGTAATATTTCTCCATGAGTTTTTAATGTTACCACATATGTAAATTCCTGTCTCCCTTTCTCTGTAGCCTGTTCAGCACATGTATTTTTTATGCATATATTATCCTACCTGGTATCACATGTACATTCTTGTGAGCTTACTGACTTTGGAATATAAAAATTGTGAGAAGAGATGACTCCTCCTTAATACTGATGGAACTGAAAATTCAACCTATGGGTGAGCTTCCTAGTAAAAAACATAATAAATAAATCCATGTTCAGTAGAATGAATATTTTTGAATATGTGGATGAATTATATTTTATGGTGAATTTCGATTGGCATGTATATTGCTACATATTAATATGTGTGTGTGTGTGTGTGTGTGTATATATTCTCCAGATTTACCAAAATATGAAATATATGTGTCTTATTATACACTCCATAAATTTATTCATGTTCCTGCATGTGTATTTATAAACAACATTTCACAAGATTATTCTGAGAAATACTCAACCACCTGAAATACATATTGGTTTCCTAGTACTGAAAACTAACTTCAATGAATAGTGCTTACAAATCATAATATTTCTACAGTAACTCACCTATTTTAACATCAATGCAAGTAGATTCCTAAGGGACATGCTGTGTATTTTGAAGTTCATTTTTATTCAACACTGGTACATTACAATTTCTTCAGTTTTTGGACATCATAGGATACATTTTTTGATGCACAAGTTCACAAATTTATAGGCATTTGGTTCACTTTCAATTACTTCCTATTTCAGAACACATGTATTCCTCCATGTTTCTTTACTGTTCTTTTCACTAGAGTTTATTCTAAACACATTATTTTCGATTCCATAATCATTTTTGATACAAAACTCACACACTCTTCATGATGAACAGAAACCCTAATATTACCATTAGATATATAAGTGGTTGGAATGAATGTGTGTTTGTATATATATATATATATATATATATATATATATATATATATATATATATAAGATATCCTATATTTAAAGTTGGAACCAGTTATATACTTTATTCACAATATGGTCTATTCATGCATCATCTCTATAATCATCAAAACAGGGTACACCTGTTTGTATCGCCAGTAACTACTGATGTGAGGAAGGTCTGAAGTGGGGCCTTTCCTGTGAAAGCAGGGAGTGGCTCACCGCTGGCTCCTGACGGCATCACAGAATTGGCCACGGAGACTAGATCTGAGCCAGGACTGCCCATTATGGGGTACTATATTATGGCCGACTAGTCAGAGGACACTCCGGAGAGTCACAGACCTACTTGGGGTTCTGTGTGGGTGTGGGTGTGCGTGTGGGTATGTGGTTTTGTCTCATGTTCTGAGAATGGGTAGGAAAGTTGGATTGTTTGGTTTGCTATGAATTGTCTCTAGTAAGTCGTTTGACAAGGAGAGTGTTTCCATTTCTGTGTCTCCCACTGTGTCCGTGGTGGTAGACATTAGAAAAGAGAATGCATCAATAGATATGTCCTGTCTAATAGCTTCCCAGCACTCATCCTGCCCAATTTATGTATGGTCTGTGGCTTGCCTTATGAATGGGTAACAAGTACTACCTTCCTAAGTTCCAGTATTCTTCCTGAATTCCAGCCAATCTCAAGAATAGGCTCATGGTTTTGTGTCCAAGATATGTACCACCTTCAAGCTCTGTGACATGGCCATGTACTGGATAGCTGAAGGGACTGGCGAGCATCTCAGAAAATCAAATATCAGTGTGACCAGAAAAGTCTCAGTGGAGAAACCCTGCTTTGGGCCTTTTGCTTGTTTATTCTTCTGTTGCCCTGAATATCAGGAAGGTCTTTGCCTGAGGCCATCCCTTTTTGAAGCCTAAAGAAAACAGTTTTCAAATGGAAATGAATGGGCATCACCTGTGGCTCTTTGCTTAATTGCTTTGGAAAGGGATGTGTCTCAATCAGCCTCTTGGCCCTGTGTGAGGCTGTGGCTTAGCTTCTCACCAACTGATGGATCTATAGAAAAATCCCATGTGTGCATTCAAAACCAAAATAGCCAAAATAGCAGTCATTGTGGATGAAGTCTCTCTTCTTCCTCACTAACGTTCCTGACCTCCATCATTGAGATTAGGGATCCTTTGGGTCAAAGGAGTTCTTCAAAGCCCTGCAGACACTAGATTATAGGTGCTTGGGTTTTCTCATGACTCCAATTAACAGAAAGAATCTAAACCCCAGAGTCAGTAGGCCTCAAAATGGAGAATCAGAGCAGTATTAACGGCAGGCCTCTTTTATCACTCCTGGTTCACAGGATGGCTGCCCCTGCCACACTGATTTTAGCAAATGGGGGCAAGGGAGCTTATTTTGGACACTGTCTTTGGCTCCGCCCCTCATGGAAACCTACAGCCAGAGTTTATGACGAGTGTCTATATGGAAAAAGATGAGGGCCATGTGGGAGTGTTTTGGTTTTAATTGTGGTCAGTTGTGTGGCCCTTGGAAGAGATGACTGTGGCCACCTGGGCTTGAACACTGGTGTGATTCCCCTTAGAGACTGAGTTCTGCAACTGAACTCAAAGAAGTATTGCCATGAATTGTGTTGGGATTTTAGGACTCATGAGAGTCGCCCTTGGAAACTGAGATCTAGGCTCATTGTGGCTTCGCTAAAAGAACTGGGAATCTCAGGAAGGATATCTCATTATTTTATTCTTAAACACTTGGCAGACATTGTTGCAAGTCAAAACACACATGGACCTCACATTGTGGACCTCAATGGGCCTGACTTCATGTGACCTTTTGGCCTGTCTTTGGGAATCCTTGCCTGTGAGAGTTCTCCAGAGCTTTCATTGAAATGAGCTTCCTCTGCATTTAATGGTTCCTGAATAAATTGAAACCCACAGTGCCTCCAACTTCATCATTGAAAAATGGGTAGATAAATTCCATGAAATTTTTGAAATTCTCATGACCAGTTGGCACTGGAGAATCTTTGGATGTCCTATTTATGATCATGAGTGTACCCGACAGTGCCTTGATTGACTGGGTTTCATGAAAATGTTGTAGAACAGAGATGCCAGTAATTTGGAGCCTGCTGAGTAGTGGGCCTAGAGCAGTGGTGTGCAGGTGTGTGTTAAAACATCTGTTGTAGGATCATGTGGATCTGCCATTGGCTTCCAAATGGTTTGTGACTGAGATGGTGCAGCCCCCAGAACTTTGTATGTAAAGGCATCTTGTTATATGGAGAGGTTTCATGGCAATGTTGAGAATCAGATTGCTATGGTCAAGGGGCAATCTATGTGGGATTGAAGCCTGGTTTGTGAATTCTCCTGCAGACCCTTACGCACCACATGTGACAGAACTCCCTCCATCACTGTCCCAGTTGAACTCCTCATATTTTGTGGAGCAAATACTAAACTCCCAGTGCAGCTGCAAGAAACACCACGAAAAGTGAAGGATGACCAAATGGCTTCACAGTCTAAACTGGAGACACTTAGCCCCCAGTGGCAACAGTTTACCTGCAAAGAGAGAATTCAGCACTGCTGTGTCATGTTCATTGGAAAATAAGAAACTATGTCCTCCGGGTCACATAGATGCAGACCCAGTTTTGATGGTCTCACTAAAAAGGAAGCTAAAGCTCTTGACAACAACATATATTTCAAGTGCTCAACCTCAGAGGCAGTTTCTCAAGAAGTCTTTAGGCTTGCAGAGCTCCATGTTTGTGGAGTTTTTACCCTGTCACTTACTTTTGGAAACTCCTCTCCCACCTCCAAGGTTCTGAACTATTGAGCATTTTCCATTCCAAATGTGTGTTCACAGATTTTCTAACTCTTCTACTTTAATTGTGTCTTACTTGGGGTGAAGGTAATGTCACAGCATTGTTCTGAATGAGAGTGGGAAGATTTTTGTGTAGCACATATTTGCAAACACATTGGTTTCATTTTCCAATTTTCCTTTCAAAATATTGAATCCCTGTGTTTCAGGGGTAGAAGAAATTCTCCTTCATAGAATAGCCTGACACTTACAAGAAACAGCCCCCTGGGAGACATCCTGCCTGGGAGACATCCTGTAGCCATATTTCTCTCTGAGACTTCCTAAAGCCATCTCTCTTCCTGAAACATCCTGAGGTTATCTCACCTTGTGAAGACATCCAGGAACTGCCGATAAGAGAACTTTCCCATCTCCAGCATATAAATCCCCTGTGTGAACAATAAAAGTATGCAGCTTGATCAGAACTACAGTCATGCTGTCATCTCTAGTGTCTCTTGTCCCTTCATTCCTCCCCATCTATGTTCGCTGCCCACGTTGATGTGTCCTGCCGGCCGGGATATCTGGCGCCCACCAACTGGGGCTCGAGCCTTTGACAGACTGGAAAACCCGTTCTCCTTGAAGACTTGGTCTAGTGGAGCTCGCGATTGCCTCAGCAGATACCACCGAGAAACAGATCCAGGAGGAGAGTGGGGATGACGCACAGTGAGTGACCCACCATGGGACAAGCAGTTTCATCACATGATTTGTTTTTGTCAGCCCTCAAGGAGTCCTTCAATACATGGGGTGGCGCATGTTAAGAAAAATGACTTAAATTTTTTCTTTTCATACATAGGAGAATTGTGTCCATTGTTTCCCCTTGAAGGGACCATTGATGGTAAGCAATGGCTTAGAGTAGGAGACTGTTTAAAAGATTTTTATGAATCCTTTGGCCCAGAAAAAGTGCCTGTTCCCACCTTTTATTACTGGAACTTCATTAATGAAATTCTTAAAAGTTCACCCTTTGACAATGGTACCTTAATACTTGTCAGGATTGGGGAAGAGACTACACAAACGACCTTTCGTCCCCCCTTGGCATGCCCATTAGTTAGTATAGACATAGACCCTTCTCAGTCTCCCCAGGACCCTGGGAACCTTCCTGGTGCCCCTCAAAATACCACCCTACTGAATAAGGCTCCAATGGTTACCAACCGCCTTTATCCAGTTTTAAATCCCAGAGACACATTGACCCCTGGGAAGGAGGCTACCTTGGAGAAGGAAGCAGCTCACTACCATTCAGAAGACCCGCCACCTCTCAGGAACCTGCCACAGGCTATAGGACCTACACATCCACCTCCCTCCTCCATTCCTCCTGCCTTTTGCGCTCAGGCCCTTCAGAACCTGACTGCCCCCCCCCGATATTTTTTCCCAACTTCCGTTTCCTAACCTGGCTCCCTTGCGAGAGTCTCCCCAACATAGGTGGGAACAGATCCAACTTTTAAAAGAATTAAGATCCCTTGATTCTGAGCTCTGCTCATTAGCCTTAGGCACAGAGTCAATGCAAGGTGGCCCACTGCGGTCTAATAAAAAGGCTAAGCCGCTGCATCAGCCTGTTCTCACCTTCCCAGTCACCCGCAGTCAGATAGATATTCTTGCCCAGGCTGAGGTCAAAGGCTTAGACGAGGACCAAGAGGGGGAAGCGGGGGAAATGGATCAAGGAGATCAGGACTCAGAGGATGAGGAATTCACCCCTAGGCAGGAAGGAACCCAGAGTGTCTACAAAAACTTAAGCCTGCGTTTTCTTGAAAAACTTAAAAAGGCTTGTGCTCACTATGGCCGCACTGCACCCTACACAGTGGCTTTATTAGAAAGCCACAGCACAAAATGGCTTACTCCCAATGATTGGAAATTTCTAGCCCGAGGTACCCTCAGTGCTGGAGACTTCCTGTTATGGAATGCAGATTTCAAAGAGCACTGTCAGGAAACTGCTCAAAAAAATTTAACTAAGGCCTCCTCTAAATCCTGGATTTATGTTAAGCTAGTGGGCAATGCTCCTTTTGACACTAACCCTAAACAGGCGTGTTTCCCTGCTCGACTTTTGGCGCAGATTAAGACTGCTGGCTTACATGCTTGGAGACGCGTCCCTCAAAAGGCCTCAGCTACCACTTCCCTGGCAAAAATTCGACAAGGGCCTGACAAGCCTTATAACGACTTTGTTCCCCGGCTTAGCCTAGCCGCGAAATGCTTGCTTGGACCAAGGGAAAGCGAAAGCACCTTTGTAAAATATTTTGCCTTTGAAAAGGCCAAGCCAGCATGTCAGGATGTTCTTCGACCACATAAGGTTAAAGGGAAACTTTCTGACTTTATTAGACTCTGTGCAGGGGTGGGTGCAACCCATGCCATGGGTCTCGCCCTAGGTGCCACCTTTACCAAGGCCTTTCACAATCCTGGCTCATGTACTTGCTTTACTTGAAAACAACCTGGCCATTTTACACACGATTGTCTGACAGGCAAACAAAGCCTAGGAATAGCGTCTCCTCAAACTGGGATTAAATCGCCCCCAGCTACTCTTTGCCCTATATGTGGTAAAGGTTATCACTGAGCCAGTGAGTGTAGATCTAAGACAAATGCCCTCGGCAGCCTATTTCTTCCTGCTTCTCGGGAAACTCCCTGTGGGGCCAGCCCCTGGCCCTGACCTCCCGCAGTACAAACCCAGGGGCATGAGGTTTTTTCCCCCCCAAACTCCCAAGCTACCTCAAAGTCCTTCTTCACAATTTCCTCCCTTCAACGAGCCACCCCAGGCAGCGCAGGATTGGACCTCTGTGCCACCACCAATACAATATTAGACTCAATCCAAGGGCCCCAGCTAATACCCACTGGAATTATATGTCCCCCTCCATCTCATACGTGTGCACTGATTCTTGGAATAGCCTCTACTACCTTATAAGGCGTTCAGGTCTTCCCTGGCATTATTGATAATGATTTCACTGGAGAAATAAAAATACTGGCCACAGCTATTAATGGAGTTGCAGCCATCCCCGCAGGAAGAAGACTTGCACAATTAATACTCCTTCCCTTGGATTCAGGAGGCACTTCCACCACCGATTGGCATATATTGCTACTTTTTTTTTCTTTTATTGGTTGTTCAAAACATTACAAAGCTCTTGACATATCATATTTCATACATTAGATTCAAGTGGGTTATGAACTCTCATTTTTACCCCAAATACACATTGCAGAATCACATCGGATACACATCCACATTTTAAATAATGCCCTATTAGTTACTTTTGTATTCTGCTACCTTTCCTATTATCTTCTATTCCCCCTCCCCTCCCCTCCCATCTTCTCTCTCTACCTCATCTACTGTAATTCATTTCTCTCCTTGTTTATTTTCCCATTCCCCTCACAACCTCTTATATGTAATTTTGTGTAACAATGAGTTTCTCCCTCCATTACCATGCAATTTCCCTTTTATCTCAATTTCCCGCCACCTCATGTCTCTGTTTAATGTTTATCTTTTTTTCCTGCTCTTCCTCCCTGCTCTGTTCTTAGATGCTCTAATTATATCAAAGAAGACATTTGGTATTTGTTTTTTTTAGGGATCGGCTAGCTTCACTAAGCATAATCTGCTCTAGTGCCATCCATTTCCCTGCAAATTCCATGATTTTGTCATTTTTTAATGCTTTGTAACACTCCATGGTGTAAAAATGCCACATATTTTTTTATCCATTCATCTATTGAAGCCCATCTGGGTTTGTTCCACAGTGTAGAAATTGTGAATTGTGCTGCTATTAACATCGATGTGGCAGTATCCCTGTAGTATGCTTTTAAGGACTTCAGGGAATAGTCCAAGAAGGGCAATAGCTGGCTCAAAGGGTGGTTCCATTCCCAGGTTTCCCAGGAATCTCTATACTGCTTTCCAAATTGGCCGCACCAGTTTGCAGTCCCACCAGCAATGTACAAGAGTACCCTTTTCCCCACATCCTCACCAGCACTTGTTGTTGTTTGACTTCATAATGACTACCAATCTTACTGGAGTGAGATGGTATCTTAGGGTGGTTTACATTTGCATTTCTCTGACTGCTAGAAATAGTGAGCATTTTTTCATGTACTTGTTGATTGGTTGTATGTCCTCCTCTGAGAAGTGTCTTTTCAGGTCCTTGGCCCATTGTTGATTGGGTTATTTGATATCTTATTGTCTAATTTTTTGAGTTCTTTATATATTCTGGATATTAGAGGTCTATCTGAAGTGTGAGGAGTAAAAATTTGTTCCCAGGATGTAGGTTTCCTATTTACCTCTCTAATTGTTTCTCTTGCTGAGAAAAAAATTTTCAGTTTAAATAAGGCCCATTGTTGATTCTTGTTATTAACTCTTGTGCTATGGGTGTCCTATTAAGGAATTCGGAGCCCAACCTCACAATATGTACATCGGAGCCAACATTTTCTTCAATCAGACGCAGAGTCTCTGATTTGATATCTAGCTCATTGATCTTCTTTGTGCATGGCGAGAGGAGGGGATTTAGTTTTATTTTGTTGCATAATGGATTTCCAGTTTTCCCAACACCATTTGTTGAAGATGCTATCCTTCCTCTATTGCATGCTTTTAGCTCCTTTATCAAATATAAGATAGTTGTCCCTTTTTGGATTAGTCTCTGTGTCCTCTATTCTGTACCATTGGTCCACCTGCCTATTTTGGTACTAGCACCATGCTGTTGTTTTTACTATTGCTCTGTAATATAGTTTGAAATCTGCTGTCGCTATACCGCCTGATTCACGCTTCCTGCTTAGAATTGCTTTTGCTATTCTGGGTCTTTTATTTTTCCATAAAAATTTCATGATTGCTTTCTCTATTTCTACAAGAAATACCATTGGGATTTTGATTGGCATTGCATTATGCCTACAGAGAACTTTTGGTAATATCGCCATATTGATGATGTTAGTTCTGCCTATCCATGAACAGGGTATATTTTTCCATCTTCTAAGATCTTATTCTACTTCTCTTTTTAGGGTTCTATAGTTTGCATTGTATAAATCTTTCACCTATTTTGTTAG
Organism: Callospermophilus lateralis; assembly: GCF_048772815.1. NCBI lineage: Eukaryota > Metazoa > Chordata > Mammalia > Rodentia > Sciuridae > Callospermophilus > Callospermophilus lateralis. The sequence continues at coordinate 1,134,603 of NW_027514090.1, forward strand.
GTTGATTCCCAAGTATTTTTTTTTTTTTAATTTTTTGAGGATATCATGAATGGAGTGTTTTTCCTCATTTCCATTTCAGAAGTTTTGTCGCTGATATACAGAAATTCCTTTGACTTATGAGTGTTCTTTTTATATCCTGCCACATTGCTGAATTTATTTATTAGTTCTAGTATTTTTTTTGTAGACTCTTTTGGGTCATCTATGTATAGAACCATGTCACTGGCAAATAGTGATAATTTAAGTTATTCTTTTCCTATTTTTTTTGCCTATAATTTCTTTCATCTGTCTAATTGCTCTGGCCAGTGTTTCGAGAACTATATTGAAGAGAAGTGGTGATAGAGGACATCCCTGTCTTGTTCCAGATTTTAGAAGAAATGCCTTCAACTTTTCACAATTCAGAATGATGCTAGCCTGAGGCTTAACACAGATAGCTTTTACAATGTCGAGGTAAGTTCCTCTTATCCCTAGTTTTTCTAATGTTTTGAACATAAAGGGATGCTCTAATTTTTCTAATGCTTTTTCTGCATCTATCAAGATGATCATATGCTTCTTATCTTTAAGTCTATCGATGTGGTGAATAATATTAATTGATTTCCGTATATTGAAACATTCTTGCATCCCAGGGATGAATCCTAATGATCATGGTGCACAATTTTTTTGATGTGCCTTTGTATCCGATTCGCCAGAATTTTATTGAGGATTTTTGCATCTAGATTCATCAGAGATATTGGTCTGTAGTTTTCTTTCTTTGTGGTGTCTTTGTCTGGTTTCGGAATCAGGGTGATGTTGGCCACATACAATTAATTTGGCAGAGCAACCTCTTTTTCTGTTTCCTGAAATAACTTGAAAATTATTGGTATTAATTCTTCTATAAAGGTTCTGTAAAACTGCGCTGTATACCCATCCGGTCCTGGGCTTTTCTTGGTTGGTAGTCTTTTGATTGCTTCTTCTATTTCATCCATTGAAATTGGTCTGTTTAAAATGTGTGTATCCTCCTGACTCCGTCTGGGCAAATCATATGACTTTAGAAATTTTTCGATGTCTTCACTAATTTCAATTTTATTGGAATATAGGTTTTCAAAATAATTTCTAATTGTCTTCTGTATTTCTGTAGCATCTGTTGTGATATTGACTTTTTCATCGCATATATCAGTAATTTGAGTTCTCTCTCTTCTTCTCTTCTTTAGCATGGCTAAGGGTCTATTGATCTTATTTATTTTTTTGAAGAACCAACTTTTAGTATTGTTAATTTTTTCAATAGTTTCTTTTGTTTCAATTTCGTTGATTTCTGCTCTGATTTTAATTATTTCTTGCCTTCTGCTACATTTGCTGTTGTTTTGCTCTTCCTTTTCTAGGACTCTTAGATGAAGTGTGAGCTCATTTATTTGTTTGTTTTTCATTTTTTTGAGGAATGACCTCCAGGCAATGAATTTCCCTCTTAAAACTGCTTTCATAGTTTCCCATACATTCCGATATGTTGTGTCTGTATTTTCATTTATCTCTAAGAATTTTTTGATTTTCTCCTTTATGTCTTCTGTAACCCATTGACCATTCAGTAACACATTGTTCATTTTCCATGTGATGTAGGATTTTTCCTTCCTTCTTTTATCATTGATTTACAGTTTCATTCCATTATGGTCAGATAAAATGCATGGTATTATCTCTACCCCTTTATATTTACTGAGGGTTGCCCTATGACATAATATATAGTCTATTTTTGAGAAGGATCCATGTGCTGCTGAGAAAAAAGTATATCCACTTGATGATGGTTGATATATTCTATATATGTCAGTTAAGTCTAGGTTATTGATTGTGATATTGAGTTCTATAGTTTCTTTATTCAACTTTTGTTTGGAGGATCTGTCCAATAGTGAGAGAGGTGTGTTGAAGTCACCCATAATTATTGTGTTGTTGTCTATTTGATTCTTGAACTTGAGGAGAATTTGTTTAACATCGCAGCACCATTATTTGGTGCATAAATATTGATAATTTTTATGTCTTGTTTGTGAATGATTCCGTTTAACAGTATATAATATCCTTCCTTATCCCTTTTGATTAACTTAGTCTTGAAGTCGATTTTATTGGATGTGAGGATGGCCACCCCTGGTTGCTTACGAGGACCATGTGCATGGTATATTTTTTTCCCAACCTTCCACCTTCAGCCTGTGTACGTCTTTTCCATTGAGATGTGTCTCATGCAGGCAACATATTGTTGGATTTGCTTTTTTTTTAATCCAACGTACCAGCCTATGTCACTTTATTGGAGAGTTTAAGCCATTAATGTCTAGAGTTACTATTGATATATGGTTTGTACTGCCAGCCATGTTTGATTATTTATGTTTATTTTTTAATTTAGTTAGTCTTCATGATTAGCTTTTCCCCCACCCTCTGTCATTACTGAGGCACTTCCCAGTGATGGTTTTGGTTGTTGTTTTTCATTTCTTCCTCGTGTAGTGTTTTGCTCAAGACACTTTGCAATGATGGTTTTCTGGCTACAATTTTTTTTAGCTTTTGTTTATCATGAAATATTTTTATTTTGTTGTCATACCTGAAGCTTAATTTTGCTGGACATAGAATTCTTGTTTGGCATCCATTGTCTTTCAGTATTTGAAATATGTTGTTCCAGGATCTTTTCGCTTTCAGCGTCTCTGATGAAAAATCTGTTGTTAACCTTATTGGTTTGCCCCAGAATGTCATCTGCCTCCTTTCTCATGTACCTTTTAATATTTTCTCTTTTTTCTGTATTTTGGATATCTTCATAACAATGTGTCTTGCCATTGCTCTACTGTGATTTTGTGTGCTCAATGTCCTGTATGCATCTACAATTTGTATATCCGTTTCCTTTTTTATTTCTGAAAAGTTTTCTGTAATTATTTTATTCAGCAGGTTACTCATTCCCTTGGTTTGAATCTCTGTACCTTCCTCTATCCAGATGACTCATAAGTTTGTTTTTTTAATGTTATCCCATATCTCTTGGATGTTTTTCTCATGATTTCTTACCAGCCTTTCTGAGTTGGCTAGACCCTTTTCAAGATGATATGTTTTGTCTTCATTATCTGATGTTCTAGCTTCTACTTGCTCCACTCTGTTAGTGATACTCTTAATTGAGTTTTTAATTTGGTTTATCACTTCCTTCATTTCTAGTATTATTGTTTGATTTTTTTTATAATCTCTATCTCCTGATAAAGATGCTTAACTTCTTCTTTTATCTGTTTATGTAATTCATTTTCAATGTGTTCTTTCACTGTTTGGATTTGCTGTCTCGTATCCTCTTTAAGGTTCCATTCCATCTGTCTAAGGTATTCCTTGAGTTCTTTATATGACCATTTTTCTCATGACTCTAGGTCCTCCTGAATATTTAGGCTGTCCTTCAATGTTTGTACTCCTTTTCTTTCTTGCTTTCTTATGCTGCTCATGTTACTTCTTGTTCTGTTTGACTGCTGAGTTACTGCTTACTCTTATAAATTTATTTGATGCTTGGGAGGAAAGATATTAGAAGGGAAGGGAAGAAGTCACTAAAGAGAATGAGAGTAGGCAGGTAGATCAAAGAAGGGGGAATAAGAAATTTGAAAAGACAAAGAAAAATATAGAAAATAAATAAAGAAAAAAAAATTTTTAAAAAATGATAATAAAAAATGAAAATTAAAATTTAAAATAATAATAATAATAATAATAATAAAATGAAAAAATTAGAAATATTAAAAAATGTTAAAGAAGAACTACAAAAAAATGAAAATGAAAGAAAAAGAAAAAAATTAAAAATTAAAATTAAAAAAATAATAATAAATGCAGTCATAGAGTTCAATTAACTTCTCTTCCAGTAGGTGGAGCACTGGGCCAAGCTTCTCCTCTCAATAGGTGGGAACCAATCACTGTGCAGCAGCTCTTCCTCCCAGACTGGGCAAGTCTCCAATCCTGAGTGCCTAGGGCCTTCTCTTCTGTTTCCTCAAGCCAGGCCCCGCTCACCTGTGACACTCACCACAATACAGGCTACACGCCAGGTCTGCTGCTCCTGGGAGCCCTGTTTTCATGAATGCCTCGGCCCACTCTTTCTGTTTGCCTCCCTCAGACCCTAAGTTTGTAGAGCTTGGGGCTGAGAACCCCCAGTGAATTTGCTTGCCCTCCGGTAGCCATGCCCCCGGTAGCTCTTGCAAGAGACCTCAGTTGTCAGCACTGGTGGGAGCGGTAGCCAGCGGTTCTGCTCTGCAAGTCCCGCGACACTCCTGACTTCCTTGGTCTGGCTATCATGCTCACGGGAGACCTGGGAGGGGCCCTTACGGGAGAGCTGGGAGGGGCTCTTAAGGTTTCCCTGCTGTGTGGAGAGAGATGGCTAGGGGATTACACACCTGTCGTGCTGGTTTCAATTAAGTTATCTCCTCCGCCCATCACGTCAGTTCTCTGGCATGGTGGTATGCCATGCAAATGGTGAACATTCGTTCCCTTTGCCGAGTGACCAATGCAACGGGTGGGTCCTGACTGTCTCTCCCAAGCCCCATTTCAATCATGTGACCACTGCCTATGAAGGCTCACTTGGCTTTTAACTCTGTAAATACAGAAGGGCTGACCCGTTATTTCAGTGGGATTGTTAGTGCTGAGTCATGAGAAGCAGGCGAACCTGAGCTTGAATGCAGCCGATCTGTGCTCTGTGTGTGTTCTGAGGGGCCCAGACTGTTTTCCCTATATTCACGTCACGTCATCATTGACTAGTGATTCTGAGCAAACAGCATTTAGACAGTTTATGACTCCATATACCTGCACAGCTGAAGAGGTCAGAGACTTGATCTCTCTATGCCCGCCGCCATGTTGGATCTCCTATATTGCTATATTTTATTGTGTGTGCCTATGCGTGTGTGTGTATATATATATATACTCTCCAGATTTTTTAAAATATGAAAAATATGTGTCTTATTAAACACTCCCTAAATTCATTCATATTCATGTATGTGGATTTATAATCAACTTTCCACAAGATTATTCTCAGAAATATTCATCCACCTGAAATACATATTTGTTTCCAAGTACTGAAAACTAACTTCATTAATGGTGCATACAAACCCTAATATTTCTAAAGTAACTGACCCAGGTTAACATCAATGCAAGTAGATTCCTATGGGACATGATGTGTATTTTGAGGATCATTTTTCTTTAACACTGGTACTTTACTATTTCATCAGTTTATGCAGACCATAGGATATATATTTCATACACAAGCTAGCAAATATATTGGCATTTGCTTCCCTATCAATCACTTCCTGCTTCAGAACACATGTATTCATCCATGTTTCTTGACAGGTCTTTCATAAGACTTCTTTCCAAACACATTATTTTCGTTTTTCATAGTCACTTATGAAGCAAAACTCAAACACCCTTCATGATAAACCATAATCCTAATATTACCATTAGATGTATAACTGGTTGGAATGAATGATTGTATAACAATATAAGATTTCTTATATATTTTCAGATATCAATTCAATCCATTATTTAAAGTGGAACCAGTTATATTATTTATTCACAGTATGTTCCATTCATGAATTATCTCTATATTCATAGACACAAGGTACACCTCTTTTTACCCCTAATACTAATGTATAGGGCTTCAAAATATTGTTCCCAGAAATGGTCGAAGAAATACTCATGTCACCTGATCTACATGTATATTTTATCACAGTAATATTCTTGACACAAAATGCAAAGGTCACACTTATGATTGTACCAAAGCCTAATAGGAAAGTGAACATGGATAAGTAAAAACATCCATGTCCAGGTTGCCTAATGCTCTCAAATGTCAATCCTATTGGTGACTACATATTTGTTTCTTCCTAAGATTATATAGTCAACCTCAACACTGTTGAAAATGTCTAATCCTATCACTCATTCTATAATTATCTGATTTCGTAATGTCACTGTTGATACCTGCTTTCCCACACATTTTCCCCAGTTCATTATTGTGACTGACTAATAACATGTGCTGACATTTACATTCACTCTCTAAACGAAACCCTATTGCTAAAGAACTTTTGTTCCAAATCATACACTCATTCTTCTTCCTAAACCTACTGAGTATCTTCCTAATCGTACTGACTATACCTTTTTGACTAGATGTTCTCTTCTACATTCAATCATCCAAGGTACAAGGTCCTATGCCATTGTGTATAGATTTATCTGAGACAATTGTGCAGAACATCATGCAACACTAAGTATCCGAATTAAGGGCCCAATGCCCTTCTCGGCTTCAACTCTTACTTAGATTTCTCTTTTCATACATATATTTCACCTATATATTCTTGTAAATATCGTAGTTTCCCAATACCAATATTGATCCTGCGGAATGATTCCTAACCCAAATCAAACCTATTATTAACCCTAACCACACACTGTTACCGCAATCTACCTTGACAGAAGAGCAGGGACAGAGTTGGTCTTACAATACAGGAATGTAGTAGATCTTCCACCTGCTGAGAACCTCAAAGGTCCATGCAGAAATTATCCCTATAGAAGATGTAGGCATCTATGAAGGACCTGAGAGACCAAAAGTCAACTTCCATGGCAAACAACCTAGTCAGGATTAAGGGTTGTGTCTGATCAGCCTCTGTCTCCTTAATGGAGAGAAGATGGACCAAACCAGGCCTGTGTGGAGCGCTATTCCAGATGACTATGGTTGATATCCCATTCTAACTTGTGAAAGTGTCACAGGAAGTAGGGGCAGCCTCCATCTCATGGGACCCTTGGAAGCAACTGTTAAAAAAAGTGGTTGTTAAGGCACTGACCTCATTTAGGTCCTGAAGGAAGTGACTTACCTCACTTCCTTGTTGATAGAACTCTAAGAACATTGGATCCAGAAAGCCAGGCACCCAGAGCAAGTCCCAGTCACAGTCCTATTGGGCAAACTTGTATGGATTTACCAATGTCATAGTCAGTCTTTCTTGGTACCTACTGATGTGAAGATGGCCAAATGCCAGGAGAGCTCTGTAGAGTGGCCTTTTCTGAGAAAGTAGGTAGTGGTTGATGGCTGGCTCCTGCAACTTCACAGAGTTGGCCAAGGAAACCAAATCTGAGACAGGGTACACCATCTCGGGGGAAATTGTATGGCCCACCAGTCAGAGGACACTCTGGATAGTCACAATCCTACTTGAGAGAAGGAGGTGCCTTTGTGCGTGTGGGTGTGGGCTTGTGGTTTTGTCTCATGTTCTGAGAATAGGTAGGAAAGATGGTTTGTTTGGTTTGGAGTGAACTGTTTCTAGTAAGTCATCTGACAAGGAGAGTGTTTCTATGTCTGTGTTCCTACTGGGTCCGTGGTTGTAGACATTAGAAAAGAGAATGCATCAATGGATGTGTGCGGCCTAGTGGAAAGCTTCCCAGCATTCATCCTGCCCAATTTATGAATGGACTGCGACTTGCCTTATGGATGGGCAACACCTGCTATCTTCCTAAGTTTCTGTTTTCTTCCTGAATTCTGGCCAATCTCCAGAACAGTCTCATGGTTTTGTGTCCAAGATATGTACCACTTCCACGCTCTGTGACATGGTCATGTACTGGATAGCTGAACCAAATGGTGAGTATCTCAGGAAACCCAGATATCAATGTGACCAGTACAGTCTCAGTGGAGAAACCCTGCTTTGGACCATTTGCTTACCTATTGTTCTGTTGCCAAGAATGTCAAGAAGGTCTTTGCCTCAGGCCACACCTTTTGAAGCCTGAAGAAAACAGTTTCCAGATGTAAATGAATGGGCATCACCTGTGGCTCTTTGCTTAATTGCTTTGAAAAGGGATGTGTCTGAATCAGCCTCTAGGCCCTGTTTGAGGCTGTGGCTTAGATTCTCAGCACCTGATAGATCTAAAGAAATATCCCATGTGTGAATCCAAAACCAAAATGGCAAGAAGTGCAGTCATTGTGGGTGATGTCTCTTGCCTTTCTCTGTTAGTTTCCTGACGTCCATCAAGTGAGAATAGGGATCCTTTGGGTCAAATGAGTTCTTCATAGCACAGTAGATGTGCTTGGGTTTTCTTATGACTCCAAATCACATAAAGTATCTATACCTGACAGTCAGTAGGCCTCAAATTGCAGAAGAAGAGCAGTATTAATGGCAGGCCTATTTGATCACTCCTTGTTCACAGAAAGGATGTCCAGGCCACCCTGAGTTTAGGCAAATGAGGGGCAAGGGAGCTTATTTTGGACACTGTCTTGGTCTCCGTCCCTAATGGAAACATCCAACCAGAGGTTATGATGAGTGTCTATATGGAAGAAGATGAGGGCCATGTGGGAGTGTTTTGGTTTTAATTGTGGTCATTTGTGTGGCGGTTGGAAAAGATGACTGGGTGCACCTGGGCTTAAACTCTGCAGTGATTGCCCTTAGAGACTGAGTTCTGGAACTGACCTCAGAGAAGTATTGCCATGAATTGTGTTGGGATTTTAGAAGGCCACACATGAGAGTCGCCCTTGGAAATTGAGATCTAGGCCCAGGTTCTCTTTCCACAGTGAACTGGTAATATCAGCCTGGATATCATATGATTTTATTCTGAAAGTCTTGGTAACCATATTGAGAGTCAAAAGACACATGGACCTCACATAGTAGACCTCAATGGGCCTGGCTTCATGTGACCATTTGGCCACTCTTTGGGAATCCTTGCTTGTGAGAGTTTTTCAGAACTTTATTTGAAATGAGCTTTCTCACCATTTAATGGTTCCTGAATGAATTGAAACCCACAGTTCCTCAAACTTCATCATTGAAAATTGGCTAGATTAATACCAAGGATTTTTTTAATATCCCATGACCGGGTGGTACTGGAGAACCTTTCGATTGGATGTCCATTTGCTGAGCAGGAGTGAACCAGAAAATGCATTGATTGGCAGGGCTTCCTGAAAATGGTGTAGAACACAGATGCCAGCAAGATGGAGCCTGCTGAGTTCTGGTCCTAGAGCAGTGGTGTGCAGGTGTGTGATAAAACATCTTTGGTGTGGCCATGTGGATCTGCCATTGTCTTCCAAATGGCTTGTGACTGACATGGTGCAACCAACAGACCCTTATATGTAAAGGCATCTTGTTATATGAAGAGGATTCATGGCTATGTTCAAAATCAGATGACTGGGTCCACCTGGGCTTGAATTCTGGTGTGATTCCCCTTAGAGACTGAGTTCTGGAACTGACCTCAGAGAAGTATTGCCATGAATTGTGTTGGGATTTTAGGAGACCACACATAAGAGTCGCCCTTTAAACTGAGATATAGCATTGAACTGCTCTGTCCCATAATGAAAGATACACAAACAGTGAAAGCAAAAACACACGACACAGACAAGACAAGACAATAAAGAGAGGCAATGGACATCCAACACTGAGAACAGGACTGAGTAGCTGGCAAAACCCAATGGGCTGGCGATACCGAATCGGAAACAAAATATCACTTAGGCGAGGAGACTATTGTAACTCAATTTCCCAAGTCCTCTGGGGCGTCCCCCAGGGACTTTGCCTGTGGCTCTGTGACACGTCTGTCAGCCACCGTCTCAGAGAGCTCACACTCTTCATTGACAGCCATTTTGCCAAGTCCTAACCTGAAACCTGAAACCAGAAAGAGGCAGAGGAAGAGACCACCAAGAAACTGACTCATGCAACAGCAAAGGGTTTATTGGGGGTCGACCATGCTGGTGCTCAGAGTTCACTTGAATACAGCAGGGGGCCCTGAGAACAGCTTGAGCAGAGTTTATATACTATTCTTGGAGAGGGCAAGGAGGGAAGTTTATTGATGGGTCAGGGCGAGTGGGCGGTTTGTGTTCAACCAGGTGAGGGAGTAAATTCTGCAGTTTGGAAGTTGGGGACAACACATTCTGGGAACAAGATTAGCAAACAGTTCTCAAGATTTCAACAGTGTTTTGTTAAGCATACAGAAAAACAGGAAGTAACAAGTACCTAATTTTATTAACCATTCACTACCGACTATACATTTTTAACTGGGTGTTCTCATCTACATTCAATCTTCCAAGGTACAAGGTCCTATGCCATTGTATATCAATTTATCTGAGACATCTGTGCAGAATGTAATTCAATGATAAATATCCCAATCAAGGGCCCAATGCTCTTATGGATTCAAATCTTACTTAGATTTCTGTTTTCTTACATATATTTCACCTATATATTCTTATACATATCACAGGTTCCCAATACCATTATTCATCCAGCAAAATGATTCCTAACCCAAATCGAACATGTTATTAACCCTAACCATACACTATTCCCTCAATCTAACTTTACAGAAGAGCACAAACAGAGTTGGTCTTACAATACAGGAAAGTAGGGGATCTTCCACCTGCTGAGAACCTCAAAGGTCCATGCAGAAATGATACATGGAGGAGATGTAGGCAGCTATTAAGGACCTGAGAGAGAAAATTCAACTTCCATGGCAAACTACCTGGTCAGGATGAAGGGATGTCTCTGAATCAGCCACTCTCTTCTTAATGTAGAGAAGATGGACCAAAACAGGCCTGTGTGGAGAGCTGTTCCCAGGTGCCTATGGTGGATATACCATTCTAACTTGTGAAAGTGTCACAGGAAGTAGGGGCAGCCTCCATCTCATGGGACTCTTAGAAGCAACTGTTAGGACAAAGTGGTTGCCACGGCAGTGACCTCATTCAGTTCCTGAAGGAAGTGACCTCACCTCACTTCCTTGGCGATGGAACTCTCTGAACTTAGGATCCAGGAATACAGGCACTCAGAGCCAGTCGCAGTTCCAGTCCCAGTGGTCTCACTTGTTTGGATTTACCAAGGACAGAGTGAGTCTTTCTTGGTACCTACTGATGTGAGGATAGCCAAGTGCCAGAAGAGCTCTGACGAGTGGCCTTTCCTGAGAAAGCAGGTAGTGGTTCATGGCTGGCTCCTGCAACTTCACAGAGTTGGCCAAGGAGAACAGATCTGAGACAGGGTACATCATCTCGGGGGAAATTGTGTGGCCCACCAGTGAGAGGACACTCCAGATAGTCACAGACCTACTTGAGGAAAGGAGGTGCCTTTGTGGGTGTGTGTGGGGGTTTGCGGTTTTGTCTCATGTTCTGAGAAAAGGTAGGAAATGTCGTTTGTTTGGTTTGGAGTGAACTGTTTCTAGTTAGTCAACTGAGAAGGAGAGTGTTTCTATGTCTGTGTATCCCACAGGGTCCGTGGTTGTAGACATTAGAAAAGAGAATGCATCAATGGATGTGTGCCTTCTAGTGGAAATCTTCCCAGCATTCACCTTGCACTATTTATGAATGGACTGCAGCTTGCCTTATCAATCGGCTACACCTGCTATCTTCCTAAGTTCCTGTTTTCTTCCTAAATTCTGGCCAATCTCCAGAACAGGCTCATGGTTTTGTGTCCAAAATATGTACCACCTCCAAGCTCTGTGACATGGTCATTTACTGGATAGCTGAACCAAATGGTGAGAAACTCAGAAAACTCAGGTATCAGTGTGACCAGTACAGCCTCAGTGGAGAAACCCTGCTTTGGACCTTTTGCTTACGTATTTTTCTGTTGCCATGAATGTCAAGAAGGTCTTTGCCTCAGGTAACCCCTTTGTGAAGCCTGAAGGAAACAGTTTTCAGATGTAAATGAATGGGCATCACCTGTGGCTCTTTGCTTCATTGCTTTGAAAAGTGATGTGTCTGAATCAAAACTCTATTCCCTTTGTGAGGCTGTGACTTAGATTCTCAGCACCTGATGGATCTAAAGAAAAATCCCATGTGTGCATACAAAACAAAATGGCCAAAAGAGCTGTCATTGTAGATGAAGTCTCTTGCCTTTTTCTGTAAGGTTCCTGACGTCCATCAAGTGAGAATAGGGATCCTTTGGGTCAAATGAGTTCTTCAAACCCCTGCAGAGGCTAGTCCATAGGTGATTGCATTTTTAATGACTCCAATTCACATAAAGAATCTATATCAGACTGTCAGTAGGCCTAAATTTGAGAAGGGGAGAAGTATTAATGGTAGGACTCTTGGATCACTCCTGGTTCACAGGAAGGGTCTTGAGGTAACCCTGACTTTAGGCAAATGAGGGGCAAGGTAGCCTATATAAGACACTGTCTTGGGCTGTGCCCCTCATGGAAACCTCCAACCAGAGGTTATGATGAGTGTCTATATGGACGAAGATGAGGTTCATGGGGGAGTATTTTGGTTTTAATTGTGGTCATTTGTGTGGCAGTTGGAAGAGATGACTGGGTCCAACCGGGCTTGAACTCTGGTGTGATTCCAATTAGAGACTGAGTCCTCAAACTGACCTCATAAAAGTATTCCCATGAATTGTGTTGGGATTTTAGGAGGCCACACATGAGAGTCGCACTTGGAAACTGAGATATAGGCCGAGGGTGGCTTTCCACAGAACAATGGGAATCTCAGGCAGGATATCACATTATTTTATTCTGAAAGACTTGGCAGCCATAGTTGAGAGTCAAAACACACATGGACTTCACATTGTAGACATCAATGGGCCTGGATTCATGTGACCTTTTGTCCACTCTTTGGGAAGCCTTGCCTGTGAGAGTTTTCCAGAACTTTCTTTGAAATGAGCTTCCTCACCATTTAATGTTTCCTGAATGAATTAAAACCCACAGTGCCTCCAAATTTATCCTTGAAAAATGGCTAGATAAATACCATGAAATTTTTGAAAATTCCATGACAAGGTGTCACTGGAGTACCTTTGGTTGTCATGTTGCAGATAATGAGTATACCAGACAGTGCCTTGATTGACTGGGTTTCATGAAAATGGTGTAGAACAGAGATGTTAGTAAGTTGGAGTCTGCTGAGTAGTGGACCTAGAGCACTGCTGGGCAGGTGTGTGATAAAACATCTTTGTCTTATCACAGTATGGTCTATTCATACATTATCTCTATATTCATAGACACAGGTACACCTATTTGTACTCCCAATACTAATTTATACGTCTTCAAAATATTGTTCCCAGAAATGGTGGATAAAAAACTCATGTCTCCTGATCCACAAATACATTTTATTACAGTAATATTGTGGACACCAAAAGCAAATATCTCACTTATGATTGTACCAAACCCTAAATGGAATGTGAGCATGGATTACTAAATACATCCATGTCCAGGTTGCCTAATGCTCTCAAATGTCAATCCTATTGGTGAGTACATATTTGTTTCTTCCTAAGATTATGTGTTCAACCTCAAGCCTGTTGAATATGTCTAATGCTATCAGTCACTTTATACTTTGCCTGATTTTGTAATATCTCTATTGGTATCTGCTTTCCTACTTATTTTCCCCAGTTCATCATCGTGACTGACTCTTCACATCTACTGACATTTACATTCACGCTATACATGAAACACTATTGCTAAAAATCTTTTGGTCCAAATCCTATAATCACTCCTCTTTCAAAACGCTACCAACTATCTTCCTAATCCTACCGACTATCCCTTTTGCCTGGATGTTCTCTTCAACATTCTATCCTCCAAGGTACAAATCCTATGCCATTGTGTATCGATTTATCTGAGACATCTGCACAGAACATAATTCAAAGCTAAGTATCCCAATGAAAAGGCCAATGCCCTTCTGGGCTTCAAATCTTACCTAGATTTCTGTTTTCATACTTTTATTTCACCTCTATATTATTGGAAATATCACAGGTTCCCAATGCCATTATTCATCTCGCAGAATGATTTCTAACCCAAACAGAACCTGTTATTAACCCTAACTATACACTGTTTCCTCAATTTAACTTAACAGAAGAGCAGGGACAGTGTTGGTCTTACAGCACAGAATGTAGCGGATCTTCCACCAACTGAGAACCTCAAAGGTACATTAAGAAGTGATCCCTGGAGAAGACATGGGCAGCAATGAAGGACCTGAGAGAGCAAAAGTCATCTTCCATCGCATACAACCCGATCAGGATGTAAGAATTATTCTGAATCAGTCTCGCTCTTCTTAATGTATGGAAGAAGGACAAAACCAAACTGGGTGGAGAGCTGTTCCCAGGCGCCTATGGTTCATATACCATTCTAACTTGTGAAAATATAACAGGAAGTAGGGGCAGCCTCCATCTCATGGGAACCTTGGAAGCAACTGTTAGGACAAAGTGGTTGCCAGGCAGTGACCTCATTCAGTTCTGGAAGGAAGTGACTTACCTCACTTCATTGGAGATGGAACTCTCTCAACTTGGGATCCAGGAATCCAAGCACCCAGAACCTGTCCTGGTCCCAGTCCCAGCGGGCAAACTTGGTTGGTTTTACCAAGGACAGAGTCAGTCTTTCTTGGTACCTACTGATGTGAGAATGGCCAAATGCCAGGAGAGCTTTGAAGAGGGGCCTTTTCTCAGAAAGCACGTATTGGCTCACCACTGGCTCCTGACAACTTCACAGCGTTGGCCAAGGAGACAAGATCTGAGACAGGACAAGCTATTTTGGGGGAATATAGTATGGCCCACCAGCCAGAGGACACTCTGGATAATCACAGACCTACTTGGGGGAAGGAGGTGCCTTTGTAGGTGTGGGTGTGAGTTGGTGATTTTTTCTAGTGTTCTGAGAATAGGTAGGAAAGGCGGTTTATTTGGTTTAAAGTGGACTGTTTCTTGTAAGTCGTTTGACAAGGCGAGTGTTTCTATGTCTGGTATCACACTGTGTCCATGGTTGTAGACATTAAAAAATAGAATGCATTAATGGATGCATCCTGTCTAGAAGAAAGCTTCCCAGCATTCATCCTGCCTAATTTATGAATGAACTGCAGCTTCTGAAAGACTTGGCAGCAATAGTTGAGAGTCAAAACACACATGGAACTCACCTTGCAGACCTCAATGTGCCTGGCTTCATGTGAACTTTTGGCCACTCTTTGGGAAGTCTTGCCTGTGAGGGTTCTTTAGAGCTTTCATTGAAATAAGCTTCCTCACCATTTAATGGTTCCTGAATAAATTGAAACCCACAGTGCCTCCAATTCATCCTTGAAAAATGGCTAGAATAATACTATGACATTTTTGAAATTCCCATGACCAGGTGCCACTGGAGAAACTTTGGATGTCCTGTTGCTGATCATGTGTGTACCAGACAGTGCCTTGATTGACTGGGATTCATGAAAATGGTGTAGAACAGAGATGCCAGTAAGTTGGAGCCTGCTGAGTAATGGGCATAGAGCAGTGGTGTGCAGGTGTGTGATAATACATCTGTGGTGGGGTCATGTGGATCTGCCATTGTCTTCCAAATGGCTTGTGACTGACATGGTGCAGCAAGCAGAACCTTGTATGTAAAGGCATCTTGTTATATGAGAGGTTTCAGGGCAATGTTCAGATTCCTGTTGCTATGGTCAATGGGGAAAGCTATGTAGGATAGAAGCCTGGTTGGTGCATTCTCCTGCAGACCCTGACCCACCACACATGACAGAACTCTCACCAGTACTGTGTCCCAGTTGAACTCCTTGTATTTCGTGAAGCAAATACCAAATTCTCAGTGCAGCATCAAGAAACCCCATGAAAATTGGATGATGACCAAATGGCTTCACAGTCCACACGGAGAGACACTTATACCCCAGTGGGAACAGTTTACCTACAAAGAGGGAATTCAGCACTGCTGCCTCATGTTCATTGGAAAATAAGAAACCATGTCCTCCAGATCACATAGATGCAGACCGAGCTTTGATGGTCTCACTAGAAAGGAAGCTAAAACTCCTAACATCAACATGTATTTCAAGTGCCAAACCTCAGAGGTTGTTTCTCCAGAAGTCTTTAGGTGGGCAGAGCTCCATGTTTGTGGAGTTTTTACCCTGTCCCTTACTTTTGGAAACTCCTCTACCACTTCCAAGGTTGTGAACACCTGAGCATTTTCAATTCCAGATATGTATTCACAGATTTTTTAACTCTTCTCCTCTAATTGTGTCTCAATTCGGGCCAAGGTAATGTCAAGGCATTGTTCTGAATGAGAGTGAGAAGATTTTTGTGTAGCACATATTTGCATACACATTGGAATCATTTTCCAATTTTCCATTCCAAATACTCAGTCCCTGACTGTCCGGGGCTAGAAGGAAGTTCTCCTTCAAAGAATAGCCTGACACTTACAAGAAACAGCCCCCTGGAAGACATCCTGCCTAAGAGACATCCTGTAGCCATCTATTTCCCTGAGACATCCTGCGGCCATCTGTCTTCCTGAAACATCCTGACTTTATGTCACCTTCTGAAGACATCCAGCAACTGCCGATAAGAGAGCTTTCCCATTCCCAGCATATAAATACCCCTGTGTGAACAATAAATGTTTGCAGCTTGATCAGAACTCCTATCTTGCTGTCATCTCTCGTATCTCTTGTCCCATCATTCCTCTCCACCTAGGTTTGCCGCCCATGTTGATGTGTCCTGCCGGCCGGGACATCTGGCACCCTCCTACTGGGGCTCGAGCCTTTGACTGAGTGGGAATGCCATCCTCTGGGTAGACTTGACCAAGCGGAGCTTGCGATCATTTTTTTCAAGCCTCAAGGAGTCCCTGAAGAAATGGTGGTTGCGTGTTAAGAAAAAGAACTTAAAATAATTCTTTTCATACACAGGAGAATTCTGTCCATGGTTTCCCCTTGAAGGGACCATTGATGGTAAATAATTTCTTAGAGTAGGAGACTGTTTAAAAGATTATTATGAATCCTTTTGCATAGAAAAGGGACCTGTTCCCACATTTTCATACTGGAAGTTAATTAATAAAATTCTTAATAGTTCACCCTTTGACAATGGTACCTTAAAACATGTCAGGATTGGGGAAGAGGCTATGCAAATACCTCTCATCGCCCCCTCGGCATGCCCTTCAGATAGTAGAGACAAAGACACTTCTCAGTCTCCCCAGGACCCTGGGAACCTTCCTGGTCACCCTCAAAAACCCCACACTTATGAATAAGGCTTCCAGGGTTACCAACCGCCTTTATCCAGTTTTAAATCCCAGAGACACATTGACCCCTGGGGAGGAGGCTACCTTGGAGAAGGAAGCAGCTTGCTACCATTCAGAATACCCAGCACCTCTCAGGACCCTGCCACAGCCAATAGGACTTACACATCCACCTCCCTCATATATCCCTCCTGCCTTTTGTGCTCCGGCCCTTCAGAGGCCAACTGCTCCCCCAGATATTTTTTTCCCACTTCCCTTGCCTAACCTGGCTCCCTTTTGAGAGTCTCTGCAACATAGACGGGAACAGATCCAACTCTTAAAAGAATTAAGATCCCATGACTCTCAGCTCTGTTCATTAGCCTTAGGCATGGAGTCAACAGAGCTGGCCCACAGTGGTCTAATACAAAGGCTAAGCTCCTCCCTCGGCCTGTTCTTTCCTTTCCAGTCACCCTCAGTCAGATAGATAAGCCCGCCCAGGGTGAGGACAAAGACTTAGATGAGGATCAATATGAGGAAGCAGGGGAAACGTATCAAGGGGACAAATCGGGGGAATGGCAAGAGGAAGATCAGGACTCAGAGAATGAGGAGTTCACCGGTAGGGAGGAAGGAACCCAGAGTGTCTACAAAAAATTAAGCCTGCATTTTCTTGAAAAACTTAAAAAGGCTTATGCTCACTATGGCCCCACTGCACCCTACACGTTGGTTATATTAGAAAGCCACAGTGCACAATGGATTACTCCCAATGATTGGAAAATTTTAGCCCGAGCTACCCTCAGTGCCAGAGTCTTCCTGTTGTGGAATGCAGATTTCAAAGAGCACTGTTGGTCAACTGCTCAAAAAAAATTAACTAAGTCCTCCTCTAAATACTGGACTTATGTTAAGCTAGTGGGCAATGCGCCTTTTGACACAAACCCTAAACAGACACTTTTCCCTGCTGGATTTTTGGCACATATTCGGATGGCTGGCTTACATGCCTGGAGACGACTCCCTCAAAAGGGCTCAGCTACCACTCCCTGGCAAAAATTCGACGAGGCCCCCACGAGCCTTATAGTGACTTTGTTGCCCGGCTTAACGTAGCCGCGGAATACTTGCTCGGACCAAGCGAAAGCGAAAGCACCTTTGTAAAACATCTTGCATTTGAAAACGCCAACGCAGCATGTCAGGATGTTCTTTGACCACATAAGGATAAAGGGGAAATTTCTGACTTTATTAGACATTGTGCCGGAGTGGGTGCAGGCCATGCCATTGGTCTAGCCATAGGTGTAGCCTTTACCAAGGCCTTTCTAAATCCTGGCTCACACACTTGCTTTAATTGTAAACCACCTGGCCATGTTTCACCCGAGTGTCCAACAGGCAAACAAAGCCTAGTGGTAGCGTCTCCTCAAAGTGGAACTAAACTGTCCCCAGCCACCCTTTGCCCTACATGTGGTAAAGGTCATCACTGGGGCAGTGAGTGTAGATCTAAGAAAAATGCCCTGGGACAGCCTACTTCTTCCTGCTTCTCGGGGAACTCCCTGTGGGGCCAGTCCCTGGCCCCTACCTCCCCCAGGACAAACCCAGGGGCAATAAGGTTTGTTCCCTGCTAAATTCCCAACCTACCACAAAATCCTTCTCCACAATTGCATTCTTCCAACGAGCCACCCTAGGCAGCGCAGGATTGGACCTCTGTACCGCCACTGATACAATATTAGACTCAATGAAAGGGCCCCAGATAATACCCACTGGAATTATTGGTAACCTTCCATCTCATATATGTGCCCTTATTCTTGGAAGAGCCTCTACTACCTTTCAAGGTCTTCAGGTCTTCCCTGGCATTAATGATAATTATTTCACTGGAGAAATAAAAATAATGTCCACAGCTATTAATGGAGTTGTGGCTATCCCTGCAGGAACAAGACTTGCACAATTAATACTCCTTCCCTTAGATTCAGAAGGCACTTCCACCACCCAAACCCTACCGTGGGGGACTGCCTCCTTGGGCTCCTCTGATGTGTATTGGGTTCAGCACATTTCTCACAATAG
Source organism: Callospermophilus lateralis (assembly GCF_048772815.1). NCBI lineage: Eukaryota > Metazoa > Chordata > Mammalia > Rodentia > Sciuridae > Callospermophilus > Callospermophilus lateralis. Next base: position 1,153,452 of record NW_027514090.1, read on the forward strand.
ACCCACCCTTACCTTACTTATTGAAGAAAAGGAATTCCAAGGAATTCTGGATTCTGGAGCTGATGCCACAATTATTTTTGAAAAATACTGGCCATCAGTTTGGCCCCTCACCCCATCCTTGACTGACCTTAAAGGGATAGGACAGTCATAAAATTCTCTGGTTAGCTCTAGGGCTCTTAGCTGGACTGATAAAGAGGGTAATAAGGGAATTGTCACTCCTTTCGTTGTTCCTGACCTCCCTGTTAACCTTTGGGGCAGAGATATTTTGAGTCAAATGGAAGTTATTCTTGCCAGTCCCAATTCCATGGTGACTCATCAAATGCTTCGTATAAATTTTGTCCCTGGTACACGCTTTGTGAAACTGAGACAAGGACTGGTTGAGCCTATACAACGCATACTGAAAACAAATACATATGGGCTTGGGTATTCGGATTTTTAGTGTTGGTCCCTGACCCTCCTGTACCCCATGCAGATAAAATTATTTGGGAGTCTCAGACTCCTGTGTGGTTGGATCAGTGGCCTCTTATGCAAGAAAAATTGGAGGCTTTCTCCATGTTAGTGCAGGAACAGCTGACAGCCAGCCATGTAGAGCCCTCAACCTCACCATGGAATACTCCTATTTTTGTTATCATGAAAAAATCAGGCAAGTGACGCCATTTACAAGATTGGCGTGCCATTAATAATGTTACGTGCCTGATGGGAACACTATAGCCAGGCATTCCCACACCAGTGGCTATTCCCAAAAACTATTGTAAAATGGTTGTTGACTTAAAAGATTGCTTTTTAACCATTCCTTTAAATCCTGAGGATAGACCATATTTTGCCTTTAGTCTCCCTCGCATTAATTTTCAGGGCCCTATGCAGAGATTTCAGTGGAAGTTTCTTCCCCAAGGTATGGACAACAGCCCTAGTCTTTGCCAAAAACACATTGCTCAAGCAGTAGACCCTGTGAGAGAGTGATGGCCACAAATTTATATTTTACATTATATGCATGATTTGTTAATTGCTGCACCTAATACCCATGACCTTAATAATTGTTACCAGGACCTATACAAAACACTCACTATCTTGGGACTACAGATAGCTCCTGATAAGTTTCAAACACAGGACCCTTATACCTATTTGGGCCTTAAACTTCAAGATAATCAGATACAAACTCCTAAAATAAAACTACTTGTGGACCATCTTCACACCCTTAATGATTTTCAAAAAAAAAAAAAAAAAAAAACGGGGGGATATTCAATGGCTAAGACCATATTTAAAATTACCCACTTGTGTACTGTTGTCCTTTAAAGATATTTTGAGAGGTGTTTCCCACCCTTCTTCCCCTCGAAAGCTTACTCCTGAGGCATGATAGGCATTAAATCAAGTCACAGAAGCCATTGCCCAACAGTTTGTTACACAAACTTCTTATTACCTTTTTCTGGTTCTGGTTATTTTACACACTCCTCATACACCCACAGGAATATTTTGGCAGCGAGATCCACAGTTTAAAAATAAAGGCTGACCCTTGCTTTTGGTCCATTTACCCACCACATCCTCCAAGTTTATTACTGTTAATCCTGCTTAGGTAGCTTCTATCACTATAAAATGTCCCTTGCTTTCTCGACAACATTTTGGCAAAGACCTTGATAATATTTTAATTCCCTATACTAAGAACCAAATCCAATTTTTACAACAGAAAGGAGATTAATGGGGTATTGCCCTAACTGGTTTTTTGGGAACAATTGATAACCACCTCCCCAATGACCCCTTTTACATTTTGCCCAATTACATCCATTTATTTTTCCCAAAATTACTCAAAAGGCTCCCATTCCTCAAGCACTTACTGTCTTTATAGACAATTCCAGTACTGGCCATGCAGTCCTTGTTGTCAATAACCAGCCTACCACCTTTGATACTGTCTATCAGTAAGCACAGCTTGTGGAATTGTTTGCCATAACACAAGTTTTTATAACATTTTTTGATAATCCTGTTAATATTTATACAGACAGTGCCTACATTGCTCATTCTGTGCCCCTGCTGGAGATTTCACCCGCCATTAAGGCTTCTTCCAATGCGGCCTTTCTGTTTCACCACCTTTAGCAGCTAATTCAGACCAGACAACACCCATTTTCATTAGGACACATCAGGGCACACTCTGATCTTCCCAGGCCTCTAACACAAGGTAATGCCCAAGCTGATGCAGCAACTCGTTCCATCTTTCCAATTTTTGTTGGCTCCATTCAAAAGGTCACGGAGTTACACAATCTTCACCATCTAAATTCCCAGAGCTTCGATTACTTTGTGAAATTACCAGGCAACAGGCATCAGAGATAGTAAAAGCATGCCCTGGTTGTGCTGTCTCCCTCCCCATTCAACACTTGGGAGTTAACCTCCGAGGATTACTTCCCAATCAGGTTTGGCAAATGGATGTTACTCATTTTCCTGAATTTGGAAAAACCAAATATATACACGTTTCTATAGATACCTTCAGTGGCTTTATTTTTGCATCACCACATTCTGGAGAGGCTACCAAAGATGTCCTTTCTCATGTTGTTTCAGCATTTTCCATAATGGGTAAACCAATATATATTAAAACAGATAATTCTCCTGATTATATCAGTGACAAGTTTAAACAGTTTTGTGCTACCTTGCAAATTTGTCATACTACTAGAATTCCATACAACCCTCAGGGTCAAGGCATTGTGGAAGGTGTGCACCTTACCTTAAAGACTTGGGTAACCTGCTTTAAGGCTTCCGACCTTGTATTTACCAATCCCAGGGATCACCTTAACCATGTATTTTGTGCCCTTAATTTTCTTACCCTTACAAATAAATGGAAAGTCCCAGATCCTGTCCTCATCTGGGGATGAGGCTCAGCTTGTGTTTTGGACCAAGAGCAAGCATCCCCAAGATGGTTACCAGAACGCCTGGTTAAACAGGTTAATGACTTACCTCAACCCAGGGACAGAGGCCCTCCCCCTGAGGACAAATTTTCCTTTTTTCTTGATGCAGCCAATAATCTTTGTGAGGATCCTGCTTAAGGTGTTTCTGCTAAACAGGTTTGTACATGGAGGCCATGGCCCTCCACCTTCCAACATCATGGAGTACCTTTTTGGCCCCCCCTGCGAATGCAAGGGAGGATTTTAGACTCAGGCTCCCACTAGTTGGACCCAGACTGCTGACTGCATGACTAAGGTCGCTTACCTCCGTGCCGAGGTTGACAATAAACTCGGAGGAGTTCATCAGCCTAAATGGGAATGTGTTAGCAAGCCAAAGATTATTCCCCCTAGTTCAAGTAAAGCACTCCAAAATTGTTCTGCAACTTGTACACATATCCAGACAATGCATGTCTCTGGTTATGCGTCGGCCTCAATTTGTGTTAACAAGCAGGGAGAATAATTTTTTGAAGCCTCCCTAACTAAAACTTATGCAGCAGGGGGGACCACTATTCATTAGACCCCCGTTCTCTTTGACCGGGGAGAAGAACACAAATATAACAAGCTACAGTCAGCGGGTGCCAAGGCACTGTTGGTAAACCTTCCTGCTGGCCCATTAAGGCCCGTTCAGGGGTCTCTGATAGTGGAGGACCCAATGATGCTGTCAAGCATCCTCAGATAATCAAACTTTTGCAACCCCAAATCCCTGAGCTCACATATCATCCCTTAATGTAGCCTAAATCCCAGCTCCCAGGTTTAGATACCAATACATTAGATATTTTGGAAACTACCTTCTATTTGCTTAATAAATCCAACCCCACCCTTGCTGGTGAATGCTGGCTCTGCATGACAACAGGGGCAGTCATGGTTATGGCAGTTCCTATTAATTCTATCATGGACAATGATAATACATGCCAACCCGGATTTTCTTTTAAAGTACAGCCTATAGGCACTTTTACATTATGTCTTTTAGGCGCGATGCAGAATAATACCTATGATATTGATGTTGGAGTTACTTTCTTTGGAAATTGCTCAACAGTATAAAATTATTCCTCACCCCCCCATCTCTTTGTTCCCCCAATGGCACAGTTTTTATGCGTGGAGGAATCTTTGCCTTCCCCAGGCTTCCAGCGAATTGGCCCAGTGGCTGTGTTCTTGCCTTATTACTCCCTGATATAACTATTGTCCCAGGAGACGAACCTCTACCCATTCGTAGCCTAGATACCTTAGTCAAAAGACAAAGGTGGGCAATACAGATCTTACCACTCCTTGCCAGCTTTGGAATAACAGCTGCTGTGGACGCAGGTACAGCTGGCTTAGGCACGGCTATACACTCTTACCATCGCCTGTCTCAACAACTTACAAATGATGTACAAACTCTATCAGGAACCATTAAAGATTTGCAGGACCAAATAATCTCCCTGGCAGAAGTGTTCCTTCAAAACAGTCGAGGCTTAGATTTGCTGACAGCTAACCAGAGAGTTATTTGCTTGGCCTTAGGGAAACGATGCTGCTTTAATGCCAATAAGTCAGGCATAGTATTCACTAAAATTAAGCATCTTCAAGAAGATCTAGAAAAGAGTTGAAGGGAACTTTTTGAAAATCCCCTCTGGACTGGGCTTAATGGATTTCTACCCTACCTTCTTCCCCTATTAGGCCCTTTGTTGGGTTTAATTTAAATGGTGTCCATAGGACCTTGCATTATAAACAAGCTGGTAAAATTTATTAAAGAACAGATTAATATTTTGGCCTCTAAGCCCATAGAGGTCCACTATCATCATCTGGAGATGGAAGACCGCACTGCCAACATTTAAAAGGATGTTCTACCCTTCTCATAGGCTTATTTCTTAAGTTTAAATCCCCACAGATCTCTCTTTCTTATATAAAAGTATGAGTAAAAGCTCTCACCAAACATCTTCTGCCCTTGCCATAAGGATTCGCTCCTCCATGGGCCCCTCTGTTTGGGGAAGGACGCACCCATGGAGTGATGACGTTAGGCCATAATAACGGAGGGTGCAGGAAGGACTGCAGGAGGATGGATGCACGGACCACAAAACCCAAGACCTCTGAGTGACACGCTCTGGTGCATGGCGGTTGGCATGTTTTGCTTCAAAGTCGTCTCTTCCAAAAACATGCCAAAACCAACACGAAGTCTCCTAGTGAAGACGCTCGCTTGGATCAGGAGATATTCTAAGGCCTTCTAGAGGAACAGAGCCTCTATCACCCCCTAAAAACATGGGCAGTAATGTCTGGTCAAATATTTTATACAAGAAAGTGGGAGAGGTCAGGGGCTACAAGGAATTTCTCCTTCTAAGAATACCCTGACACTTACATGAAAGAGTCCCCTGGGAGATATCCGGCCTGGGAGACATCTTGCAGCCCTCTATCTCCCTGAGACATCCTGCGGCCATCTGTCTTCCTGAAACATCCTGAGGTTATCTCACCTTGTGAAGACATCCAGCAATTTTCAGTAAGAGAGCTTTCCCATCCCCAGCATATAAATACCTCTGTGTGAACAATAAAAGTTTGCAGCTTAATCAGAACTCCTGTCTTGCTGTCATCTCAAGTGTCTCTTGTCCCTTCATTCCTCCCCAAATAGGTTTGCTGCCCACGATGATGTGTATTGCCGGCCGGGACACCTGACAATAACCCATACCCTACTATTCTCTGACTACTAATCCTAATATGATGGAGAAAAATAACCCAAACAGAATAGAAATACAAGCAGTTCAGAGGAGGCATGGTGTATAGTTGGACTTGCCTTTTGCATTATAAAGGGTAGGTGTTATAAATCTAGTCAATTTTTAAATAAAATAGTTCTCCATGTGTTTTTAAAGTTAACAAATATGTGAATTCCTGTCTCCCTTTTTCTGTAGCCTATTTGCATGTGTGTTTTTATATGCATGTATAGAATCCTACCTGGTATCACACGTACATTGTTTTGAGGTGGTTGACTTGGCAGATACAAATTGTGAGAAGAGATCACTCCTCCTAAACGCTTTTGGAACTGAAAATTCAACCTATGGGTGAGCTTCCTACTTGAACAACATTATACATAAATCGATGTTCAGTAAAATAGATATTTTTGCATCAGTGGATGATATATTTTTCATGATGAATTTCGATTGGCATATATATTGCTACTATTTTAATGTCTCTCTGTGTGTTGTGTGTGTGTGTGTGTGTGTATATATATATATATATATATATATATATATATATATATATATATATATTTTTTTTTTACACCCTTCAGATGTTTCAAAATATGAAATATATATGTCTTATATGCACTCCCTAAATTCATTCATGTTCATGTATGTGGATTAATATTCAACTTATCACAAGATTATTCTCAAAAATATTCATCCACCTAAAATACATATTTGTTTCCTAGTACTGAAAACTAACTTCATTGAATGGTGCTTACAAATCCTAATATTTCTACAGTAATTGACCCAGTTTAACATCAATGCAAGTATATTTCTATGGGAAATGATGTGTTTTTTGACGTTCATTTTTATTCAACACTGGTACATAATTATTTCTTCAGATTATGCACATTATAGGATATATATTTCATCCACAAGTTCACGAATTTATAGGCATTTGTTTCACTCTCAATCACTTCCTACTTTAGAACACATGTATTCCTCCATTTTTCTTTCCTGGTCTTTTCATGAGACTTCTTTCCAAAAACATTATTTTTTATTTCCATAATCAATTTGAAGCAAAACTCACACACTCTTCATAATAAACCATAATCCTATTATTAAAATTAGATGTATAACTGTTTGGAATGAATGTATGTATATCAATATAAGGTTTCCTGTATATTTTCAGATATCAATTCAATCCATTATTTAATGTTGGAACCATTTATATTATTTATTAACAGTATGGTCTATTCATGCATTATCTCTAAATTCACAGAAACAGTGTACACCTATTTGTACCCCCAATACTAATTTATACATTTTCAAAATATTTCTCCCAGAAATGGTGGAAGAAATACTCATGTCTCCTGATCTACATATACATTTTATCACAGTAATATTCTCGACACAAAATTCAAAGGTCACACTAATGATTGTACCAAATCCTAAATGGAAAGTGAGCATGGATTACTGAAAATATCCATGTCCATGTTGCCTAATTGTCTCAAATGTCAATCCTATTAGTGACTACATATTTGTTTATTCCTAATATTATATATTCAACCTCAAGCCAGTTGAAATGTCTAATCCAATCACTCACTTTATACTTTGCCTGATTTTCTAATGTCTCTATTGATATCTGCTTTCCTACATATTTTCCCCATTTCATCACTGTGACTGACTCTTCACATGTGCTGACATTTACATTGACTGTCTAACCGAAACCCTATTGCTAAAGAACATTTCGTCCAACTCCTGTACTCACTATTCTTCCATAACCTACTGTCTATCTTCCTAATCATACGGAGTATCCCTTTTTGACTGGATGTTCTCTTCTACATTCAATCATCCAAGGCACAGGGTCCTATGCCATTGTATATCAATTTATCTGAGACCATGGTGCAGAACATAATTCAAGCTAAGTATCCCAATCAAGGGCCCAATGCCCTTCTGGGCTTCAAATCTTTCCTAGATTTCTGTTTCCATACTTATATTTCACTTCTATATTCTTATAAATATCACAGGTTCCCAATGCCATTATTCATCCAGCAGAATGTTTCCTAACCCAAATTGAACATCCTATTAACCCTAACCATACACTCTTCCCTCAATCTCACTTTACAGTAGAGCAGGGACACAGTTGATCTTACAATAATGGAAGTTAGGGGATCTTCCACGTGCTGAGAACCTCTAAAGTCTATGCAGAAATAATCCCTAGAGAAGATGTAGGCAGTTACAAAGGACCTGAGAGAGCAAAAGTCATCTTACATGGCAAACAACCAGGTCAGGATGAAGGGTGTGTCTGAATCAGCCTCTCTCTTCTTAATATAGAGAAGATGGACCAAATCAGGCCTCTGTGGAGAGTTGTTCCCAGGTGCCTATAGTTTGTATTCTATTCTAACTTGTGAAAGTGTCACAGGAAGTAGGTCGCATCTCATGAGACCCTAGGAAACATCATTTAGGACAAAGTGGTGGACAAGGCAGAGACCTCATTCAGTTCCTGAAGAAAGTGACCTCACCTCACTTCCTTGGTGATGAAACTCTCTGAATTTGGGATCCAGGAAGCCAAGAACCCAGAGCCAGTCCCAGTCACAGTCCTAGTGGGCTCACTTGTTTTGATTTACCAAGGACAGAGTCAGTCTTTCTTGGTACCTACTGATGTGAGCGTGGGTAAATGCCAAGAAAGCACTGAAGAGGGGCCTTTCCTGAGAAAGCATATAGTGGCTCACCACTGCCTCCTTCCAACTTCACAGCATTGGTCAAGGAGATGTAAACTGAGACAGAAAAGGCCATTTTTGTGGAACATTGTATGGCCTACCAGTCAGAGGACAGTCTGGATAGTCACAGACCTACTTGGGGAAGGAGGTGCCTTGGTGTGTGTGCACGACAGTTTGTGGTTTTTTCTCATGTTCTGAGAAAAGGTAAAAAAGGTGGTTTGTTTGGTTTGGAGTGGACTGATTCTAGTGAGTCGTTTGACAAGGTGAGTGTTTCTATGTCTGTATATCTCACTGTCTCTGTGGTTGTAGACATTAGAAAAAAGTATGCCTCAATGTGTGTGTCCTGTTTAGTAGAATGCTTCCCAGCATTCATCCTGCCCAATTGATGAATGGACTGTGGCTTGTCTTATCCATTGGCAACACCTACCTTCATCCTAAGTTCCTGCTTTCTTCCTAAATTCTGGCCACTCTCCAGAATAGGCCCATGGTTTTGTGTCCAAGATATGCATCGCCTCCAAGCTCTGTGACATGGCCATATAATGGATAGCTGAAGGGAATGGTGAGCATCTCAGAAAACTCAGATTTCAGTGTGACCAGGAAAGTCTCAGTGGAGAAACCCTGCTTTGGGCATTTTGCTTACCTATTCTTCTGTTGCCCTGAATGTCAGGAAGGTCTTTGCCTCAGGCCACCCCTTTGTGAAGCCTGAAGAAAACAGTTTTTAAGTGGAAATGTATGGGCCTCACCTGTTGCTCTTTGCTTAATTGCTTTGGAAAGGGATGTGTTTGAGGCTGTGGCTTAGATTGTCAAAACCTGATGGATCTAAAGAAAGATCCCATGTGTGCATCCAAAACCAAAATGGCAAAAAGATCAGTCAGTGTGTATGAAGACTCTCGCCTTCCTCTGTAAGTTTTCTGACCTCCATCAAGTGAGAATAGGAATCCTTTGGGTCAAATGAGTTCTTCAAAGACCTGCACAGGCAAGCACATAGGTGCTTGGGTTTTCTTATGACTCCAATTCACAAAAAGAATCTATACCCTTTACTAGTCCATGATCACTTTCCATTTAGGCTTTGGTACAATCATAAGTGTGAACTTTGCATTTTGTGTGCAGAATATTACTGTGATAAAATGTATATGTAGATCACGTGACATGAGTAATTTTTCCCCCATTTCTGGGAGCAATATTTTGAAAACATATTAATTAGTATTAGGGCTACAAAGAGGTGTGCCCTATGTCTTTGAATATAGAAGTAATGCATGAATGGACCATATTGTGAATAAATAATATAACTGGTTCCGCTTTAAATAATGGATTGAATGGATGTCTGAAAATATATAAAATATCTTATATTGATATATAATCATTCATTCTAACCAGTTATCCATCTAATGGTAATATTATTGTTATGGTTTATCATGAAGGGTGTGTGAGTTTTGTATACGGGGTAAAAATATTAGTTCATAACCCACTTTAATCAAAGTGAGAAATATGTCATATCAAGAACTATGTAATGTTTTGAACAAGCAACAATAAAAATTAAAAACAAAGAAAGATCCCATGAGTGCATCCAAAACCAAAATGGCCAAAGTGCATTCATTGTTGATGAATTCTTTTGCCTTCCCTGCAGCCAGCAGACCCTTATATGTAAAGGCATCTTGTTATATGTAGAAGTTTCAGAGCAATGTTCAGAATCAGGTTTCTATGTTCAAAGGGCAAGCTATGTGTGATAGAAGCGTGGTTGGTGCATTCTCCTGCAGACCCTGACCCACCACACGTGAGAGTACTTCCTCCAGCACTGTGTCCCTGTTGAACTCCTTGTATTTCATGAAGCCAATTCCAAACTCCCAGTGCAGCAGTAAGAAACACCACGAAAAGTGGAGGATGACCAAATGGCTTCACAGACCACACGGGTAAATACTTAGACCCCAGTGGCCACAGTTTACTAAAAAGAGAAAATTCAGAACTGCTGCCTCATGTTCATTAGAAAATAAGGAAGCATGTCCTCCAGGTCACATAGATGCAGACCCAGCTTTGATGGTCTCACTACCAAGGAACCTGAATCTCCTGACAACAACATATATTTCAAGGGCCCAACCTCAGAGGCAGTTTATCAAAAAGTAACTAGGCCAGGAGAGCTCCATGTTTGGGTAGTGTTTACCCTGTCCCTTACTTTTGGAAACTGTTCTACCACCTCCAAGTTTGTGAAATCCTGAGCATTTTCCTTTCCACATATGTATTCACAGAGTCTAACTCTTCTCCTCTACTTGTGTCTTACTTGGGGCCAAGGTATAGTCAAGGCATTGTTCTGTATGAGAGTGAGAAGATTTTTGTGTAGCACATATTTGCATACACATTAGATTCATTTTGCTATTTTCCATTTGGAATACAGAATCCCTGACACTAACCCATACCCTACTAGACTCTGACTACTAATCCTAATATGATGGACAAAAAGAAACCTAACAGAATAGCAATACAGGCCATTCATAGGAAGCATGGTGTATACTTTGAGTTTCCTTCTGCTTTATCAAGGGTATGTGTTATAAATCTAGTCAATTTTTCATTGTATACTTCTCCATGAGTTTTCAAAGTTAACACATACGTAAATTCCTGTCTCCCTTTCTCTGTAGCCTATTCAGCACATGTATTACTTTATGCATATTTAGAATCCTACCTGGTATCACACATACATTCTTGTGAGCTCGCTGATTTTGGAAGATACAAGTTGTGAAAAGAGATCACTCCCCCTAAATACTGATGGTACTGGAATTCAACCTATGGGTGAATATCCTAGATGAACAACATTATACATAAATCCATGTTCAGTAAAATGAATATTTTTGGATATGTGGATGATATATATTTCATGATGAATTTCGATTGTCATGTATTGCTACATTTTAATGTCTTTGTATGTGTGTGTGTGTGTGTATATATATATATATATATATATATATATATATATATATATATTCTCCAGATTTTTCAAAATATGAAATATATGTGTCTTATTATACACTTCCTAAATTCACTCATGTTTCTATATGTGGATTTATAATCAACATTTCACAAGATTATTCTCAGAAATATTCATCCACCTGAAATACATATTTATTTCCTAGTACTGAAAACTAACTTCGGTGAATGGTGCTTACAAATCCTAATATTTCTACAGTAACTGACCCAGTTTAACATCAATGCAAGTACAATCCTATGGGACATGATGTATATTTGAAGGTCATTTTTATTCAACACTTGTATTTCTTCATTTTTATTTCAACACTTGTATTTCTTCTATTTCTTCAGTTTATGGACATCATAGGATATATCCTTTCATCCACAAGTTCAAAAATTATAGGCATTTGGTTCACTTTCAATCACTTCGTGCTTCAGAACACATGTATTCCTCCATGTTTCTTGAGTGGTCTTTTCATGAAACTTCGTTCCAAACACATGATTTTCGATTTCCATAATCACGTTTGAAGACAAACTTACCCACTCTTCATGATAAACCGTAACACTAATGTCAAAATTCGATGTATAACTGATTGGAATGAATGTATGTATATCAATATAAGATTTCCTATATATTTTCAGATATCAATTCAATCCATTATTTAAAGTTGGAACCAGTTCTGTTATTTATTAACAGTACTTTCTATAAAGGCATCATCTCTATATTCATAGACACAGGGTACACCACTTGTATCCGCAATACTAATTTATAAGTCTTCAAAATATTGCCTCAAAAACGATGGAATAAACACTCTACTCACCTGATATACATATACTTTTCATCTCAGTAATATTATTGACACAAAATGCAAGGGTCACACTTATGATTGAACCAAAGCCTAAATTGAATGTGACCATGTATTACTAAAAATATCCATGTCCTTGTTTCATAATGCTCTCAAATATCATTCCTATTGGTGACTACATATTTGTTTCTTCCTATGATTATGTATTCAACCTCAACCCTGTTAAAAAATGTCTTTTCCTATCACACACTTTGTACATTGCTGATTTCCTAATGTCTCTATTGATATCTGCTTTCCTACACCTTTTCTCCAGTTCATCATTGTGAATGATTCTTCTCATGTGCTGACATTTACATTCAATCTCTTACCAAAACCCTTTTTCTAAAGAACTTTTTGTCCAACTCCTAGACTCACTCAAATGGGTTGTTCCAAGCCCTGCAAAAGGTAGCCCATAGGTGCTTGGGTTTTCTCATGACTCCAATTCACATAAAGAATCTAAACCCCACAGACAGTAGGCCTCAAATTGGAGAAGTAGAGCAGTATTAATGGCAAGCCTATTTGATCACACCTGGTTCACAGGAAGGGTGTCCAGGCCACCTTGACATTGGGCAATGAGGGGCAAGGGAGCTTGTTTTGGACACTGTTTGTGCTGAGCCCCTCGTGGAAAACTCCAGCTAGAGGTTATAATGAGTGTCTATATGGAAGAAAATGAGGGCCATGTAGGAGTGTTTTGGTTTTAATTGTGGTCATTTGTTTGGTGATTGGAAAAGATGACTGGGTCCACCTGGGATTGAACTCTGGTGTGATCCCCCGAAGATACTGAGTTTTGGAAATGACCTCAGAGAAGTATTGCCATAAATTGTGTTGGGATATTAGGAGGCCATGCATGAGCTTCGCCCATGCATGACAGTAGGCCTCAAATTGAGAAGCAAACTTGTTGTCCAAATCCTTTACTCATTCTTCTTTCTAATCCTACCGACTATTTTCCTAATCCTACCTAGTATACCTTTTTGACTGGATGTTCTCTTTGAAATTCAACCATCCAAGGTGTAAGGTCCTGTGCCATTGTATATCGATTTATCTGAGACACCTCTGCAGAACATAATTCAAATCTAATTATCACAATCAAGTGCCTGATGTTCTTCTGGGTTTCATATCTTACCTAGGCTTCTGTTTTCATACTTATATTTGACCTATTTATCCATCTTAAGTAAAATGAATATTTTTGGATCTGTGGATGATATATATTTCATGATGAATTTCCTACTCACCTGATATACATAAACATTTCATCTAAGTAATATTCCTGACACAAAATACAAGGGTCACACTTATGATTGTACCAAAGTCTAAATTGAATGTGACCATGTATTACTAACAACATCCATGTTCTGGTTCCCTAATGCTCTCAAATATCATTCATATTGGTGAGTACATATTTGTTTCTTCCTAAGATTATGTATTCAACCCCAACCCTGTTAAAAATGTCTTTTCCTATCACACACTTTGTACTTTGCCTGATTTCCAAATGTCTCTATTGATATCTGCTTTCCTACACCTTTTCTCCAGTTAATCTTGTGAATGACTCTTCACATGTGCTGACATTGACATTCACTCTCTAACTGAATCAACATTGCTAAAGAACTTTGTGTCCAAATGCTTTACTCATTCTTCTTTTGAAACCTACCAACTATCTTCCTAATCCAACCGACTATCCCTGTTTGAGTAGATGTTCTCTTCTACATTCAACGATCCAAGGTACAAGGTCCTATGCCATTGATTATCTATTTATTTGAAACATCTGTGAAGAAAGTTATTCGAAGCTAAGTATACCAATCAAGTGCCCAATGACCTTCTGGGATTCCAATCGTTCCTAGATTTCTGTTTTCATACTTAAATTTCACCTCTATAGTCTTATAAATATCACAGATTCCCAATACCATTATTCATCAAGCACAATGATTCCTAACCCAAATTGAACATGTTATTAACCGTAACCATATACTGTTCTCTCAATCTAACTTTACATAAGAGCAGGGAAAGAGTTGGTCTTACAACACAGGAATGTAGGGGATCTTCCACCTGATGAGAACTTCAAACGTCCATGCAGAAATGATCCCTGTAGAATATGTAGGCAGCTATGAAGCTCCTGAGAGAGTAAGAGTCATTTTCCATGGCAAAAAACCTGGTCACGATGAAAGGTTGTGTCTGAATCAGCCTCTCTCTTCTTAATGTAGAGAAGATGGACCAAAGCATGCCTGTGTGGAGAGCTGTTCCCGAGTTCCTATGGTTGATATACCATTCTAACTTCTGAAAGTGTCACAGGAAGTAAGGGCAGCCTCCATCTCATGGAAACCTTGGAAGCAACTGTCAGGAAAATGTGGTTGCCAAGGCAGTGACCTCATTCAGTTCCTGAAGGAAGTGACCTCACGTCACTTCCTTGGTGATGGAACATGGGATCCCGAAAGAGAGGCACCCAGAGCCAGTCCCAGTCCCAGTCCCAGTGGTCACACTTGTTTGGATTTACCAAGTACAGAGTCAGTCTTTCTTGGTACCTACTGATGTGAGGATGGCCAAATGCCAGAAAAGCTCTGAAGAGGGGCCTTTCCTGATAAACCAGGTAGTGGCTCACTGCTGGCTCGTGTCAACTTCACAGAGTTGGACAAGGAAAACAGATCTGAGACAGGACAGGCCATTTCAGGGGAACATAGTATGGCCCACCTGTCAGAGGACACTCTGGATAGTTACAGACCTGCTTGGGGGAAGGAGGTGGCTTTGTGGGTGTGGGTGTGGATTTGTGGTTTTGTCTCATGTTCTGAGAATAGGTAAGAAAGGCGGATTGTTTCGTTTGGAGTGAAGTGATTCTAGTAAGTCATTTGACAAGGTGAGTGTTTCTAGGTCTGTGTATCCCACTGTGTCCGTGGTTGTAGATATTAGAAAAGAGAATGCTTCAATGAATGTGTCCTGTCTAGCAGAAAGCTTCCCAGCATTCATATTTCCCATTTTATGAATGGACTGCGTCTTGCCTTATCGATGGGCAACTCCTGATACCTTCCTGAGTTCCTGTTGTCTTTGTGAATTCTGGCCAATCTCCAGAATAGGCTCAAGGTTTTGTGTCCAAGATATGTACCAACTCCAAGGTCTGTGACGTGGCCAAGTACTGGATAGCTGAAGGGAATGGCGAGCATCTCAGAAAACTCAGATATCAGTGTGATCAGGTAAGTCTCAGTGGAGAAACACTGTTTTGGGCTGTTTGCTTACCTATTGTTCTGTTGCCCTGAATGTCAGAAAGGTCTTTGCCTCAGGCCACACTTTGGATATCCTGAAGAAAACAGTTTTCAAATGGAAATGAATTGGCATCACCTGTGGCTCTTTGCTTAATTGCTTTGGAAAGGGATGTGTCTGAATCAGGCTCTAGGTCCTGTGTGAGGCTGTGGCTTAGATTCTCAGCACATGATGGATGTAAAGAAAGATCCCATGTGTGCATCCAAAACTAAATTGGTCAAAAGAGCAGTCATTGTGGAAGAAGTCTCTCTCCTTCCTCTGTAAGGTTCTTGACCTCCATCAAGTGAGAAGAGGAACATTTGGTTCAAATGAGTTCTTCAAAGCCCATAAGAGTCTAGCCCATAGGTGCTTGTGTTTTCTCCAGAATCCAAATCACATAAAGAATCTATACCTGATAGTCAGTAGGCCTCAAATAGGAGAAGCAGAGCAGTATTAACAGCAGGCCTATTTGATCACTCCTTGTTGCCCCGACGGGTGTCCAGGCCACCGTGACTTTAGGCAAATGAGGGGCAACTGAGGTTATTTTGGAAACTGTCTTTGGCTGCAGCCCTCATGAAAAACTCCAGCCAGTGTTTATGTTAAGTGTCTATATGGAAGACGATGAGGGCTATGTGGGAGTGTTTTGGTTTTAATTGTGGTCATTTGTGTGGCGGTTGGAAGAGATGTCTGGGTCCACCTGGGCTTAAACTCTGGTGTGATTTCCCTTAGAGACAGAGGTCTGGAACTGACCTCAGAGAAGTATTGCCAAGAATTGTGTTGGGATTTTAGGAGGCTTCGCATGAGAGTCGCCCTTGGAAACTGAGATCTAGGCCCAGGGTGGCTTTTCACAGAGCACTGGGAATCTCAGCCAGGATATCACATGATTTTATTCTGAAAGACTTGGCAGCCATAGTTGAGAGTCAAAACACACATGGAAATCACATTGTAGACCTCAATGTGCCTGGACTCATGTGATCTTTTGGCCACTATTTTGGAAGCCTTGCCTGTGAGAGTTCTCCACAGATTTCATTGAAATGAGCTTCCTCATTATTTAATGGTTCCAGAATGAATTGAAACCCATAGTGCTTCCAATTTCATCCTTGAAAAATGGTTAGATAAATGCCATGAAATTTTTAAAATTCCCATGACCAGGTGGCAGTGCGGAATCTTTGGATATCCTGTGGCTGATCATGAGTATACCAGAATTGAGTGGTTTTCATGAAAATGGTGCAGAAGAGAGAAGCCAGAATGCTGGAGCCTGCTGAGGAGTGGGCCTAGAGGAGTGGTGGGGAGGTGAGTGATAAAACATCTGTGGTGGGGCCATGTGGATCTTCCATTGGCTTCCAAATGGTTTGTGACTGACATGGTACAGCCAGCAGACCCTTATATATAAAAGCATCTTGTTATATGGAGAGGTTTCAGGGCAATGTTTAGAATCAGGTTGCTATGTTCAAGGGGGCAAGCTATGTGGGATATCAGCCTGGTTGGTGCATTCTCCTGCAGACCCTGACCTACCACACGTGACAGAACTCAGTCATGCACCGGGTAACAGTTGAATTCTTTTTATTTCATGAAACAAATACCAAAATCCCAGTGGAGAACTAGAAACTCCACGAAAAGTGGAGGATGACCGAATGGCTTCATGGTCCACATTTGGATAAGCTTAGACCCCCGTGTCCACAGTTTACCTACAAAGAGAGAATTCAGCACTTCTGCCTCATATTCAGTGGAAAATAAGAAACCATGTCCTCCAGGTCACATAAATGCAGACCCAGCTTTGATGGTCTCACTACAAAGGAAGCTAAAGCTCCCGAAAACAACATATATTTCAAGTGCCCAACCTCAGAGGCAGTTTTTCAAGTTGTCATAAGGCCAGCAGATCTCCATGTTTGTAGAGTGTTTACCCTGTCCCTTACTTTTGGAATCTCCTCTACCAACTGCAAGGTTGTGACTCCTGAGCATATTCCATACCAGATATTTATTCACAGATTTTCTAACTCTTCTCCTCTAATTGTGTCTTGCTCTGGGAGATTGTAATGTCAAGGCATTGTTCTGAATGACAGTGGAAAGAATTTTGTGTACCACATATTTACATACATATTGGATTCATTTTCCAATTTTCCATTCAAAATACTGAATAGCTGACACTAACACCTACCCTACTAGACTCTGACTACTAATTCTAATAAGATGGAGAAAAATAACCCAAAAAGAATAGAAATACAAGCAGTTCAGAAGAGGAATGGTGTATAGTTGGAATTGCCTTTTGCATTATAATGGGTAGGAGTTATAAATCTAGTCAATTATTTGTTGAAATAGTTCTCCATGTGTTTTAAAGTTAACAAATATGTGAATTCCTGTCTTCCTTTCTCTGTAGCCTATTCAGCACATGTATTTTTACATGTAATTATAGAATTTTACCTGATACCCCACGTACATTCTTATGAGGTGACTCACTTGGCAGATACAAATTTTAAGAGATCACTCAGCCAAAACCCTGTTTGAACTGAAAATTCAACCTATGAGTTAGTTTCCTTGTTGAACAACAATATACATAAATCCATGTTCAATAATATAAATGTTTTTGCATCTGTGGATGATATACATTTCATGATGAATTTCAATTGGCATATATTATGTTATTTTTAATGTCTGTGTGTTTGTATATATATATATATATACAGTCTCCAGATTTTTCAAAATATGAAATATGTGTCTTATTATACACCCTCTAAACTCATTCATATTCATGTATGTGAATTTATAAATAAATTTTCACAAGAGTATTCTCAAAAATATTCATTCACCTGAAATACATATTTGTATCCTAGTACTGAAAAGTAACTTCAGTGATTGGTGCATACAAATCCTAATATTTCTAAAGTAACTGACCCAGTTTAACATCAATGCAAGTAGATTCCTATGGGACATGATATGAATTTTGACTTTCATTTTTATTCAACACAGGAACATTACTATTCCTTCAGTTTATGCACATCATAAGATATATATTTCATCCACAAATTCGCAAATTTATAGGCAATTGTTTCACTTTCAGTCTTTTTATTCTTCAGAACACATGTATTCCTCCATTTTCTTGACTGGTCTTTTCATGAGACTTCTTTCTAAACACATTATTTTCGATTCCCATGATCACTTTTGAAGCAAAACTCACACACAATTCATGAAAAACCATAACCCTAATATTACCATTAGATGTATTGCTGGTTGGAATTAATGATGGTATATCAATATACGATTTCTTTTATATTTTCAGATATCAATTCAATCCATTATTTAAAGTGAGACCAGTTATATTATTTATTCACAATGTGGTCTCTTCATGGATTATCTCTATATTCATAGACTCAGGGTACACCTCTTTGTACCCCCAGTACTAATTTATTGGACTTCAAAACATTACTCTCGGAAATGCCGGAAGAAATACTCATGTCACCTGATCTACATATACATTTTATCACAGTAATATTCTGGAGACCAAATACAAAGATCACAATTAAGATTGTACCAAAGCCTAAAAGGAAGGTGAGCATGGATAACTAAAAACATCCATGTCCAGGTTGGCTAATGTTCTCAAATGTCAAACCTATTGGTGACTACATATTTGTTTCTTCCTAAGATAATATATTCAAACTCATCCTTGTTCAAAATGTCTAATTGTATAACTCACTTTATACTTTGCCTGATTTTGTAATGTCTCTATTATTATCTGCTTTCCTACATATTTTTCAAAGTTCATCATTGTGACTGAATCTTCATATGTGCTGACATTTACATTCACTCTCTAACCGAAAACCTTTTGCTAAAGAACTTTTTGTCCAAATCCTATATTAACTCTTCTTCCTAAACCTACTGACTATCTTCCTAATCCTACCAACTATCCCTTTCTGACTGGATATTCCCTTCCACATTCAATCATCCAATTTTCAAGGTCCTATGCCATTGTGTATGGATTTATCTGAGACATCTTTGCAGAATGATATTCAACACTAAGTATTCCAACGAAGGGCCTAATGCCCTTCTGGGCTTCAAATCTTAGATTTCTGTTTTCATATATATATTTCACCTAAATATTCTTATAAATATCACAATGTCCCAATACCATTATTCATTCAGCAGAATGATTCGTAACACAAATTGAACATGTTATTAACCCTTACCATACACTCTTCCCTCAACCTAACTTTACAGAGGAGCAGGGAAAGAGCTGGTCTTACAATACAGGAATGTAGGGGATCTTCCACCTGCTGAGAACCTCAAAGGTCCATGCAGAAATGATCCCTGGAGAAGATGTAGGCAGCTATGAAGGACCTGAGAGAGCAAAAGTCATCTTCCACGGAAAGCAACCTGGTCAGGATGAAGGGTTGTGTCTGAATCAGCCTCTATATTCTTAATGTAGAGAAGATGGACCAAACCAGGCCTTTGTGGAGAGCTGTTCCCAGGTGCCTATGGTTGATAAACCATTCTAAATTGTGAAAATATCAGAGCAAGTAGGTGCAGCCGCCATCTCATTGGACCCTTGGAAGCAACTATTAGGACATAGTGGTTGCCAAGGTAGTGACCTCATTCAGTTCCTGAAGGAAGTGACCTCACCTCACTTTCTTGGTGATGGAACTCTCTGAACTTGGAATCCAGGAAGCCAGGCACCCAGAGCCAGTCCCAGTCCAAGTTCCAGTGGTCAAACTTGTTTGGGTTTACCAAGGACAGAGTCAGTCTTTTTTGGTACCTACTGATGTGAGGCTGGCCAAATGCCAGGAAGGTCTAAATAGGGGCCTTTCCTGAGAAAGCAGGTGGAGGCTCACTGCTAGCCTCTGACAGCTTCACAGAGTAGGCCACGGAGACCAGATCTGAACCAGCACAGCCCATTATGGTGGAATATATTATGGCCCACTAGTCAATGGACACTCCATATTGTCACAAACCTACTTGGGGATCTGTGTGGGTGTGGGTGTGGGTTTGTTGTTTTGTCTCATGTTCTGAGAATAGGTAGGAAAGTCGGTTTGTTTGGTTTGGTGTGAATTGTTTTTTGTAAGTTGTTTGACAAATCGAGGGTTTCTATGTCTGTGTATCCCACTGTGTTCGTGGTTGTAGACATTAGAAAAGAGAATGCATCAATACACGTGTCCTGTCTAGTAGAAATCTTCCCAGCATTCATCCTGCCCAATTTATGAATGGTCTGCGGCTTGCCTTATGGATGGGCAACACCTAATATCTTCCTAAGTTTCTGTTTTCTTCCTGAATTCTGGCCAATCTCTAGAATAGTATCATGGTTTTGTGTCCATGATATGTACCACCTCCAAGCTCTGTGACATGGCCATGTACTGGATAGCTGAAGGGAATGGTGAGCATCTCGGAAAACTCAGATATCAGTGTGACCAGGAAAGTCTCAGTGGAGAAACCCTGCTTTGGGCCTTTTGCTTACCTATTCTTCTGTTGCCCTGAATGTCAGGAAGGTCTTTTCCTCAGGCCACCCCTTTGTGAAGCATTAAGAAAACAGTTTTCAAATGGAAATGTATGGGCATTACCTGTGGCTCTTTGCTTAATTGCTTTGGAAAGGGTTGTGTCTGAATCAGCCTCTTGGCCATGTGTGAGGAAGTGGCTTAGCTTCTCAGCACCTAATGGATCTAAAGAAAAATCCCATGTGTACATCCAAAACCAAATTAGCCAAAAGAGCAGTCATTGTGGATGAAGTCTCACCTTCCTCTGTAGGGTTCCTGACCTCCATCATTGAGAATAGAGATCGTTTGGGTTAAATGAGTTCTTCAAAGCCCTGCAGGGAGTAGGCCATAGATGCTTGGGTTTTCTCATGACTCCAATTAACATAAAGAATCTAAACCCCACAGTCAGTAGGCCTCAAAATGGAGAATCAGAGCAGTATTAATGGCAGGCCTCTTTGATCACTCCTGGTTCACAGGAAGAGTGTCCTGGCCACACTGACTTTAGGCAAATGGGGGCAAGGGAGATTATTTTCGACACTGTTTTGGCTGTGCCCCTCATGGAAAGCTACAGCCTGAGGATATAATGAGTGTCTATATGAAAGAAGATTAGGGCCATGTGGGAGTGTTTTGGTTTTAATTGTGGTCCTTTGTGTGGCTGTAGGAAGAGATAACTGGGTTCACCTGGGCTTGAACACTGTTGTGATTCCCCTAGAGACTGTGTTCTGGAACTGACCTCAAAGAAGTATTGCTTTGTGTTGAGTTGGGATATTAGGAGTCCATGCATGAGAGTCACGCTTGGAAAATGAGATCTAGGCCCAGGGTGGCTTTTCACAGAGCATTGGGAATTTCAGACAGGATATCACATGATTTTATTTAAAAGACTTGGCAGCCATATTTGCAAGTCAAAACACACATGGACCTCACATTGTAGACCTCAATGGGCCTGGCTTCATGTGACCTTTTGGCGTGTCTTTGGAAAACCTTGCCTGTTAGTGTTCTCCAGAGCTTTCATTGAAATGAGCTTCCTCTCCATTTAATGGTTCCTGAATAAATTGAAACCCACAGTGCCTCCAACTTCATCCTTGAAAAATCTCTAGATAAATACTATTAAATTTTTGAAATTCCCATGACCAGGTGCCACTGGAGAACCGTTTGATGTCCTATTGATGATCATGAGTGTAGCAGACAGTGCCTTGATTGACTGGGTTTCATGAAAATGGTGTAGAACAGAGAGGCCAGTAATTTGGAGTCTGCTAAGTAGTCGGGTTAGAGTAGTGGTTTGCAATGTGTGTTAAAACACCTGTGTTGGGGTCACATGGATCTTCCATTAGCTTAAAATGGTTTCTGACTGACATTGGGCAGCCCCCAGTCCCTTCTATGTTAAGGCATCTTGTTATATGGAGAGGTTTCAGTGAAATGTTTAGAATCAGATTGCTATGGTCCAGGGGGCAATCTATGTGAGATAGAAGACTGGTTGGTGCATTCTTCTGTAGACCCTTACCCACCACACATTATAGAACTCCCTCCAGCACTTTGTCCCAGTTGAACTCCTTGTATTTCTTGAAGCAAATACCAAACTCCCAGTGCAGCTGCAAGAAACACCACAAAAAGTGGAGGATGATTAAATGGATTCACAGTCCATACTGGGAGACACTTAGACCCCAGTGGAAACAGTTTACCTACAAAGAGAGAATTCAGCACTGCTACCTCATGTTCACTGGAAAATAAGAAACCATGTCTTCCAGGTCACATAGATGCAGACCCAGCTTTGATGGTGTCACTACAAAGAAAGCTAAAGCTCCTGACAACAACATATATTTCAAGTGCCCAACCTCAGAGGCAGTTTCTCAAGAAGTCTATAGACTGGCAGAGCTCCATGTTTGTGGAGTTTTTACAATGTCCCTTACTTTTGGAAACTCCTCTACCACCTCCAAGTTTGTGAACTCCTGAGCATTTTTCATTCCAGATGTGTATTCACAGAATTTCTAACTCTTCCCCTCTAATTGTGTCTTACTTCTGGTGAAGGTAATGTCAAGGCATTGTTCTGAATAAGAGTGGGAAGATTTTGGGCAGCACATATTTGCATACACATTGGATTCATTTTCCAATTTTCCATTCGAAATACTGAATCCCTGACTGTCAGGGGTAGAAGGAATTCTCCTTCAAAGAATAGTCTGACACTTACAAGAAACAGCCCCCAGGGAGACATCCTGTCTGGGAGACATCCTGTTGCCATCTGTGTCCCTGAGACATCCTATAGCCATCTGTCTTCTTGAAACATCCTGAGGTTATCTCACCTTGTAAAGACATCCAGGAACAGCCGATAAGAGAGCTTTCCCATCTCCAGCATATAAATTCCCCTGTGTGAACAATAAAAGTTTGCAGCTTGATTAGAACTGCTGTCTTGCTGTCATCTCTTGTGTCTCATGTCCCTGAATTCCTCCCCATCTATGTTCGCTGCCCACGTTGATGTGTCCTGCTGGCCGGGACATCTGTCGCCCACCTACTGGGGCTCGAGCTTTTGACTGATTGGGAACCACGTCCTTTTGGAAGTCTTGGTCAAGCGGAGCTCGCGATTGCCTCAGCAGATACCAGCAAGTGACAGATCCAGGAGGAGAGTGGCAATGACGCATGGTGAGTGACCCACCATGGGACAAGCACTTTCATCACATGATTTGTTTTTGTCAGGCCTCAAGGAGTCCTTCAAGACATGGGGAGAGCCTGTTAAGAAAAAGGACTTAAATTTTTTCTTGTCATACATGGAGAATTGTGTCTATGGTTTCCCCTTGAAGGGACCATAAATGAAAAAAGATGGTTTAGAGTAGGAGATTGTTTAAAAGATTATTATTAATTCTTTGGCCCAGAAAAAGTGCCTGTTCCCACCTTTTCTTACTGAAACTTAATTAATGAAATTCGTAAAAGTTCACTCTTTGACAATGGTACCTTAAAACTTGTCAAGATGGGGGAAGAGACTATGTAAAAGACCTCTCGTCCCTCCTCGGCATGCCCATTAGTTAGTATAGCCATAGACCCTTCTCATTCTCCACAGGACACTGGGAAACTTCCTGGTTCCCCTCAAAATACCACCCTAATAAATAAGGCTCCAATGGTTACCAACCGCCTTTATCAAGTTTTAAATCCCAGAGACACATTGACCCCTGCGGAGAAGGCTACTTTGGAGAAGGAAGCAGCTCGCTACCACTCAGATGACCCAGCACCTCTCAGGACCCTGCCACAGCCTATAGGACATACACATCCATCTCCCTCCTATATCCCTGCTGCCTTTTGTGGTGTGGCCCTTCAGAGGCCAAATGCCGCCCCCAGCCCCAGATATTTTTTCCACACTTCCCTTGCCTAACCTGGCTCCCTTGCGAGAGTCTCTCCAACATAGACGGGAACAGATCCACCTTTTAAAAGAATAAAGATCCCTTGACTCTGAGCTCTGTTCATTTGCCTTAGGCATGGAGTCAACGCAAGCTTGCCCAAGGTGGTCTAATACAAAGGCTAAGCCACTCCATTGGCCTGTTCTCACCTTCTCAGTCACCCGCAGTCAGATAGATAAGCCTGCCCAGGCTGAGGTCAAAGACTTAGACAAGGATTAAGAGGAGGAAGCCGGGGAAATGGATCGAGGAGATCAGGACTCATAGGATTAGGAGTTCACCCCTCTGAAGGAAGGAACCCAAAGTGTCTACAAAAAATTAAGCCTGTGTTTTCTTGAAAATCTTAAAAAGGCTTGTGCTCACTATGTGCCAACTGAGCCTTACACATTGGCTTTAGTAGAAAGCCACAGCACACAATGGCTTACTCCCAATGATTGGAAATTTCTAGCCAGAGGTACCCTCAGTGCTGGAGACATCCTGTTATGGAATGCAGATTTCAAGAGCACTGTCAGGAAACTGCTCACAAAAATTTAACTAAGGCCTACTCTAAATCCTGGACTTATGTTAAGCTAGTGGGCAATGCGCCTTTTGACACTAAAACTAAACAGGCACTTTTCCCTGCTGGACTTTTGGTGCAGATACAGGTGGCTGGCTTACATTCTTGGAGACGCCTCCCTCAAAAGGCCTCCACTACCACTTCCCTGGCAAAAATTCGAGAAGGGCCTGACGAGCTTTATAGCGACTTTGTTCCCCGGCTTAACCTAGCTGCAGAATGCTTGCTTGGACCAAGCTAAAGCGAAAGCACCTTTGTAAAACATCTTGCCTTTGAAAACGCCAACCCGGCATGTCAGGATGTTCTTCGACCACACAAGGATAAAGGGAAACATTCTGACTTTATTAGACTCTGTCCAGGGGTAGGTGCAGCCCATGCAATGCATCTCGCTTTAGGTGCCGCCTTTACCAAGGCCTTTCACAATCCTGGCTCACATACTTGCTTTACTTGTAAAAAACCTGGCTATTTTGCACGCAAGTGTCCTATAGGCAAACAAAGCCTAGGAATAGCATCTCCTCAAACTGGGACTAAACTTCCCCGAGCTACACTTTGCCCTAGATGTGGTAAAGGTCATCACTGGGTCAGTGAGTGTAGATCTAAGACAAATGCCCTGGACAGCCTATTTCTTCCTGCTTCTCAGGAAAATTTCTGTGGGGCCAGCCCCTGGCCACGACCTCCCCCAGGACAAACCCAGGGGCAATAAAGTTTGTTCCCTCCCAAACTCCCAACCTACCTCAAAATCCTTCTCCACAATTGCCTCCCTCCAACTAGCCACCCCAGGCAGCGCAGGATTCGACCTTTGTGCTGCCACCAATACAATATTAGACCCATTTCAAGGGCCCCAGATAATACCCACTGGAATTATGTGTCCCCCTCCATCTCATACGAGTGCCCTTATTCTTGGAAGAACCTCTACTACCTTACAAGGTGTTCAGGTCTTCCCTGGCATTAATGATAATGATTTCACTGGAGAAATAAAAATCCTGGCCACAGATATTAATTGAGTTATGGCCATCCAAGCAGGAACAAGACTTGCATAATAAATAATCCTTCCCTTGGGTTCAGGAGGCACTTCCACCGCCCAAACCTACCGCAGGGAATTGCCTCCTTGGGCTCTTCTGATGTATATTGGGTTCAGCCCATTTCTCACAATAGACACACCCTTACCTTATTTATTGAAGGAAAGGAATTTCAAGGAATTCTATACACTGGAACTGATGCCACAATAATTTCTCAAAAATACTGGCCATCAGGTTGGCCCCTCACCCCACCCTTGACTGACCTTAAAGGGATAAGACAGTCAAAAATCCTCTGTTCAGCTCTAGGGCTCTTAACTGGACTGATAAAGAGGGTAATAAGGGAACTGTCACTCCTTTCGTTGTTCCTGACCTCCCTGTTAACCTACAGGGCTGAGATATTTTGAGTCAAATGGAAGTTATTCTTGCCAGTCCCAATTCCATGCTGACTCATCAAATGCTTCTTATGAATTTTGTCCCTGGTACAGGCCTTTTGAGACTGAGACAAGGACTGGTTGAGTCTATACAAACCATACAAAAAACAAATACATATGGTCTTGGTTATTCTCACTTTTAGTGTCCGTCCCTGACCTCCTGTACCCCATGGAGATAGAGTTATTTGGGAGATTAAGACTCTTTTGTGGATGGATCAGTGGCCGCTTATACAAGAAAAATTAGAGGCTGCCTCCATGTTATTGCAGGAACTGCTGGCAGCCGGCTATGTAGAGCCCTCAACCTCACCATGGAACACTCCTATTTTTGTTATCAAGAAAAAAGCAGGCAAGTGCTGCCTTTTACAATATGTGTGCCATTAATAAATTTATGTGCCTGATGGGAGCACTACAGCCAGGCATTCCCACACCAGTGGCTATTCCCAAAAACTATTGTAAAATGGTTATTGACTTAAAAGATTACTTTTTTACCATTCCTTTACATCCTGATGATAGATCCTATTTTGCCTTTTGTCTCCCTCTCATTAATTTTCAGGGCCCTATGCAGAGACTTCAATAGAAGGTTCTTCCCCAAGGTATGGCCAACAGCCCTAGACTTTTCCAAAAATGCGTTGCTCAAGCAGTAGACTCTGTGAGAGAGCGATGGCCACAAATTTATATTTTACATTATATGGATGATTTGTTAATTGATGCACCTAATACCCTTAACCTTAATAATTGTTACTTGGAACTTTACAAAACCCTCACTACCTTGGGACTACAGATAGCTCCTGAATAAGGTTCAAACACAGGACCCTTATACCTATTTGGGCAATGAACTTCAAGATAATCAGATTCAAATTCTTAAAATACAACTACATGTGGACCATCTTCACACCCTTAATGATTTTCAAAAATAACTGGGTGATATTCAATGGCTAAGAACATATTTAAAATTACCCACTTGTGTACTTTTGCCCCTTGATGATGTTTTGAGAGGTATTTCCCACCCCTCCTCCTTTCAAAAGCTTACTCCTGAGGCATGACAGGTATTAAACCAAGTCACAGAAGCCATAGCCCAACAGTTTGTTACACAAATTTCTTATAACCTTCCTCTGGTTCTGGTTATTTCAACCACTCATCATACACCCACAGGAATATTTTGGCAATGAGATCCACATTTTAAAAATAAAGGCTGACCCTTGCTTTGGGTCCATTTACACACCACATCCTCCAAGGTAATTACTGTTTATGTTGCTCAGGTAGTGTCTATTATTATTAAAGGTCGTTTGCTTTCTCGACAACATTTTGGCAAAGACCCTGATAATATTTTATTCCATATACTAAGAACCAAACCCAATTTTTACTACAGCCAGTGGATGAATGGGGTATTGCTTTATCAGGCTTTTTGGGAACAATTGATAAACACCTTCCCAATGTCCCCCTTTTACATTTTGTCTAGTTACATCCATTTATTTTTCCAAAAATTACTCATAAGGCTCCCATTCCTCAAGTCCTTACTGTCGTTACAGACGATTAAAGTAATGGCCATGCGGTCTTTGTTATCAATAACCAGCCTACCAACTTTGATACTGTCTATCAGTCAGCACAGTTTGTGGAGTTGTTTCCCATAACACAAGTTTTTATAACATTTTTTGGTAATCCTGTTAATATTTATGCAGACAGTGCCTACATTGTTCATTCTGTGCTGCTGCTAGAGATTTCGCCCACCATTAAGGCTTCTTCCAATGCGGCCTTTCTGTTTTACCAGCTTTAGCAGCTAATTCAGGCCAGACAACACCCATTTTTCTTAGGACACATCAGGGCACACTCTGATCTTCCCGGGCCTCTGACACAAGGTAATGCCCATGCTGACGCAACAACTCGTTCCATGATTCTAATTTTTGTTGGCTTCATTCAAAAGGCCACGGAGTTACACAATCTTCACCAACTAAATTCCCAGAGCCTTCGATTACTTTGTGAAATTACCAGGCAACAGGCAGGAGAGATAGTAAAATCATTCCCTGATTTCACTGTCTCCTTCCCCATTCAACACTTGGGAGTTAACCTCCAAGGATTACTGCCCAATCAGGTTTAGCAAATGGATGTTACTCATTTTCCTGAATTTGGAAAAACCAAATATATACACGTTTCTATAGATACCTTCAGTGGCTGTATTTTTGCATCACCACATTCTGGAGAGGCTACCAAAGATGTCCTTTCTCATCTTGTTTCAGGCTTCTCCGTAATGGGTAAACCAATACATATTAAAACAGATAATTGTTCTGCATATACCAGTGCCACGTTTAAACAGTTTTGTGCTACCTTGCAAATTTGTCACACTACTGGAATTCCATACAACCCTCAGGGCCAAGGCATTATGGAAGGTGCGCACCTTACCTTAAAGACTTGGCTAACCCACTTTAAGACATCCACCTTTGAATTTACCACTCCCAGGCATCGCCTTAACCATGCATTATTTGCCCTTTTATTTCTTACCCTACACAGTGAAGGCCATTCGGCTGCAGACAGACACTGGCATCCCTCATCCAATTCTGTTTGCCCACCTGTTATTTGGCCAGATGCTCTTACAAATAAATGGAAAGGCCCGGATCCTGTCCTCATCTGGGGACGAGGCTCAGCTTGTGTTTTGGACCAAGAGCAAGCAGCCCCAAAATGGTTACCAGAACGCCTGGTTAAACAGAATAATGACTTACCTCAACATAGGGACAGAGGTCCTCCCCTTGAGGACAAATTTTCGTCTTTTTCAGATGCAGCCAACAATCTGTGTGAGCATCCTGCTTAAGGCACTTCTGCTGAACAGGTTTGTACACGCAGGCCTTAGCCGTACACCTTCCAATATCATGGAGTACCTTTTTGGCCCTCCCTGCAAATGCAAGGGAGGATCATAGACTCATGCTCCAACTAGATGGACCCAGACTGCTGACTGCGTGACTAAAGTGGCTTACCTCTGTGCCGAGATTGACCATAAACTGGGAAGAGTTCATCAGCCTAAATGGGAATGTGTTAGCAAGCCAAAGATTATTCTCCATAGTACAAGTAAAGCTCTCCAAAATTGTTCTGCAACCTGTTCGCATACCCAGGCGATGCATGGCTCTTGTTATGTGTCACCCTAAATTTGTGTTAAAAAGCAGGGAGAACAATTTTTTGAAGCCTCCCTAACTAAAACTCATGCAGCAGGGGGGAACACTATTTATTATACCCCTGTTCTTTTTGACCTGGGAGGAGAACACAAATACACCAAGCTAAAGTCAGCTGGGTGCCAAGGCACTGTCGGTAAACCCTCCTTCTGGCCCATTAAGGCGCCTACAGGGGTCTCTGATGGTGGAGGACCCACTGATGCTGTCAAGCATCCTCAGATAATCAAACTTTTGCAACCCCAAATCCCTGAGCTCACAAATCATCCCTTAATGTAGCCTAAATCCCAGCTCCCAGGTTTAGATACCAATACATTAGAAATGTTGGAAACTACCTACTCCTTGCTTAATAATTCCAAACCCAACCTTGCTTGTGATTGCTGGCTCTGCATGACAACAGGGGCAATCATGCCTATGGCAGTTTATATTTATTCTATCATAGACAATGATAATACATGCCAACCTGGATTTCCTTTTAAAGTACAGCTTATAGGCACTTTTACATTATGTCTTTTAGGTGTGATGCAGTATAATACCTATGACATTGATGTTGGAGTTTCTTCCTTTGGAAATTGCTCAACAGTACAAAATTATTCCTCACCCACCCCATCTCCTTGTAACCACAATGGCACAGTTTTTATGTGTGGAGGAAAATCGGTCTTCCCCACGCTTCCAGCGAATTGGACTCTTGGCTGTTTTCTTACCTTATTACTCCCTGATATGACTATTGTCCCATGAGACGAACCTCTACCCATTCCTAGCCTAGACACCTTAGTCAAAAGACAAAGGTGGGCAATACAGTCCTTACCACTCATTGCCAGCCCTGGAATAACAGCTGCTGTGGGCACAGGTACACTGGCTTAGGCACAGCTAAACACTCTTACCATCGCCCATATCAACAACTTATAAATGATGTACAGATGTACATCAAATAGACACCCTGGCAGAAGTGTTCATCCAAAACAGATGAGGCTTAGATTTGCTGACTGCTAACCATGGAGCTATTTGCTTGGCCTTAGAGGAACGATGCTGCTTTTATGCCAATAAATCAGGCATAGTATGCACTAAAATAGAGACAAAGGGAACTATTTAAAAATCCCCTCTGTAGTGGGCTTAATGGATTTCTACCCTACCTTCTTCCCCTATTAGGCCCTTTGTTGGGTTTACTTTTAATGGTGTCCATAGGACCTTGCATTATAAACAGGCTGGTACAATTTATTAAAGAACAGATTAATATTTTGGCCTCTAAGCCAATTGAGGTCCACTATCATCATCTGGAGATGGACGACCGTGCTGTCAACATTTAAAAGGATGTTCTACCCTTCTCACAGGCTTATTTCTTAAGTTTACATCCCCAAGATTTCTCTTTCTTATATAAAAGTATGAGTAACAGCTCTGAACAACCGTCTTCTGTCCTTGCCATAAGGGTTTGCTCCTCCATGGGCCCCTCTGCTTGCAGGAGGACGCACCCATGGAGTGAGGACGTTAGGCCATAATAACGGAGGGTGCAGGAAGAACTGCAGGACGATGGATGCACGGACCACAAAACCCAAGACCTCTGAGTGACATGCTCTGGTGCATGGCGGTTGGCATGTTCCCCCTCAAAGCCATCTCCTCCAAAAACATGCAAAGGCAACCACAAAATCTCCTAGTGAAGGCGCTCGCTTGGATCACGAGATATTCTAAGGCCTCCTAGAGAAACAGAGCCTCTATCACCCCCTAAAAACATAGGCAATAATGTATGGTCAAATATTTTATATAAGAAAGGGGGAGAGGTCAGGGGCCAGAAGGAAGCTCTCCTTTGAAGAATAGCCTGACACTTACATGAAACATCGCCCTGGGAGACATTCTGCCTGGGAGACATCCCGCAGCAATCTATCTCCCTGAGACATCCTGCTGCCATCTGACTTTCTGAAATATCCTGAGGTTATCTCACCCTGTGAAGACATCCAGCAACTGCTGATAAGGGAGCTTTCCCATTCACAGCATATAAACACCCTGTGAAAACAATAAAATTTTGCAGCATGTTCAGAACTCCTCTCTTGCTATCATCTCTCATGTCTCTTGTCCCTTCATTCCTCCCCAACTAGGTTCGACGCCCAAGTTGATGTGTCGTGCTGGCCGGGACACCTGACACTAAAACATACCCTACTAGACTATGACTCCTTATCCGAATATGATGGAGAAAAATAACCCAAACAGAATAGAAATGCAAGCAGTTCAGAGGACGCATGGTGTATAGTTGGACTTGCCTTATTTGCATGATATAGGGTAGGTATTATAAGTCTAGTTAATTTTTAATTTAAATAATTGTCCATGTGTTTTTAAAGTAAACAAATATGTGAATACCTGTTTCCCTTTCTCTGTAGCCTATTCATCACATGTATTTTTATATGCACAAATAGAATCCTACCTGGTATCATACGTATATTCTTGTGAGGTGAGCTGACTTGACAGATACAAATTGTGAGAAGAGATCACTCCTCCTAAACGCTGTTGGAACTGAAAGTTCAAACTATGGGTGAGCCTCCTAGTAGAACAACATTATACATAAATCCATGTTCAGTAAAATAAATATTTTTGCATCTGTGGTTGATATATAATTTATGATGAATTTCAATTGGCATATATATTGCTACTTTTAATTTTTTTGTGTGTTTTGTGTGTGTGTGTGTGTGTCTGTAATGTATATATATATATATATATATATATATATATATATATATATATACAAACTCTAAAATTTTTTTCAAAATATGAAATATATGTGTCTTATATACACTACGTAAATTCATTCATGTTCATGTATGTGGATTTATAATCAACTTTTCAGAAGATTATTCTCAGAAATATTCATCCACCTGAACTACATATTTGTTTCTAGTACTGAAAAAAAACTTCAGTGAATGGTGGATACAATCCTAACATTTCTACAGTAAGTGACCCAGTTTAACATCAATGCAAGTAGATTCCTATGGGACAGTATGTGTATTTTGAAGTTCATTTCATTCAACACTGGTAAGTTACTATTTCTTCAGTTTATGAACATCATAGGATATATATTCCATCCACAAGTTCACAAATTTATAGGCATTTGATTCACTTTCAATCATTTCCTGCTTCAGAACCCATGTATTTCTCCAGGTTTCTTGAATGGTCTTTTCATGAGACTTCTTTCCAAACACATTATTTTCGATTTCCATAATCATTTTGAAGCAATACTCACACACTCTTCATAATAAACCATAACCCTAATATTACCATTAGATGTATTACTGGTTGGAATGAATGATTGTATATCAATATATGATTTCCTGTGTATTTTCAAATACCAATTCAATGCATTATTTAAAGTTGGAACCAGTTATATTACTTATTAACAGTATGGTCTATTCATGCATTATCTCTATACTCATAGACACAGGGTACATCTATTTGTAACTGCAATGCTAATTTATTCGTCTTCAAAATGTTGCTTCCTGAAATGGTGGAAGAAATACTCATGACACCTGATCTACATATGCATTTTATCACAGTAATATTCTGGACAGAAAAAGCAGAGGTCACACTTATGATTGTACCAAAGCCTAAATGGAAAGTGAGCAGGGATTACTAAAAACATCCATGTCCAGGTTGCCTAATGCTCTCAAAAGTCAATCCTATTGGTGACTACATATTTGTTTCTTCCAAAGACTACATATTGAACCTCAAGCCTGCTGAAAATGTCTAATCCTATCACTCTCTTTATACTTTGCATGATTTCCTAATGTCTCTATTGATATCTTCTTCCCTATATATTATTCCAGTTCATTATTTTGACTGACTCTTCACATGGGCTGACATTTACATTCACTCTCTACCAGAAACCCTATTGCTAAAGAACTTTTTGTCCCACTCCTATACTCACTCTTCTTTCTAAACATGCTGACTATCTTCCTAATCCTACCGACTCTCTCTTTTTGACTGGATGTTCTCTTTGACATTCAGTCATTCAAGGTAAAAGGTCCTATGCCATTGTATCTCGATTTATCTAAGACATCTGTGCAGAATATAATTCAATGCTAAGAATTCCACTCAAGGGCCTAATGCCTTACTGGGCTTCAAATCTTACCTAGATTTCTGTTTTCAAACTTATATTTCACCTGTATATTGTTGTAAATATAGCAGGTTCCCAATACCATTATTCATTTCGCAGAATGATTCCTAACAACAATCGAACCTGTTATTAGCCCTAACCATACACTGTTCCCTCAATCTAACGTTACAGAAGAGCAGGGACAGAGTTGGTCTTACAATACAGGAATATAGGGAATATTCCACCTGCTGAGAACCTCAATGGTACATGCAGAATTTATCCCCGGAGAAGATGTAGGCAGCTATGAAGGATCTAAGAGAGCAACATCCTCTTGATGGTAAACACCGTGGTAAGGATGAAAGAATGTGTCTGAATCAGGATCTCTCTTCTTAATGTAGAGAAGATGGACCACACCAGGCTTGTGTGGAGAGCTGTTTCCCGGTGCCAATGGTTGATATACAATTCTAACTTGTGAAAGTGTCACAGGAAGTAGTGGAAGCCTCTATCTCATGGGACCCTTGGAAGCAACTGTTAGGACAAAGTGGTTGTCAAGGCAATGACCTCATTCAGTTCCTGAAGGAATTGACCTACCTAACTTCCTTGGTGATGGAACTCTCTGAACTTGGGATCCAAAAAGCCAGGCACCCAGAGACAGTCCCAGTCCCACTCCCAGTGGGCTCACTTGTTTGGATTTACCGAGGACAGGGTCAATCTTTCTTCGTACCAACTGATGTGAGGATGTCCAAATGCAAGAAAAGCTCTGAAGAGGGGCCTTTGCTGGGAAAGCAGGTAGTTGTTCACCCCTGGCTCCTGACAATTTCACAGAGTTGGACAAGGAGACAAGATCTGAGATAGTACAGGCCATTTCGTGGGAAAATAGTATGGCCCACAAGTCAGAGGACACTCCATATAGTCATAGACCTCCTTGGAGGAAGGAGGTGTCTTTTTGGGTGTGCATGTGATTATGTGGTTTTATCTCATGTTCTGAGAATAGGTAGGAAAGTTGATTTGTTTGGTTTGGAGTGGACTGTTTCTTGTATGTCCTTTGACAATGCGAGTGTTTCTATGTCTGTGTATCCCACTGTGTCCGTGGTTGTAGACATTAGAGAATGCATCAATGGATTTGTCATGTCTAGTAGAAAGCTCCCAGCATTCATCCTGCCCAATTTATAAATGGACTTCAGCTTGCCTTATAGATGGGCAACAACTACTGTCTTCCTAAGTTCCAGTTTTCTTCCTGAATTCTGGTAACTCTCCAGGATAGGCTCATGGTTTTGTGTCCAAGATATGAACCACCTCCAAGCTCTATGAAATGGCCATGTACTGAATAGCTGAAGGTAATGGGAGCATCTCAGAAAAATCAGATATCAGTGTGACCAGGAAAGTCTCAGTGGAGAAACCCTGCTTTGGGCCTTTTGCTTACCTATTCTTCTGTTGCCCTGAATGTCAGGAAGGTCTTTGCCTCAGGCCACACTATGTGAAGCCTGAAGAAAACAGTTTTCAAGTGAAAATGAATGGGCATCACCTGTTGCTCTTTGCTTAATTGCTTTCGAAAGGGATGTGTCTGAATCAGCATCTTGGCCCTTTGTGAGGTTGTGGCTTAGATTCTCACCACCAGATGGATCTAAAGAAATATACCATATGTGCATCCAAAACCAAAATGGCAAAAAGATCATTCATTGTGGATGAAGCCTCGCCTTCCTCTGTGAGGTTCCTGACCTCCGTCAAGTGAAAATTGGGATCCTTTGTGTCAAATGAGTTATTCAAAGCCCTGCAGAGGTGCTGGGATTTCCTCATGACTCCAAATCACATAAATAATCTATACCTTACAGTCAGTAGGAGTCAAATTGGAGAAGCAGAGAAATATTAAAGTCAGGCCTATTTGACCACTCCTGGTTCACAGGAAAGGTGTCCTGGCCACAATGATGTTAGGCAAATGAGGAGCAAGGGAGCTTATTTTGGACACTGTCATTGGATGTGCCCCTCATGGAAACCTCCAGCCAGAGGTTATGATGAGTATCTATATGGAAGGATATGAGGGTTATGTGGGAGTGTTTGGGTTTTAATTGTGGTCATTTGTGTTGCGGTTGGAAGAGATGACTGGGTCCACCTGGATTTAAACTCTGGTGTGATTCCCCTAAGAGACTGTGTTGTAGAATTGTCCTCAGGGAACTATTGCCATGAATTGTGTTGGGATTTTAGGAGGACACGGATGAGAGTCGCCCTTGCAATCTGAGATATAGACCCATTTTGGCTTTCCACAGAGCACAGGGAATCTCAGCCATGATATCATATGATTTTATTTGAAAGACTTGGCAGCCATAGTTGAGAGTCAAAACACACATGGACCTCACATTGTAGACCTCTATGGTCCTGGATTTATGTAACTTGATCAGGATGAAGGGGTGTGTATGAATGAGCCACTCTCTTCTCAATGTGGAGAAGGTGGAGCAAACCAGGCCTTTGTGGAGAGCTGTTCCAGGGTGACTATGGTTGATATACCATTCTAACTTGTGAAAGTGTCACAGGAAGTGGGGGAAGCCTGCATCTCATGGGACTCTTGGAAGCAACTGTTACGACATATGGGTACCAAAGCAGTGACCTCATTCAGTTCCAGAAGAAAACGACATCACCTCACTTCCTTGTTGATGGAAATCTCTGAACTTGGGATCCAGGAAGCCAGGCACCCTGAGCGAATCCCAGTCCCAGTCCCAGTTTCAGTGTGCTCACTTGTTTGGAATTACCAAGGACAGGGTCAGTCATTCTTGGTACCTACTGATTTGAGGATGGGCAAATGCCAGGAAAGCTCTGAAGAGGAGCCTGTCCTTAAAAAGTAGGTAGTGACTCACCACTGGCTACTGACAACCTCAGAGAGTTGGCCAAGGGAGCAGATCTTTGACAGGACAGGCAATTTCAGGGAAAGATAGTATGGCCCACCAGTCAGAGGACACTCTGAATAGTCACAGACCTACTTGGTGGAAGGAGGTGCCTTTGTGGGTGTGGGTGTGAGTTTGTGGTTTTGTCTCATGTTATGAGAATAGGTAGGGAAGGCGGTTTCTTTGGTATGGACTGGACTGTTTCAAGAATGTCGTTTGACAAGGCGAGTGTTTCTGTGTTTGTGTATCACATTGTGTCTGTGGATGTAGACATTAGACAAAAGAATGCATCAATGGATGTTTCCTGTCTAGTAGACAGATTTTCAGCATTCATCATTCCCCATTTATGAATAGAGTGTGGCAGGCTTATTGATGTGCAACATCTGCTATTTTCCTAAGTTCCTGTTTTCTTCCTGAATTCTGGCCACTCTCCAGAATAAGCTCATGGTTTTGTGTCCAAGATATGTACCACCTCCATGCTCTGTCACATGGCCATGTACTGGATAGCTGAAGGGAATGGGAGCATTTCCGAAAACTCAGATACCAGTGTGAACAGGAAAGTCTCACTGGAGAAACCCTGCTTTGCACCATTTCCTTACCTAATGTTCTGTTGCCCTGAATGTCAGGAACGTCTTTGCCTCAGGCCACACCTTTTTGGAGCCTGAAGAAAACTGTTTTCAAATGGAAATGAAAAAAGTCTTTAGGCCAGCAGAGCTCCACGTTTGTGTAGTTTTTACCTTGTCCCTTACTTTTGGAAACTCCTTGACCACCTCCAAGGTTGTAAACTCCTGAGCATTTTCCATTCCAGTTATGTATTCACTGATTTTCTAACTCTTGTTTTCTAATTGTGTCTTACTTGGGGCGAAGGTATTGTCAAGGCATTGTTCTAGATGAAATATATATATATATATATATATGTATATATATATTCTCCAGATTTTTCAAAATATGAAATATATGCGTCTTACTGTACACTCCCTAAATTCATTCATGTTCTTGTATCAGGATTACTAATCAACTTTTCACAAGATCATTCTCAGAAATATTCAAATATTCAACCACCTGAAATACATATTTGTTTTCTAGTACTGAAAACTAAATTCAGTGAATGGTGCACACAAATCCTAATATTCCTACAGTACCTTACCCAGCTTAACATCATATCATGTAGATTCCTATGGGACATGATGTGTATTTTGGCGTTCATTTTTATTCAACATTGGTACATTACTATTTCTTCAGTTAATGCACATCATAGTATATATATTTCATCCACAAGTTAGAAAATTTATAGGCATTTGGTTCACTTTCAATCACTTCCTGCTTCAGTACACATGTATTTCTCCAGGTTTCTTAACTGGACTGGTCTTTTCATGAGACTTCTTTCCAAACACATTATTTTCGATTTTCATAATCAATTCTGAAGCAAAACTCACACACAGTTCATGATTAACTATAACCCTAATATTACCATTAGATGTATAACTGGTTGTAATGAATGATTGTATATCAATATAAGAATTCTTATATATTTTCAGTTATCAATTCAATCCATTATTAAATGTGGCACCTGTTATATTATTTATTCAGCATATGGTCTATTCATTCATTATCTCTATATTCATAGACACAGGGTACACCTCTTTGTTCCCCCAATACTAATTCACAGGTCTTCAAAATATTGCTCCCTGATATGGTGGAAGAAATACTCTTGTCACCTGATCTACATATACATTTTTTCACAGTAATATTCTGGACACTAAATGCAAATGTCACACTAATGATTGTACCAAACCCTAAATGGAAAGTGAACATGGATTACTAAAAACATCGATGTCCAGGTTGCCCAATGCTCTCAAATTTCAATCCTATTGGTGATTACATATTTGTTTCTTCCTAAGATTACATATTCAAACTCAACCTTGTTCAAAATGTCTAATCCTATCACTCCCTTTATACTTTGCCTGATTTTGTAATATCTCTATTATTTTCTGCTTTCCTACATATTTTTCAAATTTCATCATTGTGACTGAATTTTCATATGTGCTGATATTTACATTCATTCTCTAACCGAAACCCTATTGCTAAAGAACTATTATTCCAAATCCTATACTCACTCTTCTTCCTAAAACTACTGACTATCTCCTGATGCTACCGAATATTCCTTTTTGACTGGATGTTCTCTTTGACATTCAATCGTCCATGGTACTTGGTACTATGCCATTGTGTGTCGATTTATCTGAGACATCTGTTCAGAATTTAATTCAATGCTAAGCATCCCAATCAAGTGCCCAATTTCCTTCTGGGCTTCAAATCTTACCAATATTTCTGTTTTTATACTTATATTTCACCTATATATTCTTGTAAATATCGCAGGTTCCCAATACCATTATTTAACCCTCAGAATGATTCCTCACCCAAATTGAACCTGTTATTAACACTAATCATGCACTGTTCCCTCAATCTAACTTTACAGAAGAGCAGGGACAGAAGAGTTGGTATTTCAACACAAAAATGTACGTGATCTTCCACCTGTTGAGAACCTAGAATGTCCATACAGAAATGATCCCTGGATAAGTTGTAGGCAGCTATGAAAGACCTGAGAGAGCAAAAGTCATCTTCCATGGCAAACAACCTGGTAAGAATAAAGGGATGTGTCTGAATCAGCCTCTCTCTTCTTAATGTAGAGAAGATGGACTAAACCACGCCTGTGTGGAGAGCTGTTCCAGGGTGCCTATGGTTGATATACCATTCAAATTTGTGAAAGTGTCACAGAAAGCAGGGGCAGCCTCCATCTCATGGGACCCTTGGAATCAACTGTTAGGAAAAATTGGTTGCCAAGGTAGTGAACTATTTTAAATCCTGAAGGAAGTGAGTTACCTCACTTCCTTGGTGATGGAACTCTATGAACTTGGTATCCAGGAAGCCAGGCACCCAGAGTCAGTCCCAGTCCCAGTACAAGTGGTCTCACTTGTTTGGATTTTCCAAGGACAGAGTCATTCTTTCTTGATACCTACTGATGTGAGAATGGCCAAATACCAGGAAAGCTCTGAAGAGGGTCCTTTCCTGAGCAAGCAGTTAGGAGCTTACCACTGGCTCTTGACAACTTCACAGAGTTAGCCAAGGAGACCTAATCTAATACAGGACAGGCCATCTCAGGGGAACATAGTGTGGTCCACCAGTCAGAGGACACTCAAGATAGTCACAGACCAATTTGGGGAAAGGAGGTGCCTTAGTAAGTGTGGGTGTGGGTTTTTTGTTTGTCTCATGTTCTGAGAATATGTAGGAAAGGTGGTTTGTTTGGTTTGGAGTGAACAGTTTTTAATAAGTTGTTTGACAAGGTGAGTGATTCTATGTCTGTGTATCCCACTGTGTCCGTGGTTGTAGACATAAGAAAAGAGAATGATACAATGGATGTATCCTATCTAGTAGAAAGATTCCCAGCATTCATTCTGCCCAATTTATGAATGGACTGTGGTGTGCCTTATCAATGGGCAACACCTGCTAATTTCCTAAGTTGCTGTTTTCTTCCTGAATTCTGGCCGCTCTCCAGAAGAGGCTCATGATTTTGTGTCCAAGGTATGTACCACCTCCAAGCTCTGTGACATGGCCATGTTCTGGATAGCTGAAGGGAATGGCGAGCATCTCAGAAAACTCAGATATCAGTGTGACCAGGAAAGTCTCAGTGGAGAAATCCTGCTTTGGGTTCTTTGCTTACCTATTGTTCTGTTGCCCTGACTGTCAGAAAGTTCTTTGCCTCATGCCACCCCTTTGTGAAACCTGAAGAAAACAGTTTTCAAACGGAAATGAATGGGCATCACCTGTGGCTCATTGCTTAATTGCTTTGGAAAGGAATGTGTCTGAATCAGGCTTGTGGCCCTGTGTGAGGCTGTGGCTTAGATTATCAGCACCTGATGGATGTAAAGAAAGATCCCATGTGTGCGTCCAAAACCAAAATGGCCAAAAGAGCAGTCATTGCGGATGAAGTCTTTCGCTTTCCTCTGTAAGGTTCCAGAACTCTATCAAGTGAGAATAGGGAAGATATACCAAGCCAATTTTTGGCTCCTTTTGGAAAAATTGTACCACCAATGACAGCATCAGGATAAATACCCCAACACTACCACAAGTCGCTGCACCAACAGAGAGTTCACAATGCATACAAGTGAGTTCACAATGCATACAAGTGATACATAGTCCAGGCATGTTCTGCAAACAGTTCAGTGATGGCTACTGCAGAAGCTGTAGATTGGTTTTATCTTTGTCTTCACCGGCACTGG
This sequence comes from Callospermophilus lateralis, assembly GCF_048772815.1. Lineage (NCBI taxonomy): Eukaryota > Metazoa > Chordata > Mammalia > Rodentia > Sciuridae > Callospermophilus > Callospermophilus lateralis. Next base: position 1,193,997 of record NW_027514090.1, read on the forward strand.
GATGAAGATAGGAATTCTGCCAATAACGGCTAAAGAAAAAATTAGGTATCATTCCAGAAGGCACTAAAAAAAAAAAAAACAATATTCTTAACAATTTACATTATCTTGAAGAGAATTATTAAATATAATGAAAAGGAAAGATGAAAGTAAACAAACAGTTCTGTTAACGTCCTTTTTTTGTTCACATCTTAGAACAATCCTCAACAGTTGTTTACCCAATTTTAATTAAACTATTTAAATTACGTGAATAAAAAAAAATATTTGGATCCATTTTTTCATGAGTGCTCATCATATATGATATACGGACGTACGTACATTCAAACATATAATACAAAACACAAGGGTGCACACATAATATAATACATACAACACATAAGATAATAGTAAAGGCCTTATAATTTTTTACATGTGAAATCACCATTGGAATGTTTAAAAAATCTATCGTCAAAAAATAGAACTGATCAGCAAAACATTAACCTAGGTCTGTATGAGCTCAAAAAACAAAAATAAAACTTCATGATGTGGGAAGGGGCAATAATAAAATAGATATTGAAAAAAGCATCCTGGTTCTGTCGCAGATGTAAGGATAGCCAAACTGGAGTTTTGTATTTCAGCAGTTATGGATTTGAGCCAAATAATCTTCTTTTTTGTGTATAGAAATCACTTTAGTTAATCTCTCTGGAATCCAAATTGGCTGCTGTTCTTCCTGAGGATACACACAAACAGACCCCCGACTCCAGACAATTACTGGGTCAGGACCTTTCCTATGTCCTGTTAGAATATCCTTCCAAAGTACCTTGGGCTTATGCACATTTTTTGGACACATATGCCTTTCCGCAGCACTAAGTCCTGATGAATCCAAATTTAAAAAGTTTAGAGTAAAAAGGGTTATTTTAAGTTTATCTTTGGGGAATATATACTCCTTTCCAATTCCGTCTTTTTGCTTTAATAAGTACATTTTAATAGTTTGATGTGCTCTTTCAACTATGCCTTGTCCCTGTGGATTGTATGGGATTCCTGTTATATGAGTAATGCCAAATGATGAGCAAAATTGTTTAAAAGAGGTAGAAGCATAACCAGGGTCATTATCTGTTTTTAACTGTTTAGGAACATGCACAGTGGCAACATTTTGTAAACAATGAGCTAAAACATCTTTAGTTTTTTCTCCAGCATGAAGGGAGCCCATCAAAAATCCAGAAGAAGTATCAACTGTAACATGCAAATATTTTAATTTTCCAAATTCTGGCAAGTGTGTGACGTCCAAACATGGTTGGGTATCAATCCTCTAGGATTGACTCCAAGATTAACTTGTGGTAAAATGGTCACACAATTTTGACATTATTTTATTATTTGTCTAGCTAGTTCCTTAGTCTTTTTAAAATGCTTTTGTAAAGAATTAGCATTGACATGGAACTTTTTATGAAAATTTATAGGTTCTTCTAGTGTTGACAAAATATGAATGTAAGTCATGTGTAGTTTTCTCTGCTAAATCATTGCCCAAACTAAGGGCTCCAGGCAATCCTGTATGTGTCCTGATATATCCTAAAAAGAATGGATCTTTTCTTTCCCAAATTAAACTTTGTATAGTAGAAAGCGAAGAGAAAACAGTAGAGGAAGGGGAAATCCTACCAGCATCTTCAAGGGATACTATAGCATTAACTATATACTGACTAAGGGAAAATAAATTAAATACAGAATCTTTAAACATCACAAAAGCTTGTAATACTGATTAAGCTCTACCTTTTGAGCTGATCATTTGGGTACTAAAAATGTAAAAGTTTGATCAGGTGTAACTATTGCTGCTGTACCATTATTTGACCCATCAGTGAACATATTTGGAGCATTCATGATAGGTGTTTTCTTGTCATTTTTGGAAAAATTATAGGATGCGATGAGCAAAACGACAATAAAGGATTAGATGGTAAGTGGTTAACAAATGAAACCTTAGATTTACACATAAATATCGCCCAAGTATTTAACTCATTAGCTAATTCATCAATTTGATTCATAGTATATGGAGTAATAATTTTATTGGGAGAAATTCCAAACACTCCCTTTGCTGCTTTTATTCCTATGAGTATTAATTGTCCCTCAGCCTCAGGATATCTAGTAATAATAGTGTTAGAAGAATAAGATAAATGTATCCATAATAATGGTCCTTCTTGCCAAAATACTCCTGTAGGAATATTTTTTGTAGGTAATACAATAAATAATAAATGCAAAATTATATCAACTCTATCCAAATGCATATATCCCATATATGTTTCAATGCTTTTTAATGCCTTTCTTATTTCAGGCGTTAACATTCTGGGTGAAGTTGGATCTGATGGACCTTTTAGGATATCAAATAAAGGTCCTAACTCTCCTGTTGTTATACCAAGATAAGGCCTTATCCAATTTGTGTCTCCTAATAACTTTTGAAAGTCATCAATTGATTTGAGTTGATCTAATTGTATTTGAATTTTTGGTGGCGGACCATGGTTGAGGATTATAGAACTCTGAAATTATTAATTGGAAAATTTAATTGTACTTTATTTATTGCTATCTCTAGATTACAATTTTTAATAAGTTTGTAAGTGTGGCATAACATTCTAGCAATGGGTTTTTGGCTTTGTGTGCTAATAATACATCATCCATTTAGTGAAATATTTGTAGTTCAGGATTTTGATTTCTAATTTCTGCATTAATTTGTTAAAATAAATTTGACACATAGTTGGGCTGTTAGCCATCCCTTGAGGGAGTATTTTCCACTCATATCTCTGATCAGGACCTTTGTGATTCAGTGCAGGGATAGTAAATGCAAAACGTGAACTATCCTCAGGATGAATTGGAACTGAAAAAAAAAAATCTTTAATATCTACACCGAAAACATGCCAAGTTTTTGCAAACCAGACAATTGAGGAATCCCCGATTGAGCATGTCCCATAATAACCATCTCATTATTAATGGCTCTTAAATCTTGAAATAATCTCCATTTACCAGATTTCATTTGAGGACAAAAATGGGAGTATTATGGGGAGATACAGAAGGTTGTATAAGTCCTTCCGCTAATTGTTGTTTGACCAGGTCATGGGCTGCTTGTATCTTTTCTTTAGTCAGGGGCCACTAAGGAACTAATACTGGTCTTTCTGATTTCCAAGTAATTTTTATTATCTCAGTGGCCCTTTCTGAAAATCCAACCCATGTCTATCTGTTAATTGATCTATTTGTATTGGTGCTTCTATGCCTTGTTCTTGTATTTCTAATTTTTTCCTTTCCTAAAACCTTGTGTAGCCATAATTGTGGGTGCATTTTGATTGATGTTTATTGTTAATGTCAAACCTAATTGATCTAGGACATCTCATCCCCATAAATTTACGGGAAGATTATCCAATACATATGGCAGTATAGTTTCTTCACATCCTTCAAGATCCTTCCAATCTAATACCATTGCACCTTTATGGGGATTAGTCGCCACTCCTTGGCCTCGAAGTGTTTGAGTGACTTGTTGTAATGGCCAATGTTTTGGCCATTCTTGATGAGAGATGATGCTAAGGTCTGCACCTGTATCCAGTAGCTCATTAAATTCATGTCCTTGAATATTTAGTTTTAGCATGGGGCAAGAATTTAAATTTAAAGAAAGCATAGCCCAATCTACACCTGTGGAGCCTAATTTCTTGGAACTTCTTTCTACAGTATGACTGGAAAATTTATCATGTAGGCTTGGTATTATTAGTAACTGTGCTATTCTATCTCCTGGTGAAATTACTGATATACCCTTTGGAGAACTGGCTAAAATTTTTATTTCACCTTCATAATTGGGATCAATTACCCCAGGACTTATCATAAGTCTTTTTAGAGTAGAAGAGCTGTGTCCCAATAATAAGCCTACTGTTCCTTTGGGAAGAGGTCCTTTCACCCCTGTGGGAATGATTTGAACTCCCAACTCTGGAGTTAGTACTGATCTGGTGGAGGCACAGATGTCCAACCCTGTGCTCCCTCTGGTTTTTCTGATGAGGGATCTGATGGACAATGTGTCCTGGGCACTACCCTGATCTGGTTGCTGGGTTCCTCCAGTGCTCCGTATATTTGTGGTTTGTGGCCCCAGAGTATTGGGACCCCCTGTCCATTTTTTGGCAAATGGAGCCCGATGGCTTTCTCCATGATATCGTGGATAAACACCTGGTCCTTGTTCGTTTTTTTGATAATGAAGTACCCTCTATGGTGGTTTGAGAATGGCAATTATTAGCCAAATGTCTCCCTCTACGGCATCGTGGCCAAATACCCCGTATTCTACTCCTTTGAAACCTAGTTTTGTTAAACCCTCGTCCTATGGGGCAATTCCTTTTAAAAAGTCCTGTTTGTTCACAATTGTAGCATGTTCTTAGCCTGGCATCTAAAGCCTGTTTTACTGCAGCTGCCACAGTTTTCCCTTGTTCATTAATGTCTCTGGCATCCAAAGCCTGTTGTACTGCAGCTGCCATGACTTGCTTTTGTTCATTAGTGTCTCTGCACAATTTAATATGTGTGTTTAAATCCACATGTTTCCATGGTCTAATGATGTCTCTGCACCCACAATTTGCTTGGTCATAAGCCAGTTGTTTTATTAATGGCATTGCTTGTTCTGTATTTCCAAAAACTCCGGTAGCTGTTGGAATAAGCCTATCTACAAATTAAGTGAAACATTCATTAGCTCCTTGTATTACCTTAGATAATTGACCTTGTAAACCTCCATATCCTTGTAGAGTCTTCCATGCCCTAACCACCTTTACATGAATTTGTGGGTATATGCTAGGATCATATGCAATTTGTTGCTGCTGATCCTCATAAGGTCCCTTTCCTAACAACATATCTAGATTTCTCTGAGTATTACCAGCTGCTGCATTTTGCCTAGCCGTCTCCTTGCAAAATTCCTCATTGGCAACCTTCCATAACAGATACTGACCTCCATTTAGCACAGCTTTACACATATTAGCCCAATCTCCTGGAGTCATGTTCAAGTTGTTCATGTATTCGACCAAGCTTACAATGAAGTTTGCTTGAGGACCATAGGTTGTTACAGCCTCTTTCAGCTGCTTCACTATTTTGAAATTTAAAGCATGGTGAATTCGCTGCCCTCCTACCTCAAATACAGGGCATGTTTATATTTGAGATCCTGTCTCAGGATCCAAATTATCAACTGCGGGGGTTGGGTCCCCCCCAGCATATGGAGGTGGCCTTGTTAGTTGGACATTTACATTCTCTGGTGATAGAAATGTGTTAGTAAAAGTCTCCTGTAGAGGTGGCGCTGTTGGTTGGGCACTAATGCCCTCTGGTGATAGAAAGTTGTTAGTAGCAGTCTCCTTTGGTAACTTTCCCCCTGATGGCTTTTTCTGATCTAAGCTTTGTTCCTCTATCTTTCTCTGAACTGAAGGCTTTGGACTAAGCAAACCAGATATGAACGTCCACAATGGCAATGTGCCAACTGGCAGAGTCCCTGGGCTGTTCTTTTCTCCTCTTTTTAAATCTTCACCATGATGGTTCCATTCTGATATATTTAACAACTCCTCCTTAAAAAGCCATGGGCTACATTTTTATATTGTATCAAAATATGCCCTGAATGTTCTTGATTTAGTGAGATGCCTCCTCCCTCTAACAATTTACTTAACACTTTTTCAGTTTGTTTTTTACTAATTTTTGATTCTGCATTTCTACTATAATACAACCCAACAAGATGACGCCAAACAAAACCGAGACAGAGTAAAATAAAAAGAGAACAACAAAAAGTCATTATAGCCTTTCTATCCTCCTGACATGTGCACCTGTCCTTTATCACTCTCTGTTCCTCAGATGTAAAATGTTTTTCCTCAGATGTGATCGGTTTTTCATCCATCTCACTCATCTCCAGGAACAGGCAACTTAAAACAAAAGTGAAGCAAAACTAAAGAGAAATCTCAAAATGGCTACCCATCCTCTCGCCCTGCCCTCAGGGGCGAGCAGTTTACCTTATGACTTACCCTCAGTTGGTCCCCGTGCGAGCCACCAAATGCTTCAGTCTGGCTGGGCATGATTAAGGAGCCACTTGTCAAAAGAAACAAACTTAATTTTTAGAACCACACATGCCAAACAAAACAGCTCCTCAGGAAAAACCCTTAGAGCCCAACTGCCACCACTGGCTTCCTTGTAAAGTCTCTCTCACACCCACAAGCCTCTCCAACTCCCACAATCCTCCTGCTCTTGAGGCTGATTGGCTGGGTCACAAGGGTGGAGCCAAAAAAGTCCCCCAATGAGCAGCTCCGTGGTCTGAAAAGGCAGGGAAACAGCCCAATGAGCATCACCGCAGAGGAGCCAATCAGCTAGATGTTGCTGGGGCTGCTGTGAGCCAATAATCAGTAGGCAGCTGGAAATTTGCTGTCAGCTGGAGGTTTACTGGGGCCCCTTCAGCTGTGGCTCTCAACAAATTCCTGTCTTTTTTCTCTGTAGCCTATTCAGCACCTGTATTTTTATATGCACATATAGAATCCTACCTGTTATCACACTTACATTTTTGTGAGGTGGCTGACATGGCATATTCAAATTGTGAGAAGAGACCACTCCTCCTAAATGCTGTTGGAACTGAAAATTCAACCTATGGGTGAGTTTCCTAGTTGAAAATCATAATATATAAATCCATGTTCAGCGAAATGAATATTTTTGGATCTGTGGATGATATATATTTCATGGTGAATTTCCATTGGAATATATATTGCTATTTTTAATGTCTCTGTGTGTGTCTGTTTGTATATATATATATATATATATATATATATATATATATATATATACTCTCAATATTTTTCAAAATATGAGAAATGGGTCTTATTATACACTCCCTAAATTCATTCATATTCATGTATGTGGATGTATAATCAATATTTCACAAGATTATTCTCAGAAATATTCATCCATCTGACATACATATTTGTTTCCTAGTACTGAAAAAAAACTCCAGTGAATGGTGCATAAAATCATAATTATTCTACAGTAACTGACCCAGTCTTAACACCAATTCAAGTAGATTCCGATGGGACATAATATGTAGGCTGAGGTTCATTTTTATTCAACACTGGTACATTACTATTTAATCAGTTTATGCACATCAAAGGGCATATATATATATATATAATCATCCACAGTTAGCAAATTTATAGGCATTTGTTTCACATTCAATCACTTCCTGCTTCAGAACACATGTATTCCTTCATGTTTCCTGGCTTGTATTTTCATGAGACTTCTTTCCGCACACATTATTTTTGATTTCCATAATGCCTTTTGAAGCAAAACTCACACAATTTCATGATAAACCATAACCCTAATATTACCATTAGTTGTATAACTTGTTGGAATGAATGATTGTATATCAATATAAGATTTCTTATAAGTGAACATGGATTACTAAAAACATCCATGTCCAGGTTTCCTAATGCTCTCAAATGTCAATCCTATTGGTGACTACATATTTGTTTCTTCCTAAGATTATATATTCAACCTCAATGCTCTTGAAAATGTCTAATCCAATCACTCACTCTATATTTTGACTGATTTCGTAATGTCTCTATTGATATCTGCTTTCCTACATATTTTCCCCTGTTCATCATTGTGACTGACTCTTCACGTGTGCTGACATTTAACTTCACTCTCTAACTGAAACATTATTGCTAAAGAACTTTTGTTCCAAATTCTATACTCACCCTTCTTCCTAAACCTACTGACTATCTTTCTAATCCTACCGACTATCCCTTTTTGACTGTATGTTTTCGTCTACATTTAATCATCCAATAATATTCGGGCGAGCATCAGAGGAAGAGACCACCAAGAGACTGTCTTATGCAACAGCAAAGGGTTTATTAGGGGTCCAGCATACTGGAGCTCAGAACTCCCTTGAATAGAGCAGAGAGCCCTGAGAATGGCTTAAGCAGATCTTATATACTTTCCTTGGAGGCGGCAGGGATAGAAGTTTATTGATGGGTCAGGGCGAGTAGGCGGTTTGCGTTCAAATGGGTGAGGGAGTACATTGTGCAATTTGGCAGTTGGGGATAGCACATTCTGGGAACAAGATTAGCAAACAGTTGTCAATATTTCAACAGTGTTTTTCTAAGAATACAGAAAAACAGGAAGTGACAAGTACCTATTTTATTAACCTTTCATTCGCCACTTCTTCTATTGGATACTTTTAAAAATAAAAGTGATCATTGGGGGTGTACATTCTATGTCGGCTAGTGGGGTATTGCCATATGTTTAACTTGTCCAATTTGAGCTTGGAGAAAAGAAATTACACGGTTGAGGATACAGGGTTTTATAGTTAGCAATAATATGAGGATTATTATTAGACCGGCCAGGGTTGATAAAAGCGTAGTTAACCAGGGGGACTGTGTGAAAAGACTCAAACCACCCTTTTTGGGCCTCTCTCTCTCGTTGATGATCTTCAAGGTGTCTGTTTAATTTACTCACAGATTTTTTTTTAAAACTCCAGTATGGTCAGCATAAAAACAACATTCTTTCCTCAATACAGCACAAAGGTCCCCTTCTCTCATGAAGAGGAGATCCAAACCTCGAGTGTTCTGTAAAACAACTTCAGATAGAGAGATAAAAGATTCTTGAAAAGCTGTGATGGAGGTTTCTAATATCTTTACGTATTGGTCTAGTGCTGCTTCCAATTGGGTGACTTGTTGTGTCCCATGGACCAGGGCACTGGTTCCTGTTGTGTCCCATGGACCAGGGCACTGGTTCCTGTGCCCACCCCTGCAGCAACCCCTAATCCCAATAGTATGGCTAAAATGAGGGTATATGTTCCCAGGGGAACCAGGTTGTATGCCCCCCTATTTGATCTTCAAATGAACCTGCGTCATGATAGTGCACTCTGGGAAACATTTGCACCATTACACAATTAATCACATCGGTTGACCATTTCATGAAAACATAAACAATGTTTAAGTATGTAGAAATATATTGTTGTAGGGAAAGACAAGGCAAGGCACCTAAGATAGCACTGAAGACAGGGAAACAGTCCTATTTGCTTGCAACCGGATTCAGAGGGCATTGTTTCTGTTGTAATCAATTAATCCCCCGAACCCCATGTTTAGATAGTTTCAGAATTTTGTACCGAACATGTAAGGGAAGGGGCTTAGAAGTTCATAGTCCTGAGAAGTTCACAATAAGCAGTTTTTGTTTCTGTTTTTTCCTCTGTTCTCAGCAAGTTAACTTTTCAAGGACACCTGGGAAGGGGACACTTTTTCTTGCCTTTCTTTTTTCTCCCTGCCAGCTGTTACCATGGAGTCCAGTTGGTAACTTCTTTATCTTAGAAATGTAGCCATCTCTGTGAAGCCCCAGCTCAAGGCCAGAGGCCTTGTTCACATTTTTTGTGAAAAACTCGTAAGGGGGTGTCTACCTTAGAAGTGCTGAGTTTTTTAGCCAGTGGCCAAGTAGAACAGGGAAACACAAAAAGAGAAAGTTTATCTACATTGAACTCTTTGTAGGGACTCTTTTGCTGAAAGTTTTAAAGTCAGCCATGGTGAAGACTTCTGGAGAAGGTCAGTTAAGACTTTTCTGTGGGCCTGGTACAGCGTGGGAAGACGGGGAAGGTGGGGCTGAGAGCAGCTCCGACGATCTGAGAATGAGGAAGGAGAGATGTGAAAGAATAATGGGAAAGGGGTTTGGGATTTTCCTATCAACAAATACTTGAGTAGTAGAAATGTTAGAGCAAAGGGGAAGACGGGAGTGAGTATCCCAAAATCCTGTGAGGGACATTAAATTCTTAGTCACCTGTTTTCAGTTATGACAAAGCAACATTAAAGTCCATTTTCATTACATCTTGGATAAGGGTCTGAGGGATCTCCTCAGCTGGTTTGAGCTTTGGGTTAGATGGTAAGAGGACCTGGTGGGACCCAGTGTGGTCACTGACAGAAGAAGATAGGAATGAGTGGGTGGAGAGGTACGTGAGTACCTGCTACCTCAGCAAGGGCGAAGTGGTCGTAGGACCAGCGGAGGTTTAGGTTTTTGATCTAGTAATTGGAGGGGATAAATCAGGGTGCTTAAATGGGAGTGACAGCAGAGAGTCTGGAGCAGAAGGCTGAGGTTGAGGATCTATTGGAGAAGCATAGTTCAGGATGTGAGTGAAGGAGGGAAAAGGCTTCCACATAGGGGAATTTCCTTTCACCCTTTTGAGCACTTGCAGAAGTTAAAAAGTACATGCAGAATTTGAGGATCTAGAGACTCCTCTGGGGGCCATCTGTTGTGGTTACCTAATTGGTAATATGGCCAAGGATGTGTACTGAATTTGATGAAGCGTTTGGCTTCCATTAGGCAGCCCCTGTATGCTCACATCCCCATGACATACAGAAGAAGTCGGCTTTTCCCCCACACAGCCGTGACTGTTTGTGGCTTTGATAGTCCGCCGGGCAAATGTAGTAATCTAGGCTAGGCAAACTGCATCTGGCTCTTGTGTCCCTACATCCATAATGTTTGTTTTCATTATCTATGTTACGGAAGGGATTTAATGGAATTTTAGTGGGATCCTCTTCATCAGGGATACCCTAATAGGAAAGACCTATAGCCAGCTGACAAATGTCTGTATGGAGAGATGGCCACCAGTTCCCTAAGGGGGTTGTATGCAAGATAGATTATACTTCTTTTCCAGTAGGATTTGTGATCACCCATCACGGCTGAACGGACTGAGGAGGGTTAGGACTACTGGTGGCCAATGGGAGAGTCTAAAGCCTAATCCACATGGCGAATATGCAATTTTAAAGGGTATCCAGTCTTTTCTAGTTTCCTGCCAGAGTCTGGACAGGGCGCAGGCTTGAGATGAGAGGCATGGATCCAGGAAGTGATTTCTTCTACCTTTACCACTGTAGGTGTTATAAGTAGCACCTGCTATGGTCCTTTCCAGCGGGATTCCAGAGATGACACCTGATGACGTCTTACGTAGATGAAGTCTCTTACTTGATATCGATGTAGAGTCCCCTCATCCCCAGGATGGTAGGCCTTAGCCAGCTGGTTTCACAGGTATTTCTGAGTTCTTTCAAGAGCTTTAAGTCTGTCAAGCAAGGGAGGTGGAAGGGATCGTTAGGTGTTAGATTTGGGGTTAGGTCCCTTAGTGCAGGAGGTGCACAATAGAGAATTTCATAGGGGGTGAGATTACACAAAGAAACAGAGGGAGTATCTCTTGCATGCAACATTGCATATGGCAGAAGCATAGTCCAATCTTTTATTCCGGTCTCTAAGCTTAATTTCGTTAAGGTCTGTTTAATGGTTTCATTCATTCTTTCTACCTGTCCTGAACTCTGTGGTCTATAAGCACAATGTAACTTCCAATTAATCTTCAGGGTCCTGGCTAACCCCTGACTTACCTGGGCCACGAACCCCGGTCCACTATCAGACCCTATTACCTTAGGCAGGCCGTATCTTGGAAAAATATCTTCCAGGATCTTCTTGACAACCATTTGCGCTGTTTCTTTTTTCTTTCTTTCTTTTTTTTTTTTTTTTTTTTTGTGGGGAAGGTTTCAATCCATACTGAAAATGTACCAACAAAGACTAGGAGATATTTAAGTTCATATTTTGCTGGCTTAATTTCAGCAAAGTCCACTTCCCAGAATTGTCCTGGTCTGGTTCCTCATAGGTGCTTTCCTGCAGGAAGCTTGAAAGGGTAATCATTTACGAATACGGACCTGACAGGCTTTTGTTAACCATTCCGTTATTTCATTTTGCTGTGAGTGGGTTAGTTTAAATCTCTGTTCTTGATCCTTCAGGAATGCCTGCAGTTTCTTTGAACCAAGGTGAGTGAGTTGATGTACATTTTCTACTGACATAGTTGGAGCCATGACTATTGGAATTTTTACTGAAGGATTTAGAAATTCCACTTGGGGGCCTTCAGTGTTAAGTTATTTTGGCCCGGAGCTTGGTGAGCAGATCTCTGCCCATCAATGGGGCCAGGCATTCTGGGATTACTAGGAAGGAGTGATGGATTTTTCCTTTCCCCAGGTCCATGGTCCTCGTAGTTGTATAAGCCCGATATTTACTGCCGTTAGCCCCTTGAACTAGAGACCTTTTATTTGACAGAGTGCCAAATGGGGCCTTAAGGGCTGAGTATATTGCCCCTGAATCCACTTCAAAGTTTACTGGGGTCCCCTCCACTTCAAGATACCCTGAGCTCGGGGAGGAGATCTGAGCCCCAACTCTCGTAGTCATCCTCCAGAGTCAGAAAGGCTGGCTAATGTGGCTGTCTATTTCTGGGGCACTCTTTGGCCCTGTGTCCTTTTTCTTTACAGTAGGCACATTGATCTGAGGCCAGGGGTGGCCTCTGGCATGGGCCCAGGTATCCCTTCCTGTCTCCCTGTTTCTTAATTTGTGGCCTATTTTTTTTTTTTTGTGACCAGGACTTTAGTCAACACCTTAGTCTGTATTTCTTTCGTTTGTCCTCCCTTTGCTCCTTTCTCTTCCTCAGTTTCTCTCTTATAGTATACCTTCTTGGCTTCTCTGACTAAATCTCTCAAAGTCATATCTTGTAATCTATCTAAGCATTGTAACTTTCTTTTAATATCCAGGGCACCTTTCCCAATAAAGGCCATCATGACAGATGCCTTTTGATCTTCTGCCTGAGCATCGAAAGAAGTATATCTCCTATATGCCTCCATAATTCTCTCTAGAAACATAGAGGGAGATTCATCAGGCACTTGAATAATCTCTCTTATCTTTGCCAAATTAGTTGGTCGCCTAGTGGCCACTTGGAAACCCGCTATTAGAGCCTGGCAAAAAGTGCACAGATTCTCCCTACCTTCAAAGGTGTTGGGGTCCCAGTTGGGTCAGTTCAAGGGAGAGCCGGCTTTGATTATGTTGGGAAGTTGTGTTGGTGGCCAATTGGACTGAGGATAATTTTTCTAGCATGCAGGAGGATTCTCTTTTGTTCCTCTGTCATGAAGAGAGTACTTAGGAGTTGTTGGCAGTCATCCCAAGTAGGCTGGTGTGAAAACATCAATGACTCAACCAGACCTGTGAGCCGGGTGGGTTCCTTGGAAAAAGGGGGATTGTTATTTTTCCAGTTATATAGGTTTGAAGAGAAAAAAGGCCAATAATTGTAGATTTGCATTTATCCCCCATGGCCATCGTCAATCTTTGGCCCATAGGGACCGAAGTGGTGCATCATGGGAGTTCCAGGGTTTTCAATCATTCGCCGCCAGTGAGTTTCTTTAGCCGGGCCAGCTTCCTCTAGTGGAGGAGGGGATGTGTGTGCCACGAGGGAGTTATCTGGAGGGTGCTGGGCCGGCTTAGCTTCCTCCAATGGCAGAGAGGCTGAGTTAGCAGAAGGAGAATCACTTAGAGGGTGTTGTGGGTTAGGGGACGAGGGCAGGGGATAAGAAGGGGGAGGAGAGTCCAGTAGAGTCAAATCAGGGAGAACAGATGGTGAATGAGGGGGAGGAGCAGAGGGTTTGAGATATCATGGTGGATGGAGTAGGAGCGGGGGCAGGGGCAAGCAATGGCTTCACCCATAGAGGAAGAGATTTGCAGAGGTCCTATCAAGTTAAGATATATAGCTGTTGATCAGGATAGCTATGTGGCCCCGGCTGAAAGACAATATCTCTGACTTTTTAAATTAGTGGGAAGTAGAATGAGCCTTCTAGGGGCCATCCGAATCCAAAGGTGGGCCATTTTGAGGCACAAAGAGTCTGCCAGGTACAGCGTTTTACTGAAAAAGAAAGATTCTGAGTCCTTAAACGGACTTTGGTCCAGTGATCAAGGGTCAGGGACAGAGGCATTGAAGTGCTCTGTCCTATAATGAAAGGTACACAAACAGTAAAAGCAACGACACAGGACACAGAAAAGACAAGACAATAAAGACAGGCAATGGACGTCCAACACTGAGACCAGGAAAGAGTAGCTGGCAAAATCCGATGGGCTGGCAATACCGAATCTGAAACAAAATATCACTGAGTCGAGGAGACTATTGTTCCTTGATTTCCCGAGTCCTCTGGGGCGTCCCCCAGGGATGTGCCCTGTGTCTCTGTGACACGTCTCTCAGACACCATCAGAGAGAGCTCAGGCTCTTCATAGCCAGCGATTTTGCCACGTCCTAACCTGAAATATGAAACCAGAAAGAGGCGCCTTACTTGCCCCAAGAGAAGCCCCATTGGGTCTCTCGTCCGCCGCTGCCGGAACTCGGTGGAACCTCAATATGTAAAGTTCATGCGAGCTTCAGATGAAGAGACCACCAAGAGACTGTCTCATGCAACAGCAAAGGGTTTATTTGGGGTCCAGCATGGTGGGCCTCAGAGCTCACTTGAATAGAGCAGAGAGCCCTGAGAACAGCTTAAGCAGAGCTTATATACTTTCCTTGGAGAGGGAAGGGAGGGAAATTTACTGATGGGTAAGGGCGAGTGGGCGGTTTGCTGACACTGAGTGAGGGAGTACATTCTGCAATTTGGCACTTGGGAACAGCACATTTTGGAAAAAGATTAGCAAACATTTCTCAACAGAGTTTTGTTAAGCATACAGAAAAACAGGAAGTTAAAAGTACCTAATTTATGAAGCTTTCACTACCGACTATCCCTTTTTGACTGGATGTTCTCTTCTACATTCAATCATCCAAGGTACAAGGTCCTATGTCATTGTATATCGATGTATGTGAGACATCTGTGCAGAACGTAATTCAACACTGCGTATCCCAATCAAGGACCCAATGCCTTTTTGGGCTTCAAAACTTACTTACATTTCTGTTTTCATACATATATTTCACCTATATATTCTTGTACATATCGCAGGTCACCAATACCATTATTCATCCAGCAGAATGATTTCTAACCCATACCAAACATGTTATTAATCATAACCATACACTGTTCCCTCAATCTATCTTTACAGAAGAGCAGGAGAAGAGTTGGTCTTACAATACAGGAATGTAGGGGATCTTCCACCTGCTGAGAACCTCAAAGGTCCATGCAGAAATGATCCCTGGAGAAGATGTAGGCAGCTATGAAGGACCTGAGTGAGCAAAAGTCATCTTCCATGGCAAACAACCTGGTCAGGATAAAGGGTTGTGTCTGAATCAGCTTCTCTTCTTAATGTCGAGAAGATGGACCAAACCAGGCCTGTGTGGAGATCTGTTCCTGGGTGACTATGGTTGATATACCATTCAAACTTGTGAAAGTGTCACAGGAAGCTCTGAAGAGGGGCCATTCTAGATAAATCAGGGAGTGGCTCACCGGTGGCTCCTGACAACATCACAGTGCTGGCCAAAAAGACCAGATCTGAGACAGGACAGGCTATTACAGGGGAACATAGTATGGCCCATCAGTCAGAGAACACTCCGAAGAGTCACAGACCTACTTGGGGGAAGGAGGTACCTTTGTGGGTGTGGTTGCGGTTTTGTGGTTTTGTCTCATGTTCTGAGAATAGATAGGAAATTCGGTTTGTTTGGTTTGGAGTGGACTGTTTCTAGTAAGTCGTTTAACAAGGCGAGTGTTTCTATATCTGTGTATCCCATTGTGTCCATATTTGTAGATTTTAGAAAAGAGAATGCATCAATGGATATGTCGTGTCTAGTAGAAAGATTCTCATCATTCATTGTGCCCCATTAATGAATGGACTGTAGCTTGTCTTATCGATGGGCAACCCCTGATATCTACCTAAGTTCCTGATGTTCCTGAATTCTGGGATCTCTCCAGAATAGGCCCATGGTTTTGTGTCCAGGATATATACCAACTCCAAGCTCTGTGACATGGCCATGAAGTGGATAGCTGAAAGGAATGGCGAGAATCTCAGAAAACTCAGATATCAGTGTGACTAGGAGAGTCTCGGTGGAGACACCTTGCTTTGGGCCTTTTGCTTACCAATTGTTCTGTTGGCCTGAATGTCAGGAAGGTCTTTGCCTCAGGCCACCCCTTTTTGAAGCCTGAAGAAAAAAGTTTTCAAATGGAAATGAATGGGCATACCTGTGGCTCTTTCTTAATTGCTTTTTTATTGTCTAAATCAGCCCTTTGGCCCTGTGTGTGGCTGTGGCTTAGATTCTCAGCACCTGATGGATCTAAAAAAAGATCCCATGTGTGCATCCAAAACCAAAATGGCCCAAAGAGCAGTAATTGGGATGAAGTCACTCGCCTTCCTCTGTAAGGTTCCTGACCTTCATCAAGTGAGAATAGGGATCCTTTGGGTCAAATGAGTACTTCAAAACATGCAGAGGCTAGGCCATAGGTGCTTGGGTTTTGTCATGACTCATGGTTTTGTGTCCAAGATATGTACTACCTCCAAGCTCTGTGACATGGCCATGTACTGGATAGCTGAAGGGAATGGCGAGCATCTCAGAAAACTCCGATATCAGTGTGTCCAGGGAGTCTCAGTGGAGAAACCCTGCTTTGAGCCTTTTGCTTACCTATTGTTCTGTTGCCCTGAATGTCAGGAAGGTCTTTGCCTCAGACCACCCTTTGTGAAGCCTGAAGAAAACTGTTTTCAAATGGAAATGAATGGGCATCACCTGTGGCTCTTTGCTTAATTGCTTTGGAAAGGGATGTGTCTGAATCAGCATCTTGGCCCTGTGTGAGATTGTGGCTTAGATTCTCACCACCAGATGGATCTAAAGAAAGATACCATATGTGCATCCAAAACCAAAATGGCAAAAAGAGCAGTTATTTTAGATGAAGACACTCACCTTCCTCTGTAAGGTTCCTGACTTATATCAAGTGAGAATAGGGATCCTTTGGGTCAAATGAGTTCTTCAAAGCCCTGCAGAGGCTAGCCCTTAGATGCTTGGGTTTTCTTATGACTCCAATTCACATAAAGAATCTAAACCCTACAGTCAGTAGGCCTCAGATTGGAGAAGTGAAACAATATTAACCACAGGTCTATTTGATCACTCCTGGTTCACAGGAAGGGTGTCCAGGCCACCCTGACTTTAGGCAAATGAGGGGCAAGTGAGCTTATTTTGGACACTGTCATGGGCTGCGCCCCTCATGAAAACCTCAAGCCAGAGGTAATGATGAGTGTCTATATGGAAGAAGATGAGAGCCATGTGTGAGTGTTTTGGTTTTAATTTTTGTCATTTGTGTGGTGGTTGGAACAGATGACTGGGTCCACCTGGGGTTGAACTCTGGTGTGATTCCCCTAAGATACTGAGTTTTGGAAATGACCTCAGAGAAGTATTGCCATAAATTGTGTTGGGATATTAGGAGGCCATGCATGAGCATCGCCCATTCATGACAGTAGGCCTCAAATTGGAGAAGCAAAACTTGTTGTCCAAATCTTTAATCATTCCTTTTCTATTCCTACTGACTATCTTCCTAATGCTACCGACTATACCTTTTTGACTGGATGTTTTCTTTGACATTCAGTCATCCAAGATATAAGGTCCTGTGCCATTGTATATCGATTTATCTGAGACACCTCTGCAGAACATAATTCAAATCTAAGTATCACAATCAAGGGCCCGATGTTCTTATGGGATTCAAATCTTACCTAGGCTTCTGTTTTCATACTTATATTTCACCTATATATCCATGATATCCATGTTGGATCTGTGGATGATATATATTTCATGATGTATTTTCTACTCATCTGATATACATATGCATTTCTTCTCAGTAATATTCCTGACACAAAATACAAGGGTCACACTTATGATTGTACCAAAGCCTAAATTGAATGTGACCATGTATTACTAACAACATCCATGTCCTTGTTCCCTACTGCTCTCAAATATCATTCCTATTGGTGAGTACATATTTGTTTCTTCCTAAGATTATATATTCAACCTCAACCCTTTTAAAAATGTCTTATCCTATCACTCACTTTGTACTTTGCCTGATTTCCTAATGTCTCTATTGATATCTGCTTTCCTACACCTTTTCTCCAGTTAATCATTGTGAATGACACTTCACATGTGTTGACATTGACATTCTCTCTCTAACTGAATCAACATTGCTAAAGAAATTTTGGTCCAAATGCTTTACTCACTTTTCATTTGAAACCTACCAACTATCTTTCTAATCCTACCGACTATCCCTGTTTGAGTGGATGTTCTCTTCTAAATTCAGTGATCCAAGGTACAAGGTCCTCTGCCATTGATTATTTATTTACCTGAAACATCTGTGCAGAACCTAATTCAAAGCTAAGTAAACCAATCAAGTGCCCAATGACCTTCTGTGCTTCAAATCGTTCCTAGTTTTCTGTTTTCATACTTATATTTCACCTCTATAATGTTATAAATATCGCAGGTTCCCAATACCATTATTCATCCAGCAGAATGATTTCTAACCCAAATCTAACATGTTATTAACTATAACCATACACTGTTCCCTCAATCTAACTTTTAAAAAGAGCAGGGAAAGAGTTGGTCTTACAATACAGCAATGTAGGGGTCTTCCACCTGGTGAGAACTTCAAACGTCCATGCAGAAATGATTCCTGTAGAAAATGTAGAAATGATCCCTGTAGAAAATCCCTTCATAGAAGGACCTGAGAGAGTAAGAGTCATCTTCCATGGCAAAAAAACCTGGTCACGATGAAGGGTTGTGTCTGAAGCAGCCTCTATCTTCTTAATGTAGAGTAGATGGACCAAAGCAGGACTGTGTGGACAGCTGTTCCTGAGTGCCTATGGTTGATAAAGAATTCTAACTTGTGAAAGTGTCACAGGAAGTAGGGACAACCTCTATC
Organism: Callospermophilus lateralis; assembly: GCF_048772815.1. Taxonomy (NCBI): domain Eukaryota; kingdom Metazoa; phylum Chordata; class Mammalia; order Rodentia; family Sciuridae; genus Callospermophilus; species Callospermophilus lateralis. Next base: position 1,212,629 of record NW_027514090.1, read on the forward strand.
TCATGGGACACTTGGAAGCAAGTCTTAGGACAATGTGTTTGCCAAGGCAGTGACCTCATTCAATTCCTGAAGGAAGTGACTTAACCTCACTTCCTTGGTGATGGAACTTTCTTAACATGGGATCCAGGAAGCCAGGCACACAGAGCCAGTCCCAGTCCCAGTCCCAGTGTTCTCACATGATTGGATTTATCAAGGACAGAGCCAGCCTTTCTTGGTACCTACTTATGTGAGGATGGCCAAATGCCAGGAAAGCTCTGAAGAGAGGCCTTTCCTGAGAAACCAGGTAGTGGCTCACCCCTGGCTCCTGACAACTTCAAAGAGTTGGACAAGGAGAACAGATCTGAGACAGGACAGGCCATTTCGGGGGAACATATTATGGCCCACCAGTCAGAGGACACTCCGGATAGTCACAGACCTACTTGAGGGAAGGATATGCCTTTGTGGGTGTGGGTGTGGGTTTCTGGTTTTGTCTCATGTTCTGAGAATAGGTAAGAAAGGCTGTTTGTTTTGTTTGGAGTGAACTGATTCTAGTAATTCGTTTGACAAGGCGAGAGTTTCTGGGTCTGTGTATCCCACTGTGTCCGTGGTTGTAGACATTAGAAAATAGAATGCATCAATAGATGTGTCCTGTCTAGTGGAAAGCTTCCCAGGATTATTCTTACGCAATTTTTGAATGGACTTCTGCTTGACTTTTGGATGGGCAACATCTACAATATTTCTAAGTTCCTGATTACTTCCTGAATTCTGGCCACTCTCCAGAATAGGCTCATGGTGTTGTGTCCAATATATGTACCACCTCCAAGCTTTGTGACATGGCCATGTACTGGATAGCTGAAGGGAATGGGAGCATCTCAGAAAACTCACATATCAGTGTGACCAGGAAAGTCTCAATGGAGAAACTCTGCTTTGGGCCTTTTGCTTACCTATTGTTCTGTTGCACTGAATGTCAGAAAGGTCTTTACCTCAGGCCACCCCTTTGTGAAGCCAAAAGAAAACAGTTTTCAAATGGAAATGAATGGGCATCACCTGTGGCACTTTGCTTAATTGCTTTGGAAAAAGATGTGTCTGAATCAGGCTCTAGGTCCTGTATGAGGCTGTGGCTTAGATTCTCAGCACATAATGGATGTAAAGAAAGATTCCATGTGTGCATCTAAAACCATATTGGCCAAAAGAGCAGTCCTTGTGGAAGAAGTTTCTCGCCTTCCTCTATAAGTTTTCTGACCTCCATCAAGTGAGAATTGGAACATTTGGTTCAAATGAGTTCTTCAAAGCCCTGCAGCGGCTAGCCCATAGGTGCTTGGGTTTTGCCAGAATCCAAATCACATAAAGAATCTATAACTCACGATAAGTAGGCCTCAAATTGGAGAAGCAGAGCAGTATTTACAGCAGGCCTTTTTGATCACTCCTGGTTCCCTGGACGAGTGTCCAGGCCACCCTGACTTTAGGCAAATGAGGGGCAAAGGAGTATATTTTGGACACTGTCTTGGGCTGCACCCCTCTTGGAAACCTCCAGCCAGAGGTTATGATCAGTGTCTATATGGAAGAAGATTAGAGCCATGTGGGAGTGTTTTGGTTTTAATTGTGGTCATTTGTGTGGCGGTTGGAAGAGATGACTGGGTCCACCTGGCCTTGAACTCTGGTGTGATTTCATTTAGAGACTGAGTTCTGAAACTGACCTCAGAGAAGTATTGCCAAGAATTGTGTTGGAATTTTAGGAGGCTTCACAAGAGTTCACCTTGGAAACTGAGATGTAGTCCCAGGGTTGCTTTTCACAAAGCACTGGGAATCTCAGCCTGGATATCACATGATTTTATTCTGAAAGACTTGGCAGCCATAGTTGAGAGTCAAGACACACATGGATGTCACATTTTAGACCTCAATGGGCCTGGATTCATGTGATATTTTGGCCACTATTTGGGAAGCCTTGCCTGTGAGAGTTCTCCAGATAATTCATTGAAATGAGCTTCCTCACCATTTAATGGTTCCAGAGTGAATTGAAACCCACAGTGACTCAACTTCATTCTTGAAAAATGGCTAGATAAATACCATGGAATTTTTAAAATTCCAGTGACCAGGTGGCACTGGAGAATCTTTGTATGTACTGTGGCTGATCATGAGTATACTAGACAGTGCCTTGATTGACTGGTTTTCATGAAAATGATGCAGAACAGAGATGCTAGGAAGTTGGAGCCTGCTGAGGAGTGGGCCTAGAGCAGTGGTGGGCAGGTGTGTGATAAAACATCTGTGGTGGGGACATGTGGATCTCCCATTGGTGTCCAAATGGCTTGTGACTACCATTGTGCAGCCAGCAGACCATTATATGTAAAGGCATCTTGTTATACGGAGAGGTTTCAGGTCAATGTTTGGAATCAGGTTCCTATGGTCAAGGGGGCAAGCTATGAGGGATATAAGCATGGTTGGTGCATTTTCCTGCAGACCATAACCTACCACGTGTGACAGAACTCCCTCACGCACCGGGTAATAGTATATATAATTCATCCACAATTTCACAAATTTCTAGGCATTTGTTTCATTTGAAAACACTTTCTTCTTCAGAACACATGTATTCCTCCATGTTTCTTGACTGGTCTTTTCATGAGACTTCTCTCCAAACACATTATTTTCGATTTCCATGATCACTTTTGAAGCAAAACTCACACACACTTCATGATAATCCATAACCCTAATATTATCAGTAGATGTATTGCTGGTTGGAATGAATGATTGTATATCAATATATGATTTCTTATATATTTTCATATATCAATTCAATCCATTATTTAAAGTGGGGCCAGTTATTTTATTTATTCACAATGTGCTCTCTTCATGCATCATCTGTATTTTCATAGACACAGGGTACACCTCTTTGTACCCCAAATACTAATTTATAGGACTTCAAATCATTGCTCCCAGAAATGCTGGAAGAAATACTCATGTCACCTGATCTACATATACATTTTATCACAGTAATATTCTGGACACAAAATGCAAAGTTCACAATTATGATTGTACCAAAGCTTAAAAGGAAAGTGATCATGGATTACTAAAAACATCCGTGTCCAGGTTGCCCAGTGCTCTCAAATGTCAATCCTACATATTTGTTTCATCCTAAGATTACATATTCAAACTCAACCCTTTTCAAAGTGTCTAATACTATCACTCAATTTATACTTTGCCATATTTTGTAATATCTCTATTGTTATCTGCTTTCCTACATATTTTCCTGAGTTCATCATTGTGACTGAATTTTCATATGTGCTGACATTTACATTCACTCTCTAACTGAAACCCTATTGCTAAAGAACTTTCGGTCCAAATCCAATACTCAGTCTTCTTACTAAACATACCGACTATCTTTCTAATCCTACCGACTATCCCTTTTTGACTGGATGTTCTCTTCCACAATCAATCATGCAATGTACAAGGTCCTGTGCCATTGAATATGGATTTATCTGAGACATCTGTGCAGAAGGTAATTCAACACTAAGTATCACAATCAAGTTCCCAATGCTCTTTTGGGCTTCAAATCTCAGATTTCTGGTTTTCATACATATGTCTCACCTATATATTCTTATAAATATCGAAGGTTCCTAATACCATTATTCATCCAGAAGAATGATTCATAACACAATTTAAACATGTTATTAACCCTAACTATACACACTTCCCTAATCTAACTTTACAGAAGAGCAGAAACAGAGTTGGTGTTACAATACAGGAAGGTAGAGGATCTTCCACCTGCTGAGAACCTCTAAGGTCTTTTCAGAAATGATCCCTGGAAAAGATGAAGGCAGCTATGGAGGACCTGAGTCAGAAAAAGTCATCTTCCATGGAAAACATCCTGATCAGGATGAAGGGTTGTGTCAGAATCAGCCACTCTCTTCTTACTGTCGAGAAGATGGACCAAACCAGGCCTGTGAGGAGAGCTGTTCCCGGGTGCATATGTTTGATATACCATTATAACTTGTGAAAGTGTCACAGGAAGTAGGTGTAGCCTCCATCTCATTTGACCCTTGGAAGCAACTGTTAGGATATAGTGGTTGCCAAGGTAGTGACCTCATTCAGTTCCTAAAGGAAGTGACCTCACTTCATTTCCTTAGTGATGGAACTCTCTGAACTTGTGATCCAGGAAGCCAGGCACCAAGAGCCACTCCCAGTCAAAGTCCCAGTGGTCAAACTTGTTTGTATTTACCAAGGATAGAGTCAGTCTTTCTTGGTACCTACTGATGTGATGATGGCCAAAAGAAAGGAAGGTCTGAAGAGGGGCCTTTTCTGTGAAAGCAGGTAGTGGCTCACCTCTGGCTCTTGACACCTTCACAGAGTTGGCCACAGAGACCAGATCTGATACAGGACAGCTCATTATGGGGGAATATATTATGGCCCACCAGTCAAAGAACACTCCGTATTGTCACAGACCTACTTGGGGGTTTGTGTGGGTGTGGGTGTGGGTTTGTGGTTTTGTCTCATGTTCTGAGAATAGGAAGGAAATTCGATTTATTTGGTTTGGTGTGAATTGTTTCTAGTAAGTCGTTTGAAAAGGTGAGTGTTTCTATGTCTGTGTATCCCACTGTGTTCCTGGTTGTAGAAATTAGAAAAGATGATACATCAATACATGTGTCCTTTCTAATAAAAATCTTCCCAGCATTCATCCTGCCAAATTTATGAATGGTCTGCGCTTGCCTTATGGATGGGCAACACCTAATATCGTCCTAAGTTCCTGTTTTCTTCCTGAATTCTGGCCTATCTCCAGAATAGGCTCATGGTTTTGTGTCCAAGATATGTACCACCTCCAAGCTCTATGACATGGCCATGTACTGGATAGCTGAAGGGAATGGTGAGCATCTCAGAAAACTCAGATATCAGTGTGACCAGCAAAGTCTCAGTGGAGAAACCCTGCTTTGGGCCTTTTGCTTATCAATTGTTCTGTTGCCATGAATGTCAGGAAGGTCTTGCCTGAGGCCACCCCTTTGTAAAGCCTGAAGAAAACAGTTTTCAAATGGAAATGAGTGGACATCACCTGTGGCTCTTTGCTTAATTGCTTTGGAAAGGGATGTGTCTGAATCAGCCTCTTGGCCCTGTGGGAGGCTGTGGCTTAGATTCTCAGCACCTGATGTATCTAATGAAAAATCCCATGTGTGCATCCAAAACCAAAATAGCCAAATGAACCGTCATTGTGGATGAAGTCTCTCGCCTTCCTCTGTAAGGTTCCTGACCTCCATCATTGAGAATAGAGATCCTTTGGGTTAAATGAGTTCTTCAAAGACCTGCAGAGTCTAGCCCATAGGTGCTTGGGTTTCCTCATGACTCCATTAACAAAAAGAATCTAAACTCCAGTAGGCCTCAAAAAGGAGAAACAGAGCAGTATTAACCGCAGGCCTCTTTGATCACTCCTGGTTCACAGAAAGGGTGTCCTGGCCACACTGACTTTAGGAAAATGGAGGCAAGGGAGCTTATTTTGGACACTCTCTTTGGATGCGCCCCTCATGAAAACCAACAGCCTGAAGTTATGTTGAGTGTCTATATGGAAGAAGATGAGGGCCATGTGGGAGTGTTTTGGTTTTAATTGTGGTCATTTGTGTGGCTGTAGGAATAGATGACTGGGTCCACCTGGGCTTGAACACTGGTGTGATTCCCCTAAAGACTGTGTTCTAGAACTAACGTCAAAGAAGTATTCCTGTGTATTGTGTTGGCGTTTTAGGAGGCCACACATGAGAGTTGCCCTTGGAAACTGAGTTCTAGGCCCAGGGTTGCTTTCCACAAAGCACTGGGAATCTCAGGAAGGATATCACATGATTTTATTCTTAAAGACGTGGCAGCCATAGTTGCAAGTAAAAACACACATGGACATCACATTGTGGACCTCAATGGTCCTGGCTTCATGTGACCTTTTGAACTGTCTTTGGGAAGCCTTTCCTGTTAATGTTTTCCAGAGCTTTCATTGAAATGAGCTTCCTCTCCATTTAATGGTTCCTGAATGAATTTAAACGCACAGTGCCTCCAATGTCATCGTTGAAAAATGGCTAGATAAATACCATTAAATTTTTGAATTCCCATGACCAGGTGGCACTGGAGAAACTTTGTATGTCCTATTGATGATCATGAGTGTACCAGACAGTTCCTTGATTGACTGGTGTTCATGAAAATTGTGTTAGAAGAGAGATGACAGTAATTTGGAACCTGATGAGTAGTCGGCCTAGAGCAGTGGTGTGCAGGTGTGTGTTAAAACATCTGTGGTGGGGTCATGTGGATCTTCCATTGGCTTCCAAATGGTTTGTGACTGACATAGTGCAGCCCCTAGACCCTTGTATGTAAAGGCATCATGTTATATCGAGAGGTTTCAGTGCAATGTTTAGAATCAGATGGCTATGGTCAAGGGGGCAAGCTATGTGGGATAGAAGCCTGGTTGGTGCATTCTCTTGCAGACCCTTACCCACCACATGTGACAGAACTCCCTCCAGAACTGTGTCCAAGTTGAACTCCTTGTATTACGAGAAGCAAATTCCAAACTCCCAGTGCAGCTGCAAGAAACACCACGAAAAGTGGAGGTCGATTAAATGGCTTCACAGTCCCCACTGGGAGACACTTAGCCCCCAGTGGCAACAGTTTAACTACAAAGAGAGAATTCAGCACTGCTGCTTCTTGTCCATTGGAAAATAAGAAACCATGTCCTCCAGGTCACATAGATGCAGACCCAGATTTGATGGTCTCACTACAAAGAAGCTAAACCTCCTGACAACAACATATATTTCAAGTGCCCAACCTCAGAGGCAGTTTCTCAAGAAATCTTTAGGCCGGCAGTGCTCCATGTTTGTGGAGTTTTTACCCTGTCCCTTACTTTTGGAAACTCTTCTACCACCTCCAAGTTTGTGAACTCTTAAGTTTTTTCCATTCCAGATGTGTATTCACAGATTTTCTAACTCTTCTCCTCTAATTGTGTCTTACTTAGGGTGAAGGTAATGTCAAGGCATTGTTCTGAATGAGAGTGGGAAGATTTTTGGGTAGCACATATTTGCATACACATTGCATTCTTTTTCCAATTTTCCATTCAAAATACTGAATCCCTGACTGTCAGGGGTAGAAGAAATTCTCCTTCAAGGAATAGCCTGACACTTACAAGAAACAGCACCCAGGGAGACATCCTGTCTTGGAGACATCCTGTAGCCATCTGTGTCCCTGAGACATCCTGTGGCCATCTGTCTTCTTGAAATATCCTGAGGTTATCTCACCTTGTGAAGACATCCAGGAACTGCCAATAAGAGAGCTTTCCCATCTCCAGCATATAAATTCCCCTGTGTGAACAATGAATTTTGCAGCTTGATCAGAACTCCTGTCTTCTTGTCATCTCTCGTGTCTCTTGTCTCTTCATTTCTCCCCATCTAGGTTCGCTGCCCACGTTGATGTGTCCTGTCAGCCGGGACATCTAGCACCCATTGACTGGGGTTTGAGCCTTTGAGTGATAGGGAACCCCGTTCTCCTGAAAGGCTTGGTCAAGGGGAGCTCTCGATTGCCTCAGCAGACACCACCGAGAGACAGATCCAGGAGGAAAGTGGGGATAACGCACGGGGAGTGACCCACCATGGGACAAGCAGTTTCGTCACATGATTTGTTTTGTCAGGCCTCAAGGAGTCTTTCAAGACATGGGGGGGGGTGTGTGTTAAGAAAAAGGACTTAATTTTTTTTTTCATACATAGGGGAATTGTGTCCATGATTTCCCCTTGAAGGGACCATTGATGGTAAAAGATGGCTTAGAGTAGGAGACTGTTTAAAAGATAATTATGAATCCTTTGGCCAGAAAAAGTGCCTGTTCCCACCTTTTCTTACTGGAAATTAATTAATGAATTTCTTAAAAGTTCACCATTTGACAATGGTACCTTAAAACTTCTCAGGATTGGGGAAGAGACTATGCAAAAGACCTCTTGTCCCCCCTCGCATGCCCATCAGTTAATAGAGACATAGACCATTCTCAGTCTCCCCAGGACCCTGGGAACCTTCCTGGTCCCCCTCAAAATACCACCCTAATGAATAGGGCTCAAATGGTCACCAACCACCTTTATCCAGTTTAAAATCCTGGAGACACATTGATCCCTGGAGAGGAGGCTAACTTGGAGAAGGAAGAAGCTCCCTATGATTCAGAAGACCCGCCACCTCTTAAGACCCTGCCACAGCCTATAGGACTTACACATCCACCTCCCTCTTATATCTCTCTTTCCTTTTGTGCTCCGGCCCTTCAGGGGCCAAATCCCCACACCAGATATTTTTTCCACACTTCCCTTGCCTAACCTGGCTCCCTTGGGAGAGTCTCTCCAACATAGACTGAAAGAGATCCAACTTTTAAAAGAATTAAGATCCCTTGACTCTGAGCTCTGTTCATTAGCCTTAGGCATGGAGTCAACGTAAGCTGGCCCAAGGTGGTCTAAAACAAAGGCTAAGCCACTCCATAGGACTGTTCTCGCCTTCGCAGTCACCTGCAGTCAGATAGATAAGCCTGCCCAGGTTGAGGTCAAAGACTTAGACGAGGATCAAGAGGAAGAAGTGTGGGAAATGGATCAAAGAGATCAGGACTCAGAGGATGAGGAGTTCACCCCTCAGAAGAAAGGAACCCAGAGTGTCTACAAAAAATTAAGCCTGCGTTTTCTTGAAAAAACTTAAAAAGTCTTGTGCTCACTATGGACCCACTGCGCCCTACACGTAGGCTGTATTAGAAAGCCACAGCACACAATGTCTTACTAACAATGATTAGAAATTTTTAGACCAAGCTACCCTCAGTGCCGGAGACTTCCTGTTATGGAATGCTGATTTCAAAGAGCACCATCAGGAAACCACTCAAAAAAATTTAACTAAGTCCTCCTCTAATTCCTGGACTTATGTTAAGATAGTGGGCCATGCGCCTTTTGACACTAAAACTAAACAGGCACGTTTCCCTGCTGGACTTTTGGCGCAGATTCAGATGGCTGGCTTACATGCTTGGAGTCGCCTCCCTCAAAAGGCCTCCGCTACCACTTCCCTGGCAAAAATTCGACAAGGGCCCGACAAGCCTTATAGCGACTTTCTTCCCCGCCTTAACCTACCTGTGGAATGCTTGCTTGGACCAAGCGAAAGTGAAAGTACCCTTGTAAAACACCTTGCCTTAGAAAACGCCAACCTGGCATGTCAGGATGTTCTTTGAACACATAAGGATAAAGTGAAACTTTCTGACTTTATTAGACTCTGTGCAGGGGTGGGTGTAGCCCTTGCCATGGGTCTCGCCCTAGGTGCCGCCTTTACCAAGGCCTTTAACAATCCTGGCTCAAGTACTTGCTTTACTTGTAAACAACCTGGCCATTTTGTACGTGAGTGTCCGACAGGCAAACAAAGCTTAGGAATAGTGTCTCCTTAAACTGGGGCTAAAAAGCCCCCAGCTACCCTTTGCCATAGATGTGGTAAAGGTCATCACTGGTGAGTGAGTGTAAATCTAAGACAAATGCCCTCAGCAGCCTATCACAAAGTCCTTCTCCACAATTGCCTCCCTCCAACTAGCCATCCCAGGCAGTGCAGGATTGGATCTTTTTGCCACCACCAATACAATATTGGACTCAATGCAAAGGCCCCAGATAATACCCACTGGAATTATGGGTCCCCCTCCATCTCATACGTGTGCCCTTATTCCTGAAAGAGCCTCTACTACCTTACAAGGTGTTCAGGTCTTCCCTGGCATTTATGATAATGATTGCACTGGAGAAATAAAAATACTGGCCACAGCAATTAATGGAGTTGTGGCCATGCCAGCAGGAACAACACTTGCACAATTAATACTCCTTCCCTTGGATTCAGGAGGCACTTCCACCACCCAAACCTACCAAGGGGGACTACCTCCTTGGGCTCCTCTGATGTATATTGGGTTCAGCCCATTTCTCACAATAGACCCACCCTTATCTTACTTATTTAAGGAAAGGAATTCCAAGGAATTCTTTTTACTGGTGCTGATGCCACAATTATTTCTCAAAAATTCTGGTCAACAGGTTGGCCCCTCACCCCATCCTTGACAGACCTTAAAGGGATAGGACAGTCAAAAAATCCTCTGGTCAGCTCTAGGGCTATTAGCTGGACTGATAAAGAGGGTAATAAGGGAACTGTCACTCCTTTCTTTGTTCCTGACCTCCCTGTTAACCTATGCAGTCGAGATATTTTGAGTCAAATGGAAGTTATACTTTCCAGTACCAATTCCATGGTGACTCATCAAATGCTTCGTATTAATTTTGTCCCTGGTACAAGCTTTGTGAGACTGAGACAAGGACTGGTTGAGCCAATACAACCCATACAGAAAACAAATACATATGGGCTTGGGTATTCGGATTTTTAGTGTTGGTCCCTGACCCTCCTGTACCCCATGCAGATAAAATTATTTTGGAGACTCAGACTCCTGTGTGGGTGGATCACTGGCCCCTTACCCAAGAAAATTTGGAGGCTTCCTCCATGTTAAAGCAGGAACAGCTGGCAGGCCGCCATGTAGAACCCTCAACCTCACCATGGAATACAAATATTTTTGTTATCAAGAAAAAATCAGGCAAGTGGCACCTTTTACAATATTTGTGTGCCATTAATAAAGTTATGTGCCTGATGGGAGCACTACAGCCAGGCATTTCCACACCAGTGGCTATTCCCAAAAACTATTGTAAAATGGTTATTGACTTAAAAGATTGCTTTTTTACCATTGCTTTACATCCTGAGGCTAGACCCTATTTTGCCTTTAGTCTCTCTCACATTAATTTTCAGGGCTCTATGCAGAGATTTCAATGGAAGGTTCTTCCCCAAGATATGGCCAACAGCCCTAGTCTTTGCCAAAAATACGTTGCTCAAGCAGTAGACCTGTGAGAGAGTGATGGCCACAAATTTATAATTTACATTATATGAATGATTCGTTAATTGATGCACCTAATACCAATGACCTTAATAATTGTTACTTGGACCTTTACAAAACCCTCACTACCTTGGGACTACAGAAAGCTGCTTATAAGGTTCAAACACAGGACCCTTATACCTATTTGGAATTTAACTTCAAGATAATCAGATCCAAATTCCTTAAATACAACTACGTGTGGACAATCTTCATACACTTAATGATTTTCAAAAATTACTGGGGGATATTCAATGGCTAAGAACATATTTAAAATTACCCAGTTGTGTAATTTTGCCCCTTAATGATGTTTTGAGAGGTGATTCCCACCCCTCCTCCCCTCAAAATCTTACTCCCGAGGCATGACAGGCATTAAACCAAGTCACAGAAGCCATAGCCCAACAGTTTGTTACACAAATTATTTATAACCTTCCTCTGGTTCTGATTATTTTACACACTCCTCATACACCCACAGAAATATTTTGGCAGCGAGATCCACATTTTAAAAATAAAGGCTGCCCCTTGCTTTGGGTCCATTTTCCCACCACATCCTCCAAGGTTATTACTGTTTATCTTGCTCAGGTAGCTTCTATTATTATTAAAGATCATTTGCTTTCTCGACAACATTTTGGCAAAGAACCGGATAATATTTTAATTCCATATATGAAGGACCAAACCCAATTTTTAATACAGACATGGGATGAATGGGGTATTGCCCTATCAGGCTTTTGGGGAACAATTGATAACCACCTCCCCAATGTCCCCCTTTTACATTTTGTCCAGTAACATCCACTTATTTTTCCAAAAATTACTCAAAATGCTCCCATTCCTCAAGCCCTTACTGTCTTTACAGATGGTTCCAGTAATGGCCGAGTGGTCTTTGTTGTCAATAACCAGCCTACCACCTTTGATACTATCTATCAGTCAGCACAGTTTGTGGAATTGTTTGCCATAACACAAGTTTTTATAACATTTTTTTTATAATCCTGTTAATATTAATACAGACAGTGCCTACATTGCTCATTCTGTGCCCCTGCTGGAGATTTCACCTGCCATTAAGGCTTCTTCCAATGTGGCCTTTCTGATTCACCAGCTTTAGCAGCTAATTCAGGCCAGACAAAACCCATTTTTCTTAGGACACATCAGGGCACACTCTGATCTTCCCGGGCCTCTAACACAAGGTAATGCCCAAGCTGATGCAGCAACTCGTTCCATCTTTCCAATTTTGTGGGCTCCATTCAAAAGGCCACGGAGTTACACAATCTTCACCATCTAAATTCCAAGAGCCTTCAATTACTTTGTAAAATTACCAGGAAATAGGCACGAGAAATAGTAGAAGCATTCCCTGGTTGCACTGACTCCCTCCCCATTCTACACTTGAGAGTTAATCCCCGAGAATTACTGCCCAATCAGTTTTGGCAAATGGATGTTACTCATTTTCCTGAATTTGGAAAAAACAAATATATACACGTTTCTATAGATACCTTCAGAGACTTTATTTTTGCATCACCACATTCTGGAGAGGCTACCAAAGATGTCCTTTCTCATCTTGTTTCAGCCTTATCCGTAATGGGTAAACCAATACATATTAAAACAGATAATCATCCTGCATATACCTGTGCCAAGTTTAAATAGTTTTGTGCTACCTTGCAGTTTCGTCATACTACTGGAATTCCATACAACCCTCAGGGCCAAGGCATTGTGGAACGTGCCCACCTAAGCTTAAAGACTTGGCTAACACTCCATAAGGCTTCCGCCCTTGGATTTACCACTCCCAGGCATCGACTTAACCATGCATTATTTGCCCTTATTTTTCTTACCCTAGACAGTGAAGGCCATTCGGCCACAGACAGACACTGGCATTCCTCTTCCAATTCTGTTCGCCCACCTGTTATGTGGTGCAATCCCCTTACAAATAAATGGAAAGGTCCAGATCATGTCCTCATCTGGGGACAAGGCTTAGCTTGTGTTTTGGACCAAGAGAAAGCAACCCCAAGATGGTTACCAGAATGCCTGGTTAAACAGGTTAATGACTTACCTCAACACAGGGATGGAGGCCCTCCCCCTGAGGACAAATTTTCCTCTTTTTCAGATGCAGCCAACAATCTGTGTGAGGATTCTGCTTTAGGCACTTCTGCTGAACAGGTTTGTACATGGAGGCCTTGGCCCTCCACGTTCCAACATCATGAAGTAAGTTTTTGGCCCACCTGCGAATGAAAGGGAGATTCTTGGACTCAGGCTCCCACTAGTTGGACCCAGACTGCTGACTGCATGACTAAGGTGGCTTACCTCCATGCCGAGGTTGACCATAAACTCGGAGGAGTTCATCAGCCTAAATGGTTATGTGTTAACAAGCCAAAGTTAATTCCCCCTAGTAAAAGTAAAGCTCTCCAAAATTCTTCTGCAACCTGTACGCATACCCAGGCGATGCATATTTCTTGTTATGTGTCGCCCTCAATTTGTGTTAACAAGTAGGGAGAACAATTTTTTGAAGCCTCCCAAACTAAAACTCACGAAGCAGGGGGGACCACTCTTCATTATACCCCCGTTCTCTTTGACTGGGGAGGAGAAGGCAAATACACAAAGCTACAGTCAGCTGGTTGCCAAGGCCCTGTCGGTAAACCTTCCTGCTGGCCCATTAAGGCCCATACATGGGTCTCTGATGGGGGAAGAACCACTGATGCTGTCAAGCATCCTCAGATAATCAAACATTTGAAATCCCAAATCCCTGAGCTCACATATCATCCCTTAATGTAGCCTAAATCCCAGCTCCTTGGTTTAGATACCAATACATTAGATTTTTTGGAAACTACCTTCTCCTTGCTTAATAATTCCAACCCCACCCTTGCTGGTGATTGCTGGCTCTGCATGACAACAGGGGCAGTCATGCCTATGGCTGTTCCTATTAATTCTATTTTAGACAATGATAATACATGCCAACCCGGATTTCCTTTTAAAGTACAGCCTATAGTCACTTTTACATTATGTCTTTTAGGCACAATGCAGAATAATACCTATGATATTGTTGTTGGAGTTACTTCCTTTGGAAATTGCTCAACATACAAAATTATTCCTCACCAACCCCAACTCTTTGTCCCCCCAATGGCAGTGTTTTTATGTGTGGAGTAAACTTGGCCTTCCCCAGGTTTCGAGCGAATTGGACCGGTGGCTCTTTTCTTGCCTTATTACTCCCTGATATAACTATAGTCCCAGAAGACGAACCTCTAACCATTCCTAGCCTAGACACCTTAATCATAAAACAAAGGCGGGCAATAAAGGCCTTACCACTCATTGCCAGCCTTGGAATAACAGCTGTGTTGGCACAGGTACACTGGCTTAGGCACGGCTATACACTCTTACCATCGCCTGTCTCAACAACTTATAAATGTTGTACAAACTCTATCAGGAACCATTAAAGTTTTGCAGGACCAAATAGACTCCCAGGCAGAAGTGTTCCTTCAAAAAGACGAGGCTTAGATTTGCTGACAGATAACCAGGGAGGTATTTGCTTGGGCTTAGGGGAACGATGCTGCTTTTATGCCAATAAATCAGGCATAGTATGCACTAAAATTAAGCACCTTCAATAAGATCTAGAAAGAGACGATGCGAACTATTTGAAAATCCCCTCAGGACTGGGCTTAATGGATTTCTACCATACCTTCTTCCCCTATTAGGCCCTTTGTTGGGTTTACTTATGATGGTGTCCATAGGACCCTGCATTATAAACAGGCTGGTACAATTCATTAAAGAACAGATTAATATTTTGTCCTCTAAGCCCATACAGGTCCATCATCGTCTGGAGATGGAAGACCGCGCTGCCAACATTAAAAAGGATGTTCTACCCTTCTCACAGGCTTATTTCTTAAGTTTACATCCCCACAGATATCTCTTTCTTATATAAAAGTGTGAGTAACAGCTCTGTCCAACCATCTTCTGCCCTTGCCATAAGGGTTCGTCCCCCATGGGGCTCTCCACTTGGGGGAGGATGCACCCATGGAGTGAGGATGTTATCCCAGTTGATTATTGTGACTGACCCTTCACATGTGCTGATATTTACATTCACTCTCTACCCAAAAGCCTATTGCTAAAGAATGTTTGGTCCCACTCATATACTCACTCTTCTTTCTAAACCTACCAACTATCATCCTAATCCTACTGACTATCCCTTTTTGACTGGATGCTCTCTTCGACATTCAATCATCGAAGGTACAAGGTCCTATGCCATTGTATATCGATTCATCTGAGACATCTATGCAGAATATAATTCAAAACTAAGTATCCCACTCAAGGGCCTAATGCCTTACTGGGTTTCAAATCTTACCTAGATTTCTGTTGTAAATATCGCAGGTTTCCAATACTATTATTCATCTCGCAGAATGATTCCTAACCCAAATCGAACCTGTTATTAACCCTAACCATACACTGTTCGCTCAATTTCACATTACAGAAGACCAGGTACAGAGTTGGTCTTACAATACGGGAATGTACGGGATCTTCCAGCTGCTGAGAACCTCAAAGGTCCATGCAGAAATGATCCCTGGATAAGATGTAGGCAGCTATGGAGGACCTAAGGGAGCAAAAGTCATCTTTCATGGCAAAAACCCTGGTCAGGATGAAGGGATGTGCCTGAATCAGCCTCTTTCTTCTTAATATAGAGAACATGGACCAAACCAGGGCTATTTGGAGAGCTGTTCCCAGGTGCCTATGGTTGAAATACCATTCTTACTTTTCAAAGTGTCACAGGAAGTAGGGGCAGCCTCCATTTCATGGGACCCTTTGAAACAACTGTTAGGACAAAATGGTTGTCAAGGCAGTGACCTCATTCAGTTCCTGAAGGAATTGACCTACCTGACTTCCTTGTTTATGGAACTCTCAGAACTTGGGATCCAGAAAGCAAGGCATCCAGAGCCAGTCCCAGTCCCAGTCACATTTGGCTTACTTGTTTGGATTTTCCAAGGACACGGTCAGTCTTTCTTGGTACCTACTGATGTGAGGATGGCCAAATGCCAGGAGAGCTCTGAAGAGAAGCCTTTCCTGGGAAAGCAGATAGTTGTTCACGACTGGCTCCTGGCAACTTCACAGAGTTGGAAAAGGAGACAAGATCTGAGACCGTAGAAAGCATTTTGCGGGAACATAGTATGGCCCACCAGTCAGAGGACACTCCATATTGTCACAGACCTGCTTGGGGGAAGGAGGTGCCGTTTGAGTGTGAGTGTGAGTATGTGGTTTTGTTTCATGTTCTGAGAATAGGTAGGAAAGTCGGTTTGTTTGGTGTGGAGTGTACTGTTTCTTGAATGTCATTTGACAAGGCGAGTGTTTCTATGTCTGTGTATCCTACTATGTCCGAGCTTGTAGACATTAGAAAAGAGAATGCATCAATGGATGTGTCCTGTCTAATAGAAAGCTCCCATCATACATCCGGCCCAATTAAGAATGGACTGCAGATTGCCTTATAGATGGGCAACACCTATTATCTTCCCAAGTTCCAGTTTTCTTCCTGAATTCTGGAAACTCTCCAGAATAGGCTCATGGTTTTGTGTCCAAGATATAAACCACTTCCAAGCTCTGTGAAATGGCCATGTACTGAATAGCTGAAGGGAATGGAAGCATCTCAGAAAACTCAGATATCAGTGTGACCAGGAAAGTCTCAGTGGAGAAACCCTGCTTTGGGCCTTTTGCTTACATATTCTTCTGTTGCCCTGAATGTCAGGAAGCTCTTTGCCTCAGGCCACACTTTGTGAAGCCTGAAGAAAATAGTTTTCATACGGAAAAAATGGGCATCACCTGTGGCTCTTTGCTTAATTGCTTTGGAAAGGGATGTGTCTGAATCAGCATCTTGGCTCTGTGTGAGGTTGTGGCTTAGATTCTCAGCACCAGATGGATCTAAAGAAAGATCCCATGTGTGCATCCAAAACCAAAATGGCAAAAAATCAGTTATTGTGGATGAAGCTTCTTGCCTTTGTCTCTTTCTTTCATGACCTCCATCAAGTGAGAATAGAGATCCTTTCAGTCAAATGAGTTCTTCAAAGCCATGCAGAGGTGCTTGGGTTTCCTCATGACTCCAAATAACATGAAGAATCTATACCTGACAGTCAGTAGGCCTCAAATTGGAGAAGCAGAGGGCAGGCCTACTTGATCACTCCTGGTTCACAGAAAGGGTGTCCAGGCCACAATGACTTTAGGCCATTGAGGGGCAAGGGAACTTTTTTTGGACACTGTTTTTGGATGTGCCCCTCATGGAAATCTCCACCCACAGGTTATGATGAATGTATATATGGAAGAATATGAGGGCTATGTGGGAGTATTTTGGATTTAATTCTGGTCATTTGTTTGGCGGTTGGGAGATGACTGGGTCCACCGAGTTTTAAACTCTGTTGTGATTCCCCTTAGAGACTGCGTTGTGGAACTGACCTCAGAGAAGTATTGCCATGAATTGTGTTGGAATTTTTGGAGGCCACGCATGAGAGTCAACCATGGAAACTGAGATCTAGACCAAGGGTGGCTTTCCACAGAGCACAGGAAATCTCACCCATGATATCGTATGATTTAATTCTGAAAGACTTCGCAGCCATAGTTAAGAGTCAAAACAAACATGGGCCTCACATTGTAGACCTCTATGGGCCTGGCTTCATGTAACCTTTTAGCCACTCTTTGGGAAGCCTTGCCTGTGAGAGTTCTCCAGATCTTTCATTGAAATGATCTTCCTGAACATTTAATGGTTCCTGAATTAATTGAAACCCACAGTGCCTCCAAATTCATCTTTGAAAAATGGCTACATAAATACCATGACATTTTTGAAATTCCCATGACCAGGTGGCACTTAACAACCTTGGATGTCCTGATGCTGATTTGAGTAAACCAGACAGTGCCTTGATTGACTGGGTTTCATGATAATGATGTAGAACACAGATGTCAGTAAGTTTCAACCTGCTGATTAGTGGTCACAGAGCAGTGTTGTGCAGGTGTGTGTTAAAACATCTGTGGTGGGGCCATGTGGATCTGCCATTGGCTTTCAAATGGGTTGTGACGGACATGGAGCAGCCAACAGAACCTTGTATGTAATGGCATCTTGTTATATGGAAAAGTTTCAGGGCAATGTTCAGAATCAGGTTCCTTTGGTCAAGGGGGCAAGCTATGTGAAATAGAAGCTGGGTTGTTGTAATCTCCTGCAGACCCTGACCCATGACACGTGACAGAACTCCCTTCAGCAGTTTGTCCCAGTTGAACTTTTTTGTATTTCGTGAAGCAAATACCAAATTCCAAGTGCAGCGGCAAGAAACACCACAAAAAAGTGGAGGATGAGCAAATAGCTTCACAGTCTACATGGGGAGACACTTTGCCCCCAGTGTCCACAATTACCTACAAAGAGAGAATTCAGCACTGCTGCTTAATGTTCACTGGAATATTAGAGACCATGTCCTCCAGGTCACATAGATGCAGACCCAGTTTTGATGGTCTCACTACAAAGGAAGATAAAGCTCCTGACAACAACATATATTTCAAGTGCCGAAAATCAGAGGTAGTTTTTCAAGAAGTATTTAGGCCAGCAGAGCTCCATGATTGGGGAGTTTTACACTTTTCCTTGCTTTTGGAAACTCGTCTACCACCTCCAAAGTTGTGAACTCCTGAGCAATTTCCATTCCAGATATGTATTCACAGATTTTATAACTCTTCGCTTCAAATTGTGTCTTACTTGGGGCGAAGGTAATGTCAAGGAATTGTTCTGGATGAGAGTGGGAGGATTTTTGTGTAGCACATATTTGCATACACATTGGATTCATTTTCCAATTTTCCATTTGAAATACTGAATCCCTGACACAACCCCATACCATACTAGACTCTGTGTACTAATCCTAATATGATGGAGAAAAATAACCCAAACAAAACTGAAATACAAGCAGTTCAAAAGAGGCATGGTGTATAGTTGGACTTCCTGTTGCACTATATAGGGTAGGAGTAATAAATCTAGTCAATTTTTTGTTGAAATAGTTCTCCATGTGTTTTTAAAGCTAACAAATATGTGAATTCCTGTCTCCCTTTCGCTGTAGCCTATTCAGCACATGTATTTTTATAAGCACATCTACAATCCTACCTGATACCACACGTACACTATTGTGTGGTGGCTGACTTGGCAGATACAAATTGTGAGAAGAGATCAGTCCTCCTAAATGCTGATGGAACTGAAAATTCAACCTACGGGTGAGCTTCCTAGCTGAACAACATTATATATAAATTCATGTTCAGTAAAATGAATATTTTTGATCTGTGAATGATATATATTTCATGGTGAATTTCAATTGGCATATAGTGCTACTTTTTAATATCTGTGTGTGTTTGTGTGTGTATATATATATATATATATATATATATATATATATAGATAGATAGATATAGATATAGACATAGATATAGATATAGATATATACACTCTCCAGATTTTTCAAAATATGAAATATATGTGTCTTATTATACATTTCCTAAATTCATTCATATTCATGTATGTGGATTTATAATCATCTTTTCAAGATTTTTCTCAGAAATATTCATCCACCTGAAATCCATATTTGTTTCCCACTACTGAAAACTAAATTCAGTGAATGGTGTATACAAATCCTAATATTTCTACAGTAACTGACCCAGTTTACCATCAATGCAAGTAGACTCCTATGGGACATGATGTGTATTTTGAAATTAATTTTTTTCAAAACTTGTACATTACAATTTCTTTAGTTTATGCACATCATTGGATATATATTTCATCCACAAGTTCGCAAATTTATAGGCATTTGTTTCACTTTCAATTACTTTCTACTTCAGAACACATATATTCCTCCATGTTTTTTGACTGGTCTTTTCATGAGACTTCTTTCCAAACATATTATTTTTGATATCCATAATTATTTTGAAGCAACTCTCACACACCCTACATGATAAACCATAACCCTAATATTACCATTAGATGTATAACTGGTTAAAATGAAGGATTGTATATCATTATATGATTTCTTATATATTTTCAGATATCAATTCAATCCATTATTTAAAGTGGAACCAGTTATATTATTTATACACAATATTGTCTATTCATGCATCATCTCTATATTCATAGATATAGAGTACACCTCTTTATTCCCCCAATACTAATTTACATGTCTTCAAAATATTCCTCCCAAATGGTGGAAGAAATACTAATGTCACGTGACCTACATATACATTTTATCACAGTAATATTCTGGAAACAAAAAGCAAAGGTCACACTTATGATTGTACCAATGTAAAGGTTGGTTGAGCGTTGGAGTAAGAGACCACCAAGAGACTGTCTCATGCAACAGCAAAGTGTTTATTGGGTGTCCAGCATGCTGCGGCTCAGTGCTCACTTGAATTTAGCAGAGAGCCCTGAGAACAGCTTAAGCAGAGCTTATATACTTTCCTTGGAGAGGGCAGGGAGTGAAATTTATTGATGGGTCACGGCAAGTGGGCGGTTTGTGTGCAAATGTGTGAGGGAGTACATTCTGCAGTTTGGCAATTGGGGACAGTTCATTTGGGGAACAAGATAAGCAAACAGTTCTCAAGATTTCAATAGTGTTTTGTTAAGCATACAGAAAAACAGAAATTGACAAGTACCTATTTTATTAACCTTTCATTCCCCACTTCTTGTTCTGGTTACTTTTAATCATAAAAGTGATCATTGGGGGGTGTCACATTTTATGTCTGCTAGTCGGGTATATTGCTGTCTGATTAACATAAGTTTAACTTGTCAAATTTGAGCTTGTAGAAAGCAAACTATACGGTTGAGCATACAGGGCCCTACAGTTAGCAATAGTATGAGCATTATTAATGGACGGGCCAAGACTGATAAAAGTGTAGTTAACCACGGGGACTGTGTGAACCAAGACTCAAACCACTCTTTTTGGGCCTCTGTCTCTCGTTGACACTCTTCAAGGCGTTTTCTTAATTTACTCATAGATTCTTTTACAACTCCAGTATTGTTGGCATAAAAACAACATTCTTCCCTCAATGCAGCACAAAGGCCCCTTCTCTCATGAAGAGGAGGTCCAACCGTCGCCTGTTTTGTAAAACTCGTTCAGAGAGATAGGTTAAAGATTCCTGTAAAGCTGTGATGGAGGTTTTTAATATCTTTAAGTTTTGATCTCTTGCTGCTTCTCATTGGGTCATTTGTTGTGTCCCATGGACTAGGGCAGTGGTTCCTGTGCTCACCCCTGCAGCAACGTCTATTCCGAATAAAATGGCTAAAGTGAGGGATAAAGCTTCCCGGCGGAACCGAGTTTTTGCCCCCCTATTTGTTTTTTAAATGAACCTGTGTCATGATAGAGCACTCTGGGAAACATCTGCACCATTACATAATTGATCACATCTGTTGACCATTTTATGAACACATAAACAATGTTTAAGTATGTAGAATTATACTGTTGTAGGGACAGACAAGGCAAGGCTCCTAAGATAGCACCGAAGCTAGGGAAACAGTCCTATTTGGTTGCAAACGGATTTAGAGGGCATTGCTTCTGTTGTAATCAATTAATCCGCTGAACCCCAAGTTTAGGTAGTTTCAGAATTTTGTACCCAACATGTAAGGGAAGTGGCTCTGAAGTACACAGTCTGCAGAAGTTAACAAAAAGCAATTTTTGTTTCTGTTTTATTTCCTCTGTTCTGGGCAAGTTAACTTTTTAAGGACATTTGGGATGGGGAGAGCTTTTGTCTCCTCTTTCTTTTTTCTCCCTGCCATCTATTACCAGGGAGCCCACTTGGTAACTTCTTTATCTTAGAAATGTAGCCATCTCTGTGAAGCCCCAGCTCTAGGCCAGAGGCCTTGTTCACATATTTGGTGAAAAACTAGTAAGGGGCTGTGTAGCTTACCACTGCTGATTATACCAGCCAGTGACAAGTAGAACAGGGCAACAAGAAAAGAGGAAGTTTATCTACATTGAACTCGTTCATAGGGACTCTTTGGCTGAAAGTCCTAAAGTCAGCCATGGTGAAGACTTCTGGAGAAGGTCAGTTAAGAATTTTCTGTGGTCCTGGTACAGAGGGGGAAGACGTGGAATGCGGGGGGTGAGAGCAGCTCTGTGGATCTGAGAATGAGGAAGGAGAGATGTAAAAGAATTATGGGAAAAGGGTTTGGGATTTCCCTAGCAACAAAAAGTTGAGCAGTAGAACAGATAGACTAGAGGGGAAGATGGGAGTGAGTATCTCAAAAAGCCTTTGAGGTACATTAAATTATTAGTAACCTGTTTTCAGTGTTGACAAAGCAACTTTAAAGGCCATTTTCGTGACATCTTGGATAGGGGTCTAAGAGCTCTCCTCAGCCTGTTTGAGCTTTGGGTTAGCTGGTAAGAGGACCTGGTGGGACCCAGTGCAGACCCTGACAGGAGAAGACAGGAGTGAGTGGGTAGAGGGGTACCTCAGTACCTGCTACCTCAGCAAGGGGGCAATGGTCTTAGAACCGGTGAAGGTTTGGGTATTTGATCTAGTAATTGAAGGGGAGAAATCAGGTTGCTGAGGTGGGATTGACAGCAGAGCGTCTGGAGCAGAAGGCAGAGGGTGAGGATCTATTGGAGAAGCATAGTTCAGGATTTGAGTGAAGGAGGGAAAAGGCCTCCACATAGGGTAATTTCCTTCCACGCTATTGAGCACTTGCCAAAGTTATAAAGGTCACGCATAATTTGAGGATCTAGAGGCCCCTTTGGGGGCCATTGGTTCTGGTTGTCTAATTGGTAATATGGCCAATGCTGTGTACTGAATTTGATGAGAAATTTGGTACCACTAGGCCGCCCCTACATGCTCACAACCCCATGACTTACAGAAGAAGTCAGCTTTTCCCTCACACAGCCATGGCTTTTGTGGCTTTGATAACTGCCGGGTAAACATAGTAATCTAGGCTAGCCAACCTGCATCTGGCTCGCGTGTCCCTTCACCCACAATAGCATAACTCACACACTCTTCCTGATAAACCATAACCCTAATATTACCATTAGATGTATAACTCGTTGGAATGAATGTATGTATATCAATATAACATTTCCTGTATATTTTCAGATATCAATTCAATCCATTATTTAAAATTGGAACCAGTTATATTATTTATTCACATTATGATCTATTCATGCATTATCTGTATATTCATAGACACAGTGTAAACCTATTTGTATCCCCAATAGTAATTTATACGTCTTCAAAATATTGCTCCGAGTAATGGTGGAAGAAATACTCATGTCACCTTACCTACAAATATATTTTATGACAGTAATATTCTGGACACAAAAACCAAAGGTCACACTTATGCTTCTTCCAAAACCTAAATGGAAAGTGAGCAGGGATTACTAAAAACATCCACGTTCAGTTTGCCTAATGCTCTCAAATGTCAATCCTATTGGTGACTACATATTTGTTTTTACCTAAGGTTATATATTCTCTCAAGCTTGTTGAAATTGTCTAATCCAATCACTCACTTTATACTTTGGTCATTTCCTAATGTCTCTATTGATATCTGCTTTCCTACATATTTTCACCAATTCATCATTGTGACTGACTCTTCACGTGTGCTGACATTTACAGTCATTCTCTACCAGAAACCCTATTTCTAAAGAACTTTTGGTCCAAATCCTATACTCACTCTTCTTCCAAAATATACCGACTACCATCCAAATCCTACCGACTCTCTCTCTTTGACTGGATGTTCTCTGCTACATTCAATCATCCAAGGTAAATGGTCCCATGCCATTGTACGTCGATTTATCTCAGACATCTGTGCAGAACGTAATTCAATGCTAAGTATCCATATCAAGGGCCCAATGCCCTTCTGGGCTTCAAATATTAAGTAGATTTCTGTTTTCATACATATATTTCACCTCTATATTCTTATAAATATCACAGGTTCCCTATACCATTATTCATCCAGCTGAATGATTCCTAACCCAAATCGAACATGTTATTAATCCTAACCATACACTGTTTCCTCAATCTAACTTTACAAAAGAGCAGGGACGAGGTGGTCTTACAATACAGGAATGTAGGGGATCTTCCACCTTCTGAGAACCTCAAAGGTCCATGCAGAAATGATCCCTGGAGAAGATCTATTCAGCTATGAACAACCTGAGAGGGCAAAAGTCATCATCCATGGCAAACAACTTGATCTGGATGATCTGAATGAGCCACTCTCTTCTCAATGTAGAGAAGGTGCACCAATCCAGGCCTCTGTTGAGAGCTTTTCTAGGGTGCCTATGGTTGATATACCATTCTAACTTGTGAAAGTGTCATAGGCAGTAGGGGCAGCCTCCATCTCATGGGACTCTTGGAAGCAACTGTAAGGACATAGGGTTACCAAAGCAGTGACCTCATTCAGTTCCTGAAGGAAGTGACCTCACCTCATTTTCTAGTTGATGGAACTCTCTGAACTTGGGATCCAGGAAGCCAGGCATCCAGAGCCAGTCCCAGTCCCAGTTTCAGTGTGCTCACTTGATTGGAATTACCAAGGACAGGGTCAGTCATTCTTGGTACCTACTAATCTGAGGATAGGCAAATGCCAGGAAAGCTCTGAAGAGGGGCCTATCCTGAAAAAGCATGTAGTGGCTCACCCCTGGCTACTGAAAACCTCAGAGAGTTGGCCAAAGGAGCAAATCTGAGACAAGACAGGCCACTTCAGGGAAAGTCAGTTTGTCAGAGGACACTCCAGATAGTCACAGACCTTCTTGGTGGAAGTAGGTGCCTTTGTGGGTGTGGGTGTGTGTTTCTGGTTAAGTCTTATGGTCTGAGAATAGGTAGGAAAGGCAGTTTGTTTGGTTTGGAGTGAACTGCTTCTAGAATGTCATTTGACAAGGAGAGTGTTTCTATATCTGTGTATCACACTGTATCACACTGTGGATATAGACATTAAAAAAGAGAATGCATCAATGAATGTTTCCTGTCTTGTAGACAGCTTTCCAGCGTTCATCCTGCCCAATTTATGAATAGAGTGTGGCTAGCCTTATTGATGTGCAACACCTGCTACGTTCCTAAGTTCCTGGTTTTTTTTTTTTTTCTGAATTCCGGCCACTCTGCTTTAGGTCTTTTGCTTACCTAATGTTCTGTTGCCCTGAATGTCAGGAAGGTCTTTGCCTCAGGCCAAACTTTGGGGAACCCTGAAGAAAACAGTTTTCAAATGGAAATGAATGGGCATCACCTGTGTTTCTTTGCTTAAATGCTTTGGAAAAGGATGTGTCTGAATCAGCCTCTTCGCCCTGTGTGAGGCTGTGGCTTAGATTCTCAGCACCTAATGGATCATAAGAAAGATCCCATATGTGCATCCAAAACCAAAATGGCAAAAAGATCAGTCATTGTGGATGAAGTCACTTGCCTTCCTCCGTTAGGATCCTGACCTCCATCAAGTGAGAATAGGGATCTTTTGCGTCAAATGAGTTCTTAAAAGCCCTGCAGAGGTGCTTGGGTTTTCTCATGACTCCAAATCGCATAAAGAATCTATACCTGACAGTCAGTAGGCCTCAAATTGGAGAAGCAGAGCAGCATTAATGGCAGGCCTATTTGATCACTCCTGGTTCACCGGAAGTGTGTCCAGGCCACTCTGACTTTAGGCAAATGAGTGGCAAGGGAGCATATTTTTGACACTGTCTTGAGCTTCATTTCTCATGGAAACCACCAACCAGAGTTTTTGTTAAGTGCCTATATGGAAGAAGATGAGGGCCATGTGGCAGTGTTTTGTTTTTAATTGTGGTTATTTGTGTGGCAGTTGGAAGGGATGACTAGGTCCACCTTGGCTTGAACTCTGGTGTGATTCCCCTTAGATACTGAGTTCTGGAACTGACATCAGAGAAATGTTGCCATGAATTGTGTTGGGATTTTAGGAGGCCACGCACAAGAGTTGCCTTTGCAAACTTATCTAGGGCCAGTGTTGTTTTCCACAGAGCACTGGGAATTTCAGCTAGAATATCACATAATTTTATTCTGAAAAACTTTACAGCCAGAGTTGAGAGGCAAAACACACATGGACCTCACATTGTATACCTCAATGGGCCTGGCTTCATGTGACATTATGGGCACTTTTTGGAAAGTCTTGCCTGTGATAGTCCTCCAGAGCTCTCTATGAAATGAGCTTCCTCACCATTTAATGTTTCCTGAATGAATTGAAACCCACAGTGCCTCCAACCTCATCCTTGAAAAATGGCTAGATAAATACCATATAATTTTTTAAATTCCCATGAACAGGTGGCACTGGAAAACTTTTGGATGTCCTGTTGCTGATCATGAGTGTACCACACAGTGCCTTGATTGACTGCGTTTCATGAAAATGGTGTAGAACAGAGATG
The DNA here is from genome assembly GCF_048772815.1 of Callospermophilus lateralis. Classification (NCBI taxonomy): domain Eukaryota; kingdom Metazoa; phylum Chordata; class Mammalia; order Rodentia; family Sciuridae; genus Callospermophilus; species Callospermophilus lateralis. The sequence goes on from NW_027514090.1 coordinate 1,238,819, forward strand.
CCAGTAAGTTGGTGCCTGCTGAGTAGTGGGCCTAGATGAGTGGTGGGCAGGTGTGTGATAAAACATCTGTGGTGGGGCCATGTGGATCCGGCATTGTCTTCCAAATGGCTTGTGACAGACATGGCGTAGCCAGCAGACCCTTTTAAGTAAAGGCATCTTGTTATATGGAGAACTTTCACGGCAATGTTCAGAATCAGGATGCTATAGTCAAGGGGGCAAGCTATACGGGATAGAAGCCTGGTTGCTGCATTCTCTCGCTGACCCTGTCCCACCACACGTGACAGAACTCCCTCCAGCACTGTGTCCCAGTTGAACTCCTTGTATTTCGTGAAGCAAATACCAAACTCCCAGTGCAGCTGCAAGAAACACCAGGAAAAATGGAGGATGACCAAATGGCTTCACGGTTCACAGGGGGGGAGACACTTAGTCTCCTATGGCTACAGTTTTCCTACAAAGATAGAATTCAGCACTGCTGCCTCGTGTTCATTGGAAAATAAAAAAACACGTCCTCCAGGTCACATAGATGCAGACCCAGCTTTGATGGTCTCACTACAAAGGAAGCTAAAGCTCCTGACAACAACATATATTTCATGTGTCCAAACTCAGAGGCTGTTTCTTAATAAGTCTTTATTCCAGCAGAACTCCATGTTTGTGGCGTGTTTACCCTGTCCCTTACTTTTGGAAACTCCTCTAGCACCTCGAAGGTTGTGAACTCCAGAGCATTTTGTATTCCAGATATATAATCACAGATTTTCAAACTATTCTCTTCTAATTGTGTCACACTTGGGGAAATGGTTATGTCAAGGCATTGTTCTGGATGAGTGTGGGAGGAATTTTTATTTGCCTCCCCATTGGATTCATTTTCCAATTTTCCTATGGAAATACTTTATCCCTGACATTACTCCATAAGCTACTAGACTCTGACTACTAATCCTAATATGATGGAGAAAAATAATCCAAACAGATTGGAAATTCAAGCAGTTCAGAAGAGGCATGGTGTACAATTGGACTTGCCTTTTGCATGATAAAGTGTAGCTGTTATAAATCTAGTCAATTTTTTGTTGAAATAGTACTCCATGTGTTTTTAAGTTAACAAATATATAAATTCCTGTCTCCCTTTCTCTGTAGCCTATTCAGCACATGTAATTTTATATGCACATATAGATTCCTACCTGGTATCACATGTACATTCTTTTGAGATGGCTGATTTGGCAGATACAAATTGTGAGCAGAGATCACTCCTACTAAACGCTGTTGGAACTGAAAATTCAAACTATGGGTGAATTTCCTCGTTGAACAACATTATACATAAATCCATGCTGAGTAAAATAAATATATTTGGACCTGTGGATGATATATATTCCACAATGAATTTCGATTGGTATATATATTGCTACTTTTTAATGTCTCTGTGATATATATATATATATACACACACACACACACACACACACTCCAGATTTTTCAAAATATGAAATATATGCTTCTTATTATACACTCTATAAATTCACTCATGTTCATTTACGTGGATTTATAATCAACATTTCAAAAGGTTATTCTAAAAATATTCATCCACCCGAAATACATATTGCTTCCTAGTACTGACAACTAACTTTAGTGAATGGTGCATACAAATCCTAATTTTTCTACAGTAACTCATCCAGTTTAACATCAATGCAAGTAGATTCCTATGGGATATGATGTGACTTTTGACATTCATTTTTATTCAACACTGGTACTTTACTATTTCTTCAGTATATGCACATCATAGGATATATATTTCATCCACAAGTTCGCAAATTATAGGCATTTGTTTCACTTTCAATCACTTCCTGTTTCAGAACACATGTATTCCTCCAGGTTTCTTGACGGGTCTTTCAATGAGACTTCTTTCCAAACACTTTATTTTCAATGTCCATAATCACTATTGAAGCAAAACTCACACACTCTTCATGATAATCCATAACCCTAATGTTAATATTAGATGTACAACTGGTTGAAATGAATGAATGTATATCAATATAAGATTTCTTAAATATTTTCAGATATCAATTCATTCCATTATTTAAAGTGGAATCAGTTATATTATTAATTCACAGTATCGTCTATTCATGCATTATCTCTATATTCATAGACACTGGGTACAACTCATTGAAACCAATACTAATTTATATCTTCATAATATTCCTCCCAAATGGTGAAAGAAATACTCATGTCACCTGACCTTCATATACATTTTATCACAGTAATATTCAGGACGCAAAAAGCAAAGGTCACACTTATGATTGTACCAAACCTAAATGGAAAGTGAACATGGATTACTAAAAACATCCTTGTCTAGGTTGCCTAATGCTCTCAAATGAAAATCCTATTGGTGACTACATATTTGTTTCTTCCAAAGATTATATAATCAAACTCAACCCTTTTGAAAAAGTCTAATCGTGTCACTCACTTTATACTTTGCCTGATTTTGTAATGTCTCAATTGATATCTTCTTTCCTAGATATTTTCCCCAGTTCATCTCTGTGACTGAATCTTCACATGTGGTGACACTTACATTCACTCTCTAACCGAATCCCTATTGCTAAAGAACATTTGTTCCAAATCCTATATTCACTCTTCTTCCTAAACCAACCGACTATCTTCCTAATCCTAACTTTGATCACTTTTTGACTGGATGTTCTCTTCTCCATTCAATCATCCCAGGTACAAGGTACTATGCCATTGTATATCGATTTATCTGAGACATCTGTGCAGAAAGTAATTCAAAGCTAAGTATACCAATCAAGGGCCCAATGACCTTCTGGGCTTCAAATCTTACTTAGATTTCTGTTTTCATAATTATATTTCACCTATATATTGCTATAAATATTGCAGGTTCCGAATACCTTTATTCATCCTGCAGAATGATTCCTAACCGAAATTGAATCTGTTATTAACCCTAACCATACACTGTTCCCTCAATCTTACTTTACAGAAGAGCAGGGACAGAGTTGGTCTTAAAATACAGGGATGTAAGGGATCTTACACCTGCTAAGAACCTCAAAGGTCCATGCAGAAATGAAGCCTGGAGAAGATGTAGGCAGCTATGAAGGACCTGAGAGAGCAAAAGTCTTCTTCCATGGAAAGCAACGTAGTCAGGATGAAGAATTGTGTCTGAATCAGCCTCTCTATTCTTAATGTAGAGAAGATGGACCAAACCAGGACTGTGTGGAGAGCTGTTCTCGGGTCCCTATGTTTGATTTAACATTCTAACTTGTGAAAGGGTCACAGAAAGTATAGGCAGCCTCCATCTCATCGGACCCTTGGAAGCAACTGTTAGAACAAACTGGTTGCCAAGGCAGTGACCTCATTCAATTCAGGAAGGAAGTGACCTCACCTCACTTCCTTGGTGATGGAACTCTCTGAACTTGGGATCCGGGATGCCAGGCACCCAGAGCCAGTCCCAATCCCAGTGCCAGTTGTCTCACTTGTTTGGATTTACCAATGACAGAGTCAGTCTTTTTTTGTACCTACTGATGTGAGGATGGCCAAATGCCAGGAAAGCTCTGAAAAGCGGCCTTTCCTGAGAAAGCAGGTAGTGGCTCACAGCTCGCTTCTGACAACTTCACAGAGTTGGCCAAAGTGACCAGATCTGAGATAGGACAGGCCATTTCCGGTGAACACAGCATGGCCCACCAGTCCGAGGACACTCCGGATAGTCACAAACCTACTGGGGGGAAGGAGGTGCCTTTGTGTGTGTGGGTGTGGGTTTGTGATTTTGTCTCATTTTCTGAGAATAGGTAGGAAAGGCGGTTTATTTGGTTTGGAGTGAATGGTTTTTAGTAAGTCATTTGACAAGGCAAGTATTTCTATGTCTGTGTATCCCACTCTGTTCGTGGTTGTAGACATTAGAAAAGAGAATGCATCATTGGATGTGTCCAGTCTAGTAAAAAGCTTCCCAGCATTCATCCTGCCCAATTTATGAATGGACTGCAGCTTGCCTTATCAATGGGCAACACCTGCTATCTTTCTAAGTTCCTGTTTTCTTCTTGAATTCTGGCCACTATCCAGAATAGACTCATGGTTTTGTGTTCAAAATATGTAACACCTCCAATCTCTGTGACATGGCCATGTACTGGATAGCTGAAAGGAATGGCGACCATGTCAGAAATCTCAGATATCAGTGTGACCATTAAAGTCTCAGTGGAGAAATTCTGCTTTGGGCCTTTTGATTACCTATTGTTCCATTGCCCTGAAAGTTTTTGTTTCTCAATGAGTACTGAATAAATGTTGCAGCAGTTGAAACATGTCGCTGTTTATAAGTTCCCTCACCAGGATTTAGTTTCCCCATTTATCAGGACTGTCAACTTAACCTTTTAATTATCTTGTTACAGTTGTCCCTCGCCATAAGATACAGTGTAATAATTTAATGTCATTTGATCTTGCAAAATCCTTTTACTAGTTTACCTCTGTGTCTAATAGAGAAACCTTTAATTCTGTTACTCAGGGCTGGATAATCGTACTATCAGACACCAAGACTACCTGTGTAGGTTAGGAATATCAGTAGGACTTAACCTAAAAACTTCTGCCTCTGGCAGCTCCTCTTGATAGTCTCTTTTTATAGTTATCAGGCATTCCTGTCTGAGAATCCTTCTTTGTAGCTTCCAGGCTTACATATTTTGGGAGGCTAACATAAAGTGTATACCTTAAAATATTATTATTATTATTATTATTATTATTATTATTATTATTATTAATTAAATGCCCAAGAATGGCTGTATTTTCGTTTTAACTGTCTTTGCTAAGTGTTTAAGATGAAACAGTCAAACTGACTTTTGTTTCTAACTATTTTTAACAGTCAGCTAAGCTTTTATGGGAGTCAATTTTGGGGAAACTTGAGAGCATCTAATCAGTTCTGATAGTGCCATTTTCGCTAGGTGTGTCCAGGTCTTGCTTGACCATGTGGTTTCCCTCAGAAGCATCAGGATGTCTCCCTTCTCTGATGACTCTCCTCTTCATGGCAAATGCACTGATTGGCTTTCTGTTCTCCAGTGGTCTCATTAATCTCCCTGATCGGGAGGTTATGAGGCCCAGAGTTGCAAAGCACTTTAGAGAAGTCCCCTGATCCCTGGATTCAGACTGACTCAGAGGGCAAGAGCCAAGTATTGGTTTTCTTGACCCCCTTTCATTTAACTTTAATTAAATGCTAATCTTAAACATCCAGCAAATAATTTTTAACAGCCTTATATTACAAGTACTGGCGTTTAATTTGTATAACTTTAAAATTATTTATCTTTTTATTAGTTGGGATCTGTATTATTCTGTCTGTCTTGTAGGTGATGACTTATTATCTTAAATTAACTCATGTTGTGTTCTTAAAGCAACACTTCTATAAAACACTGACAGGGACTCTTTAGATCACTTATAAGGAAATTACAATATAAAAATTTTTAACAAGAGTAAAAATACTTAGTTCGTGTAATAGCTACCCTTAATTTTTTGGCTGAGTTATACATTATATACCATGTTTGAGATCCTAGGAATCTTTGCAGAAAAAAAAAAAAAGGAAACTTTTGAACATAACTTTAAATGAAATAGAATCTGACCTACTGCTTTCATAGTCATTCTAACATATTGTAAGATGGGACACACAGCCTTATCTCAGGTAATGCAGGGGTCTTTATGAATCTTAAGTGTTTTAGTTCTAAAGCTGATCTTTGTTTTTTAAATATCATTTTACAAAGTTTACATAAACTGTTTGAGGTCACATGAACATTAGCTAATACCGTATGATATCACATTTAAAATATGAATTAAAGAAAGGCTGAAAGTTTCTAACCTTTACATAGATTAGGCTCTCATTAACTTAAAAATACATTTAAATTGTTCCCCAATATAAAAAGTAACATTAAACTTTATATGTCTTATTGATAACAGGTAAATAAATCCCCAATATAATTTTTTACATATTACTTTAGAACACCAGCTTGATATAATGCTCTTTTCAAGTTTCTACCTTACAGACTTGTATACATGGAAGATATGAGCACATTGATAGCATCACAATTACATTGATGTTTCTACATTAACCAAGGTTAGCTTTTAAAGAAATGGCAGTACAACTCTCTAAAATAACAGTTCTTATTTTATCAGTTGTTTAATTTTTATGGTTGCTTGCCCTAGAAAAAAATAAAACTTAATAAACACAATGTTATGGGTAAACTTATGTTTTCAGAAATTTTTGTCTCTTTAACACATGACTGAATTTTACAATCTTATACAGACTTTAGTACAAACTTATCCATACCTTAGTAAATCAATCAGATATCAAACAAAAGTACTCATGAATGAGTAATCCCATATCAAATTTACTTTACTTATTTATCAAAATATTAGACAATTGTATTGAAAATTGTAAAACATTTTTTTTGTTGTTGTTGAAGGAAAAGTCCTAGAACAAAGGCATATTAGACCTTTTGTAGACATTAATATTTTATTAGATTTTTGAACACCTAGAAAAACATGTGAGCTTAAATTTAAAGACATTTATAATTATCTGTTTATCCAATTTAAATTGAAACATTTAAATCACGTGAATTAAAGATCTTTGGTTCCACTTTTTAAAATTTGTTTTTATGAGCGCATTTTTATGAGCGCTTCTTATATATGTTAATTTGTGTATCATATATATGATATAAGGACATATGTATGTATATATATATATATATATATATATATATATAATATATATATATATATACAACACATAAAGAAGTGTGCACACATAATAATAGTAAAGGCCTTGTAGCTTTTCACTGGTGAAATTTCCATTGCAATGTTTCAAAAACTCCACAGTGGGTCAAAGAGAGAATTGATCAGAATAACTTTAACCTAGGTCTGTAGGATTAAAATCATGAGCTCAAAAAAAAAAAAAAGAACGAATCTAAGGAAAAAAATAAGAGTCCTAGAAAAAATGACTGGCCAGTAATTAGGTGATACCATACAGTTTACATTTTTTCCCCCTTAGGCCTCAGACCAGTCTCTGACTGAGCTTGCAGGCTTCTTTCATTTGCATTTCAACATAAGTCCTGGCTGAGGTCTTGAAGGAGTTGGAAAAAACTGCTATTCTGAGCAGACACCTCAGGCCTAAGGCATTTTACCCATAATTTTCAGATTAGGATGTTGAAAATAATGATACAAGTTTAAGATACAATTCACAAAATATTATATCTTTACATCTTGTTTTGTCAAAAGATATACTCTGATTTACTATCCTTGTCCAAATTAATGCACTGGTACACACAGTTTTGATTTGCATGTCTCTGACTGCTAGAGATGGTGAGCATTTTTTCATGTACTTATTGATTGATTGTATATCCTCCTTTGAGAAGTGTCTGTTCAGGTCCTTGGCCCATTTGTTGATTGGGTTATTTGTTATCTTATTGTCTAATTTTTTGAGTTTTTTGTATACTCTGAATATTAGGGCTCTATCTGAAGTGTGATGAGTAAAAATTTGTTCCCATGATGTAGGCTCCTTATTTACCTCTCTTATTGTTTCTTTTGCTGAGAAAAAACTTTTCAATTTAAGTAAGTCCCATTTGTTGATTCTTGTTATTAACTCTTGTGCTATGGGTGTCCTATTAAGGAATTTGGAGCCCGACCCCACAATATGTAGATTGGAGCAAACTTTTTCTTTTCACACATGCAGAGTCACTGATTTGATATCTAGCTTTTTGATCCAGTTTGAGTTAACTCTTGTGCATGGCGAGAGGAGGGGATTCAGTTCCATTTTGTTACATATGGATTTCCAGTTTACCCAAGACCATTTGTTGAAGATGCTATCCTTCCTCCATTGCATGCTTTTAGCTCCTTTATCAAATATAACATAGTTGTAGCTTTGTGGATTAGTCTCTTGTGTCCTGTATTCTGTACCACTTGTCCACCTGCCTGTTTTGGTACCACTACCATGCTGTTTTTGTTACTATTGCTCTGTAATATAGTTTGAAATCTGGTATCACTATACCACCTGATTCACACTTCCTGCTTAGAATTGCTTTTGTATTTCTGGGTCTTTTATTTTTTCCATTTGAATTTCATGATTGCTTTATCTATTTCAATAAGACATGCCATTGGGATTTTGATTGGCATTGCATTAAACCTTTAGAGAACTTTTGGTAATATCGCCATTTTGATGATGTCAGTTCTGCCTATCCATGTACAGGGTATATTTTTACATTTACTAAGATCTTCTTCTACTTCTCTTTTTAGGGTTCTATAGTTTTCATTGTATAAATCTTTCACCTCTTTTCTTAGGTTGATTCCCATGTATTTTATTTTTGTGAGGATGATTTGAATGGACTGTTTTTCCTCATTTCCTTTTCAGATGTTTTGCCGCTGGTATACAGAAAGGCCTTCGCTTTATGCGTGTTGATTTCATATTCTGCCACATTGCTGAATCCATTTATTAGTTCTGGTAGTTTTTTTCTGTAGACCCTTTTGGTTCTTCTATGTATAGAATCATGTCACCAGCAAATAGTAATAATTTACGTTCTTCTTTCCCTATGTTCATGCCTTTGATTTCTTTCGTCTGTCTAATTACTCTGGCCAGTGTTTCGAGAACTATATTGAATTGAAGTGGGGATAGAGGGCATCTCTGTCTTGTTCCAGATTTTAGAGGGAATGCCTTCAATTTTTCTCCATTCAGAATGATGCTAGCCTGAGGCTTAGCATAGATAGCTTTTACAATGTCGAGGTAAATTTCCGTTATCCCTAGTTTTATTAATGTTTTGAACATAAAGGGATGCTGTACTTTGTCGACTGCTTTTTTTGCGTCTATCGAGATGATCATATGGTTCTTATCTTTAAGTCTATTAATGTGGTGAATAACATGTATTGATTTCTGTATATTGAAACATCCTTGCATCCCAGGGATAAATCCTACTTGATAATGGTGAACCATTTTTTGATGTGCCTTTGTATTCGATTTGCCAGAATTTTATTGAGGATTTTTGCATCAAGCTTCATGATACATATTGGTCTGTAGTTTTCTTTCTTTGAGGTGTCTTTGTCTGGTTTCAGTATCAGGGTGATTTTGGCCTCATAAAATGAATTTGGCAGAGCTCCCTCTTTTCCTGTTTCCTGAAATAACTTGAAAAGTATTGGTATTAATTTTTCTTTAAAGGTTTTGCAAAATTCCGCTGTATACGCATCTGGTCCTGGGCTTTTCTTGGTTGGTCGTCTTATGATTGCTTCTTCTAAATCATCCATTGATATTGGTATGTTGAAATTGTGTGTATCCTCCTGACTCAGTCTGGGCAAATCATATGACTTAAGAAATTTACCGATGTCTTCACTATTTTCTATTTTATTGGAATATAGGTTTTCAAAATAATTTCTAATTGTCTTCTGTATTTCTGTAGCATCTGTTGTGATAATGCCTTTTTCATCCTCTATGTTAGTAATTTGAGTTCTCTCTCTTCTTCTCTTCGTTAGCATGGCTAAGGGTCTGTTGATCTTATTTATTTTTTCGAATAACCAACTTTTATTTTTGTTATTTTTTTTCAATAATTTCTTTTGTTTCAATTTCATTGATTTCCGCTCTGATTTTAATTATTTCTTGCCTTCTGCTACACTTGCTGTTGTTTTGCTCTTCCTTTTCTAGGGGTTTGAGATGAAGAATGAGCTCATTTATTTGTTGGTTTTTGCTTTTTTTGAGGAATGACCACCAGGCGATGAATTAACCTCTTAAAATTGCGTTCATTGTGTCCCATAGATTCTGATATGTTGTTTCTGTATTTTCATTTATCTCTAAGAATTTTTTGATTCCCTCCTTTATGTCTTCTGTAACCCATGGATCATTCAGTAACATATTGTTCATTTTCCATGTGATGTAGGATTTTTTCTTTCTTCTTTTATCATTGATTTCCAGTTTCATTCCATTATGATCAGATAAAATGCATGGTATAATCTCCATCACTTTATATTTACTGAGGGTTGCCCTATGGCATAATATATGGTCTATTTTTGAGAAGAATCTATGTGCTGCTGAGAAAAAAGTATATCCACTTGATGATGGTTGATATATTCTATATATGTCAGTTAAGTCTAGGTTATTGATTGTGATATTGAGTTCTATAGTTTCTTTATTCAACTTTTGTTTGGAGGATCTGTCCAATGGTGAGAGAGGTGTGTTGACGTCACCCATAATAATTATGTTGTGGTCTATTTGATTATTGAACTTGAGGAGAATTTTTTTTATGAATGTTGCAACACCATTATTTGGTGCATAAATATTTTAATTGTTTTGTCTTGTTGGTGAATGGTTCCTCTCAACAGTATATAATGTCCTTCCTTATCCCTTTTGATTAACTTAGTCTTGAAGTCGATTTTATTCGAATATGAGGATGGCCACCCCTGCTTGCTTACGAGAACCATGTGCATGGTATAAATTTTCCCAACCTTTCACCTTCAGCCTGTGTATGTCTTTTCCATTCAGATGTGTCTCCTGGAGGCAACATATTGTTGGATTTGTTTTTTAATCCAAGTTACCAGCCTATCTTGGTTTATTGGTGATTTTGAGCCATAAATGTTTAATGCTACTATTGATGTATTGTTTGTACTGGCAGTCATGTTTGATTATTTATCTTTGTTTTTTAATTAGTTTGTTTCTCCATGATTAGCTTTCCCCCTGCCCTCTGTCACTACCCAGGCATTTCCCACTGATGGTTTTGGTTGTTGTTGTTCATTTTTTCCTCGTGTAGTGTTTTGCTCAAGAAGCTTTGCAATGCTGGCTTTCTGGTTGCAAATTCTTTTAGCTTTTGTTTATCATGAAAGATTTTTATTTCGTTGTCGTACCTGAAGGTTAATTTTGCTGGATACAGAATTCTTGGTTGGCATCCATTGTCTTTCAGTCTTTGAAATACGTTGTTCCAAGATCTTCTCGCTTTCATCATCTGTGATGAAATATTCATTGTTAACCTTATTGATTTAATGGTGAATGTAATCTGCCTCTTTTCTCTTGTAGCTTTTAAAATTTTCTCTTTGTTCTGTATATTAGATATGTTCAAAACAAATGTCTTGGCCTTGGTCTACTGTGATTTTGTGTGCTCGGTGTCCTCTATGCAACTACAATTTGTATATCCGTTTCCTTTTTTATTTCTGGAAAGTTTTCTGTAATTATTTCATTCAGCAGGTTACTCATTTCCTTGGTTTGAATCTCTGTACCTTTCTCTATCCAGATAACTCATAAGTTTGGTGTTTTTACGTTATCCCATATCTCTTGGATGTTTTACTTGTGATTTTTTACCAGCCTTTCTGAGTTGGCTAGACTCTTTTCAAGATGATATATTTTGTCTTCATTATCTGACTTTCTGGCTTCTACTTGCTCCACACCGTTAGTGATACTCTCAATTGAGTTTTTAATTTGGTTTATCATTTCCTTCATTTCTAGAATTATTATTTAATTTTTTTTATTTTCTCTAACTCCTGATAAAGATGGTTAACTTCTTTTTTTATCTGTTTATCTAATTCATTTTCAATGTGTTCTTTCACTGTTCGGATTTGCTGTCTTATATCCTCTTTAAGGTTCCATTCCATCTGTCTAAGGTATTCCTTGAGTTCTTTATATGACCATTTTTTTCTGATGACTCTAGGTCCTCCTGAATATTTAGGCTGTCCTTCATTGTTTGTACACCTGTTCTTTCTTGCTTTCTTATGCTGCTCATGTTACTTCTTGTTCTGTTTGAGTGCTGAGTTAGTGCTTACTCTTATAAATTTATTTGATGCTTGGGAGGAAAGATATTAGAAGAGAAGGGAGGAAGTCACTAAAGAGAATGAGAGTAGGCAGGTAGAATTCAAGGAAGGGGGAATAAGAAAATTGAAAAGAAACGAAAAGACAAAAGAAAATAAGAGAAAATAAAGAATGAAAGAAAAATTTTAAAAAATGATAATAAAGAAATGAAAATTAAAATTAAAAAAATTAATGATAATAATAAAATTAAAAAAATAAAAAAATAAAAACATTAAAAAAGTTAAAGAAAAACAACAACAAAAAATGAAAATGAAAGAAAAAGAAGGAAAAACCAAAAAGAAAAAAACACCCCAAATTTAAAAAAAATAAATAAATAATAATCATAATAAATGCAGTCATAGAGTTTGATTAACTTCTCATCCAGTAGGTGGTGCTGTGCCCACTGGGCCAAGGTTCTCCTCTCAATAGGTGGGAACCAATCACTATGCAGCTGCTCTTCCTCCCAGACTGGGCAGGTGTCCAATCCTGACACCATAGGTTCTTCTCTTGTGTTTCCTCAAGCCAGGCCCCGCTCACCTGTGATACTCACCACAATACTGGCGACACGCCAGGTCTGCTGCTCCTGGGAGCCCTGTTTTGATGAATGCCTGGGCACACTTTCTTGGCTTGCCTCCCTCAGACCCTAAGTTTGTAGAGCTTGGGGCTGAGAACCCCCAGCGAATTTGCTTGCCCTCCGGGAGCCACGCCCCCGGTAGCTGGTGCAAGAGACCTCAGTTGTCAGCACTGGTGGGAGCGGTTGCCTGGAGTTCTGCACAGCGAATCCCACGCCACCCCTGATTTTCTCGGTCTGGCTATCGCGCTCATGGTAGAGCTGAGAGGAACCCTTACGGGAGAGCTCGGAGGGGCCCTTAAGGATTCCCTGCTGTGTGGAGAAAGATGGCTAGGGGATTACACACCTGTCATGCTGTTTTCAATGAAGTTATCTCCTCCACCCATGACATCAGTTCTATGCAATGGTGGTATCCCATGTAAATGGTGATCGTCCGTTCCCTTTGCCGGTTGACCAATGCAACGGGTGGGTCCTGACTGTCTCTCCCATGCCCCATTTTAATCCTCTGGCCACTGCCTATGAAGGCTAGGTTGGCTTCTACCTCTGTAAGTTCAGAAGGGCCGACCAGTTATTTCAGCATGATCGTTAGTGCTGAGTCACAAAAAGCAGGCAAACCGGAGGTTGAATGCAAAAGATCTGGGCTCGGTGTGTGTTCTGAGGGGCCCAGACTGTTTACCCCAGATTCACATCAGCGCAGCATTGCCTAGTGATCCTGAGCAAACAGCATTTAGACAGTTTATGACTCCCTATTCCCGCGCAGCTGAAGAGGTCAGAGACTTGATCTCTCCATACCCTCTGCCATTTTGGATTTCTCTCCATGTGTTTTAAACTTAACAAATATGTGAATTCCTGTCTCCCTTTCTCTGTAGCCTATTCAGGACATGTGTTTTGATATGCACATATAGAATCCTAACTTGTATCACACGTACATTCTTGTGAGGTGGCTGACATGGCAGATACAAGTTGTGAGAAGAGATCACTATCCTAAACGCTGATGGAACTAAAAATTCAATCAATGGGTGAGCTCCTAGTTGAACAACATTATACATAAATCCATGTTTATTAAATTGAATTTTTTTGGATCTGTGGATGATATATATGTCTCGATAAATTTCGATTGGCATATATATTGCTGCTTTTTAATGTCTGTGTGTGTTTTCGCATTTTAAAGTTTGTGTGTGTGTGTGTGTTTTTTTTGTGTGTATATATATATATATATATATATATATATATATATATATATATACACTCTCCAGATTTTTAAAATATGAAATATATGTGTCTTATATACACTCGCTAAATTCATTCATGTTCATGTATGTGGATTTATAATCAACTTTTCACAATATTATTCTCAGAAATATTCATCCACCTGAAATACATATTTGTTTCCTAGTACTGAAAACTAACTTCAGTGAATGGTACATACATATCCTAATATTTCAAGAGTTACTGACCCAGTTTATCATCAATGCAAGTAGATTCCTATGGGACATGATTTGTATTTTTACGTTCATTTTTATTCAACACTGGTACATTACTATTTCGTAAGTTCATGCACATCATAGTATATATATTTCATCTACAAGTTCGCAAATTTATAGGAATTTGTTTCACTTTCAATCACTTCCTGCTTCAGGACACATGTATTTTTCCATGATTCTTGACTGGTCTTTTCATGAGACTTCTTTCCAAACACATTATTTCCGATTTCCATAATCACTTTTTAAGCAAAACTCACTTCTCCTTCATGATAAATTATAACTGTGATATTACCATTAGATGTGTAACTGGTTGGAATGAATGATTGTATACCAATATAAGATTTCTTATATATCAATTCAATCCATTATTTAAAGTAAAACCAGTTATATTATTTATTCACAGTATGGTCTATGCATGCATTTTCTTTATATTCATAGACACAGTGTACACTTTTTGTACCCCCAATACTAATGTATACGTCTTCAAAATTTTGGTGGAAAAAATACTCATGTCACTTGATCTACATATACATTTAATCACAGAAATATTCTGGACAAAAAATGCATAGGTCACACTTATGATTGTACCAAATCCTGAAAGGAAAGTAAACATGGATTTCTAAAAACATCGATATCCGGGTTGCCTAATTCTCTCAAATGTCAATCCTATTGGTGACTACATGTTTGTTTCTTCTTAAGATTATATATTCAAACTCAACACTATTGAAAATGTCTAATCCTATCCCTCACTTTATACATTGCCTGATTTCGTAATGTCTCTATTGCTATCTACTTTCTTACATATTTTCCCCATTTCATCATAGTGACTGACCCTTCACATGTGCTGATATTTACATTCACACTCTAATTCATAACTTATTGCTGAAGAACTTTTTTTCCAAATCCTATACTCTCTCTTCCTCCTAAACCTACTGACTATCTTCCTAATCTTACTGACTATCTCTTTTTGACTGGATATTCTCTTCTACATTCAATCATCCAAGATACAAGGTCTTGTGCCATTTTATACCGATTTATCTGAGACATCTGTGAGAACGTAATTCAATGCTAAGTATCCCAATCAAGGGCCCAATGATTTTCTGCGCTTCAAATCTTACTTAGATTTCTTTTTTCATACATATATTTCACCTCTAAATTCTTATAAATATCGCAGGTTCCCAATACCATTAAACATCCAGCAGAGTAATTCCTAATCCAAATAGAACATGTTATTAACCCTAACCATACACTGTTCCCTCAATCTAACTTTACTGAAGAGCAGGGACAGAGTTGGTGTTACAATACAGGAATGTAGGAGATCTTCAACCTGCTGAGAACCTCAAAGGTCCATGCAGAAATGATCCCTAAAGAAGATATAGGCAGCTATGAAGAACCTGAGAGAGCGAAAGTCATCTTTCATGACAAAAAAACAGGTAAGGATGGAGGGTTGTGTCTGAAGCAGTCGAGAAGATGGACCAAACCAGGCTTGTGTGGAGAGCTGTTCCCGGGTGCCTATGGTTGATATTCCATTCTAGCTTGTGAAAGTGTCATAGGA
This sequence comes from Callospermophilus lateralis, assembly GCF_048772815.1. Lineage (NCBI taxonomy): Eukaryota > Metazoa > Chordata > Mammalia > Rodentia > Sciuridae > Callospermophilus > Callospermophilus lateralis. The sequence continues at coordinate 1,254,199 of NW_027514090.1, forward strand.
AGTAGGGGCAGGATCCATCTCAGGGACCCTTGGAAACAACTGTTAGGACAAAGTGGTTGCCAAGGCAGTGACCTCATTCAGTTCTAGACGAAGTGACCTATGTCACTTTCTTGTTGATGGAACACTCTGAACTTGGGATCCAGGAAGCCAGGCACCCTGAGGCAGTCCCAGTCCAAGTCCCAGTGGTCTCACATGTTTGGATTTAAGAAGGACAGAGTCAGTCTTTCTTGGCAACTACTGAATTGAAGATGGACAAATGCCAGGAAGGCTCTGAAGAGGGGCTTTTCCTGAGAAAGCAGGCAGTGGCTCACCGCTGGCTCCTGATAACTTTACAGTTTTGGCCAAGGAGACCAGATCTGACATAGGACAGCCCATTTCCGGGGAACATAGTATGGCCCATCAGTCAGAGGATGCTCCAGATAGTCACAGACCTATTTGAGGAAAGAAGGTGCCTTTGTGGGTGTGTGTGTGTGTGTTTGTGATTTTGTCTCATGTTTTGAGAATATGTAGGAAAGTCGGTTTGTTTAGTTTGGAGTGGACTGTTTCTAGTAAGTCCTTTGAGAAGGCGAGTGTTTCTATATCTGTTTATCCCACTGTGTCCGTGGTTGTAGACAATAGAAAAGAGAATGCATCAATAGATGTGTCCGGTCTAGTAGAAAGTTTCCCAGCATTCATCCTGCCCAATGTATGAGTGGACTGCAGCTTGCCTTATGGATGGGCAACACCTGTTATCTTCTTAAGTTCCTGTTTTTTTCCTGAATTCTGCTTACACTCCAGAATAGGCTCATGGTTTTGTGTCTAAGATATGTACCACCTCCAAGCTCTGTGACAAGTCCATGTACTTGATAGCTGAAGGGAATGTGGGGCATCTCTGAAAACTGAGATATCAGTGTAACCAAGAATGTCTCAGTGGTGAAACCATGCTTTGGGCCTTTGCTTACCTGTTGTTCTGTTGCCCTGAATGTCAGGAAGGTCTTTGCCTCAGGCGACCCCTTTCTGAAGCCTGAAGAAAATGGTATTCAAATGGAAATGATTGGGCATCACCTGTGGCTCTTTGCTTAATTGCTTTGAAAAGGGATGTGTCTGACCCAGCCTCTCGGCCCTATGTGAGGCTGTGGCTTTGATTCTCACCACCTGGTGGATCTAAAGAATGTCCCCATTTGTGCATTCAAAACCAAACTGGCCAAAAGAGCAGTCACTGTGGATGAAGTCTCTCGCCTTCCTCTGTAAGGTTCCTGACCTCCATCAAGTGAGAATAGTGATCCTTTGGGTCAATTGAGTTCTTCAAAGCCCTGCAGAGGCTAGCCCATATGTGCTTGGGTTTTCTGATAACTCCAATTCACATAAAGAATCTAAAACCCACAGTCAATAGGACTCGAATTGGTGAAGTGGAGCAGTATTAACGGCAGGCCTATTTGATCACTACTGGTTCACAGGAAGGATGTCCAGCCCACACTGATTTTAGGCAAATGAGTAAGAAGAGATCTTATTTTGGACACTGTCTTGGGCTTCGCCCCTCATAGAAATCTCCAGCCAGAGGCTATGATGAGTGTATATATGGAAGAAATTGAGGGTCATGTGAAAGTGTTTTGGATTTAATTGTGGTCATTTGTGTGGTGGTTGGAAGAGATGACTGTGTCCACCTGCGCTTGAACTCTCGTGTGATCCCCCTTAGAGTCTGAGTCCTGGAACTGACCTCAGAGAAGTATTGCCATTAATTGTATTGAGATTTTTGGAGGCCATGCAAGAGAGTCGACCTTGGAAACTGATATCTAGGCCCAGTGTGGCTTTCCATCGAGCACTGGGAATCTCAGCCAGGATATCACATTATTTTATTCTGAAAGACTTGGCAGCAATAGTTGAGAGTCAAAACACACATGGACCTTACATTGTAGACCTCAATGGGCCTGGCTTCCTGTGACCTTTGGCCCCTCTTTGAGAAGACTTGCCTGTGTGAGTTCCCAACAGCTTTCATTGAAATGTCCCTCCTCAACATTTAACAGTTCCTGAATGAATTGAAACCCACAGTGCCTCCAACTTCATCTTTGTAAAATGGCTTCATAAATACCATGAAATTTTTGAAATTCCCATGACCAGGTAGAACTGGAGAACCTTTGGATGTCCTGTTGTTTATCATGAGTATACTAGACAGTGCCTTGATTGACTGTGTTTCATGAAAATGATCTAGAACAGAGATGACAGTAAGTTGGTGCCTGCTGAGTAGTGTGCCTAGAGCAGTGGTGTGTATGCTTGTGATAATACATCTCTGATGTGGCCATGTGGATTTGCCATTGGCTTCCAAATGGCTTGTGACAGACATGGTGAGGCCAGCAGACACTAATATGTGAGGGCATCTTGTTATATGCAGAGGTTTCATGGCAATGTTAAGAATCAGGTTGCAATAGACAAGGGAAAAAGCTATGTGGGATAGAAGACTGGTTGGTGCATTCTCCTGCAGACCCTGACCCACCACATGTGGCAGAACTCCATCCAGCACTGTGTCCCTTTTGAACTCCTTGTATTTCGTGAAGCAAATACCAAACTCCCAATGCAGGAGAAAGAAAAACCATGAAAAAGTGGAGGATGACCAAATGGCTTCACAGCCCAGATGGGGAGAGACTTAGCATGCACTGGTCACATTTTACTTAAAAGAGAGAATTCACCACTGCTGCCTCATGTTCATTAGAAAATAAGAAACCATGTCCTCCAGGTCACATAGAATCAGACCCAGCTTTGATGGTCTCACGACAAAGGAAGCTAAAGCTCCTGAAAACAACATATATTTCAAGTGCCCAACATCAGAGGCAGCTTTTCAAGAAGTCCTTTAGGCCAGCAGAGCTCCAAGTTTGTGGAGTTTTTAACCTGTCCCTTACTTATGGAAACTTCTCTACCACATCCAAGGTTGTGAACTCATGAGCATTTTCCATTCCAGTTATATATTCACAGATTTTATAACTCTTCTCCACTAATTGTGTCTTACTTGGGGCGAAGGTAAAGTCAAGACATTGTTCTGGAAGAGAGAGGGAAAATATTTTGTGTAGCACATATTTGATAGACATTGGATTCTTTTTCCTATTTTTCATTCAAAATACTGAATCCCTGACACTAACACATACCCTACTAGACTCTGAGTACTAATCCTAATATGATGGAGAAAAAATAACCCAAATAGAACAGAAATACAAGCAGGTCAGAGGAGGCATGGTGTATTTTTGGACTTTTCTTTTGCATAATAAATGTTAGGTGTTATAAATCCAGTGAATTTTTATTTGGAATAGTTTTTCATGTGTTTTTAAAATTAACAAATATGTGAATTCCTGCCTCCCTTTCTCTGTAGCCTATACAGCACATGTATTTTTATATGTACATATAGAATCATACCTGGTATCACACGTACATTTTTGTGAGGTGGCTGACTCGGCAGATATAAATTGTGTGAAGAGATTACCCCTCCTAAACGCTGTTGGAACTAAAAATTCAACCTATGGGTTAGCTTCCTAGTACAACAACATTATACATAATTCCATGTTCAGTAAAGTATATATTTTTGCATCAGTAGATGTTATATATTTCATTATAAATTTCAATTGGCATATATATTGCTGCTTTTTTATGTCTCTCTGTGTGTTTTTTTGTATATATATATATATATATATATATATATATATACATATATATATATATTCTCCTGATTTATCAAAATATGAAATATATGTGTCTTATATACACTCTCTACATTCATACATTCATTCATGTTCATGCATGAGGAAATATAATCAACTTTTCACAAGATTATTCTTGGAAATATTCATCCACCTGAAATACGTATTTGTTTCCTTGTACTGACAACTCACTTCAGTGAATGGTGCATACAAATCCTAATAATTCTACAGTAACTGTCCCAGTTTAACATCAATTCAAGTAGATTCCTATGGGATATGATGTGTATTTTGAAGTTCATTTATTTTCAACACTGCTACATTAATATTTCTGCAGTTTTTGCACATCATAGATTATATATTTCATCCACAAGTTCACAACTTTATAGGCATTTGTTTCACTTTTAATCATTTCCTGCTTCAGAACACATGTATTCCTCCCGGTTTCTTGACTGGTCTTTTCATGAGACTTCTCTCCAAACACATTTTTTTTTAATTCCATAATCATTTTTGAAGCAAAACTCACACACTTTTCATGATAAACCATAAATCTAATATCACCATTAGATGCATAACTGTTTGGAATGAATGATTGTATATCAATATGGGGTTTCCTGTATATTTTCAGAAATCAATTCAATCCATTATTTAAAGTTCGAACCAGTTATATTATTTATTCACAGTATGGTCTATTCATGCATTATCTCTATATTCATAGGCACAGGGTACACCTATTTGTACCCCCAATTAATTTATATGTCTTCAAAATATTGCTTTCCTACATATTTTACCCAGTTCATAATTGTGACTGACTCTTCACATGTGCTGACATTTACATTCACTCTCTACCCGAAACCCTATTGTTAAAGAACTTTTGGTCCAAATCCTATACTCACTCTTTTATCTAAACCTATCGACTATTTTCCTAATCCTACCGAATATCCCTTTTTGACTGGATGTTCTCTTCCACATTCAATCATCCAAATTACAAGGTCCTATGCCATTGTGTATCGATTTAACTGAGACAACTGTGCAGGACATAAATCAATGCTAAGTATCCCAATCAAGGGCCCAATGCCCTTCTGGGCTTCAAAACTTACCTAGATTTCTGTTTTCATACTTATATTTCACCTATATATTCTTATAAATATCGCAGGTTCCCAATACAAATATTCATTCCAGAGAATGATTCCTAACCCAAATTGAAAATGTTATTAACCCTAACCATACACTTTTCCCTCAATCTAATTTCACAGAAGAGCAGGGACAGAGTTGGTCTTACAATACAGGAATATAGGCGATCTTCCACCTGCTGAAAACCTAAAAGGTCCATGCTGAAATGATCCCTGGAGAAGATGTAGGCAGCTATGAAGGACCTGAGAGAGCAAAAGTCATCTTCCATGGCAAACAACCTGGTCAGGTTGAAGGGATGTGTCTGATTTAGCCTCTCTCTTCCTAATGTAGAGAAGATGGACCAAAGCATTCCTGTGTGGAAAGCTGTTCCCCGGTGCCTATGGTTGATATACCATTCTAACTTATGAATGAGTCACAGCAAGTAGAGGCAGCTTCCATCTTTTGGGAACCTTAGAAGCAACTGTTAAAACAAAGTGGTTTCAAAGGCAGTGACTTCATTAAGTTCTTGAAGGAAGTGACATCACCTTACATTTTTGGTAATGAAAGTCTGTGATCTTGGGATCCAGGAAACCAGGCACACAGAGTCAAACCCAGTCCATGTCCCAGTGGGCTCACTTGTTTGGATTTAACAAGACAGAGTCACTCTTTCTTGGTACCTACTGATGTGAGGACAGCCAAATGCCTGGAAACTATGAAGACTGGCCTTTCCAGAGAAAGCAGGTAGTTTCTCACCATGGGCTCCTGACAACTTCACAGAGTTGGCCAAAGAGACCAGATCGGAGACAGTACACGCCATTTTTGGGGAACATAGTATGGCCCACAAGTCAGAGGACACTCCGGATAGTCACAGACCTACTTGGGGGAAGGAGGTGCCTTTTTGGGTGTGAGTGTGAGTTTGTGGTTTTGTCTCATGTTCTGAGAATAGTTAGGAAAGCTGGTTTGTTTGTTTTGGAGTGGACTGTTTCTAGTAAGTCCTTTGACAAGGTGAGTGTTTCTGTGATATATATATCATACTGTGTCCGTTATTGTAGACAGTAGAAAAGAGAATGCATCAATGGATGTGTCCTGTCTACAAGAAAGCTTCCCAGCATTCATCCTGTGCAATTTATGAATGGACTGCAGCTTGCCGTATGGATGGGCAACTCCTGCCATCTTCCTAAATTCCTGTTTTCTTCCTGAATTCTGGACACTCTCCAGAATACGCTCATGATTTTGTGTCCAAGATATGTACCACCTCCATCTCTGTGACATGGCCATGTACTGGATAGCTGATGGGAATGGCGAGCATCTCAGAAAAATCAGATATCAGTATGCCCAAGAAAGTCTCAGTGGAGAAACCCTGCTTTGGGCCTTTTGCTTACCTATTCTGTTGCCCTGAATGTCAGGAAGGTCTTTGCCTCAGGCCACACTTTGTGAAGCCTAAAGAAAATAGTTTTCAAATGGAAATGAATGGTCATTACCTGTGCCTCTTTGCTTAATTGCTTTGGAAATGGATGTGTCTGAATCAGCCTCTCGGCCCTATGTGAGGCTGTGGCTTAGATTCACAGCACATGATGGGTCTAAAGAAAAATCCCATGTGTGCATCCAAAACCAAAATGGACAAAAGAGCTGTCATTGTGGATAGAGTCTCTCGCCTTCCTCTGTAAGGTTCGTGACCTCCATTAAGTGAGAATAGGGATCATTTGGGTCAAGTGAATTCTTTAAAGCCCTGCAGAGGCTAGCCCATTGGTTCGTGGGTTTTCTCATGACTCCAATTCACATCTAAGTTTACAGAAGAGCAGGGACAGTGTTGGTCTTACAATACAGGAATGCAGTGGATCTTCCATCTGTTGAGAATCTCAAAGCTCCATGCAGAAATGATCTCTGGAGAAGATGTAGGCAGCTATGTAAGACCTGAGAGAGCACAAATCATCTTCCATGGCAAACAACCTGGTGAGGATTAGGGTTGCGTCAGAATGAGCCTATCTCTTCTTAATGTAGAGAAGATGGACCAAACCAGGCCTGTGTGGAGAGCTGTTCCCTTTTGCCTATGGGTGATATACCATTCTAACTTGTGAAAGTGTCACAGGAAGTAGGGGCAGCCTCCATCTCATGGGACCGTTGGAAGCAATTGTTATGACAAAGTGGTTGCCAAGGCAGTGACCTCATTCAGTTCCTGAAGGAAGTGATCTCATCTCACTTCCTTGGTGATGGAACTATCTGAACTTGGGATACAGAAAGCCAGGCACCCAGAGCCAGTCCCAGTCCTAGTCCCAGTGGTCTCACTTTTTTGGATTTACCAAGGACAGAGTCAGTCTTTCTTGATACCTACTGATGTGAGGATGGCCAAATGCCAGGAAAGCTCGGAAGAGGGGCTCTTCCTGAGAAAGCAGATAGTGGCTCGCTCCTGGCTTCTAACAACTTCACATTGTTGGCCAAGAAGACCAGATCTGAGACAGGACAGGCCATTTCGGAGAATCATAGTATGGCCCATCAGTCAGAGCACACTCTGGATAGTCACAGACCTATTTGGGGGAAGGTGGTGCCATTGCGGGTGTGGGTTTGTGGTTTTGTCTCATGTTCTGAGAATAGGTCGAAAAGGCGGTTTGTTTGGTTTGGAGTGAACTGTTTCTAGTAAGTCGTTTGACAATGCAAGTGTGTCTATGTCTGTGTATCCCACTGTGTCCGTGCTTGTAGACATTAGAAAAGAGAATGCATCAATGGATGTGTCCTGTCTCATAGAAAGCTTCCCAGCATTCATCCAGCACAATTTATGAATTGACTGCGGCTTGCCTTATTGATGGGTGATACCTGCTACCTTCCTAAGTTGTTGTTTTCTTCCTGAATTATGGCCAATCTCCAGAATAGGCTCATGGTTTTGTGTCCAAGATATGTACTACCTCCAAGCTCTGTGACATGGCCATGTACTGGATAGCTGAATGGAATGGCGAGCATCTGAGAAAACTCAGATATCAGTGTGATGAGTAAAGTCTCAGTGGAGAATCCTTGCTTTGGGCCATTTGCTTAATTATTGTTCTGTTGCCCTGAGAGTCAGGAAGGTCTTTGTCTCAGGCCAACACTTTGTGAATCCTGAAGAAAAGATTTTTCAAATGGAAATGAATATGCTTTAACTTTGCCTCTTTCCTTAATTTATTTGGAAAGAGATGTGTGTGAATCAGCCTCCTGGCCCAGTGTGATTCTTTGACTTAGATTCTCAGCACCTGATGGATCTAAAGAAAGATCCCATGGGTGCATAAAATTCAAAATGGCAAAAAGAGGAGTCATTGTGGATGAAATATTTTGCCTTCCTCTGTAAGGTTCCTGAATTCCATCAAGTGAGAATAGGGATCTTTTGGGTCAAATGAGTTCTTCAAATCCATTCAGAGGCTATCCAATAGGTGCATGAGTTTTCTCATCTTTCCAATTCACATAAAGAATCTGTACCCGACACTCAGTAGGCCTCAAATTGGAGAAGCAGAGCAGTATTAAGGGCAGGCCTATTTGATCACTCCTGGTACACAGGAAGGGTGTACAGGCCACCGGGAATTTAGGCAAATGAGGGGCAACAGAGCTTATTTTGGACACTGTCTTGGGCTACGCTAATGCTATCAAATGTCAATCCTATTGTTGACTTCATATTTGTTTTTTCCTAAGCTCATATATTCATCCTCAACCCTGTTGAAAATATCTAATGCCATCACTCACTTTATACTTTTCCTGATTTCCTAATGTCTCTATTGATATCTGCTTTCCTACATATTTTTCCCTGTGCATCATTTTGACTGACTCTTCACATGTGTTGACATTTACATTGACTCTCTAACCAAAACCCTATTGCCAAAGAACTTTTGTCCCAAATCCTATACTCACTTTTCTTCCTAATCTTACCGACTATCTTTCTAATCCTACTGACTATAACTTTTTGAATGGATGTTCTCTTCTACATTCAATGATCCAAGTACAGTTCAGGTTTCTATTCAACCGGGTGAGGGAGTACATTCTGCAGTTTGGCAATTGGGGACAGCACATTCTGGCAACAAGATTAGCAAACAGTTCTCAAGATTTCAACAGTGTTTCATTAAGCGTACAGAAAAACAGGAAGTGACAAGTACATATTTTATTAACATTTCATTCCCCACTTCTTTTTCTGGCTACTTTTAATCATAAAAGTGATCGTTGTGGGGTGTCACATTCTATGTCTGCTAGTGGGGTATTACCATAATTTTAATTTGTCCAATTTGAGCTTGGAGAAAAGAAATTACATGGTTGAGGAAACAGGGTTTTATAGTTAGCAATAATATGAGGATTATTATTGGACCGGCCAGGGTTGATAAAAACGTAATTAACCAGGGGGACTGTGTAAAAAAAGACTCAAACTACCGTTTTTGTGCCTCTCTCTCTTGTTGTTGCTCTTCAAGGCATCTTTTTAATTTACTCATAGATTTTATTACAACTCCAGTATTGTCGACATAAAAACAACATTCTTCCCTCAATTAAGCACAAAGGCCCCCTTCTGTCATGAAAAGGAGGTCCAACCCTCGACTGTTCTGTAAAACAACTTCAGAGAGAGAGGTTAAAGATTCCTGCAAAGCTGTGATGGAGGTTTCTAAAATCTTTAAGTTTTGATCGATTGCTGCTTCTAATTGGGTCATTTGTTGTGTCCCATGGACCAGAGCAGTGGTTCTTGTGCCCAACCCTGCAGCAACTCCTATTCGTAATAGAATGGCTAAGGTGAGGGACATACGTTCCCAGCGGAACCGGGTTGTATGTCCCCCTCTTTGATCTTCAAATGAACCTGCGTCATGATAGAGCACTCTGGGAAACATCTGCACCATTTCACAATTAATCGCATCTGTTGACCATTTCATGAAAACATAAACAATGTTTAAGTATATAGAATTATACTGTTGTAGGGACGGACAAGGCAAGGCACCTAAGATAGCACCAAAGACACGGAAACAGTCTTTTTTGGTTTCAACCAGATTCAGAGGGCATTGCTTCTGTTGTAATCAATTAATCCCCTGAAACCCAAGTTTAGGTAGTTTCAGAATTTTGTACCCAACACGTAAGGGAAGGGGCTCAGATGTTCACAGTCTGCAGAAGTTCACAAAAAGCAGTTTTTGTTTCTGTTTTTTCCTCAGTTTGGGCAAGTTAACTTTTCAAGGACACCTGGGTGGGGGTGTCTTCCCTTTCTTTTTTTCCCCCTGCCAGCTGTTTCCATGCAGCCCAGTTTGTAACTTCTTTATCTTAGAAATGTAGAAATCTCTGTGAAGCCCCAGCTCAAGGCCAGAGGCCTTTTTTTCACATATTTTGTGAAAAACCAGTAAGGGTGTGTCTAAATCAGGAGTGCTGAATTTTTTAGCCAGTTGCCAAGGAGACCAGGGCAACACAAAAATAGGAAGTTTATCTACAGTGAACTCTTTTATAGGGACTCTTTTGCTGAAAGTCCTAAATCAGCCATGGTGAAGACTTCTGGAGAAGGTCAGTTAAGACATTTCTGTGGGCTTGGTAGAGAGGGGGACAATTTGGAAGGCAGGAATAAGAGCAGCTCTGTGGATCTGAGAATGAGAAAGGAGAGATGTAAAAGAATATTGGGAGAGGGCTTTGAGATCTTAATAGCAACAAAAACTTGAGCAGTAGAACAGATAGAACAGAGGGGGAGACGGGAGTGAGTATCCAAAAAGCCTGTGAGGGACTTTAAATTATTAGTAACCTGTTTTTAGTGATGACAAAGCAACATTAAAGGCCATTTTCATTACATCTTGTATTAGGGTCTGAGGATTCTTCTCAGTGGGTTTGAGCTTTGTGTTAGCTGGTAAGAGGACTGGGTGGGACCCGGTGCAGGCACTGACAGAAGAGGAGAGGAGTGAGTGAGTGGAGTGGGACCTCATTACCTGCCACCTCAGCAAGGGGGCAATGGTCTGAGAACCGGTGGAGATTTGGGTTTTTGATCTATATATTGGAGGGGAGAAATCAAGTTGCTGAGGTGGGAGTGACAGCAGAGAGTCTGGAGCACAAGGCTGAGGGTGAGCATCTATTGGAGAAGCATAGTTCAGGATGTGAGCAAAGGAGAGAGAAGGCCTCCACATAGTGGAATCTCCTTTCACCCTTTTGAGCACTTGCAGAAGTTAAAAAGGTCACACAGAATTTGAGGATCTAGAGACCTCTCTGGGGGCCATCGGTTTTGGTTATCTAATTCGTAATATGGCCAATGCTGTTTACAGAATTTGATGAGGAGTTTGGGTTCCATCTGACAGTCCCTGTATGCTCACATCCCCATGACTTACATAAGAAGTCTGCTCTCCCCCCACACAGCCATGACTGTTTGTGGCTTTGATAGTCTGCCGGGCAAACATAGTAATCTATGCTAGCCAACCTGCATCTGGCTCATGTGTCCCTACATCTATAATGTTTGTTTCCATTATCTATGGTACAGAAGGGATTTAATGGAATTTTAGTGGGATCCTGTTCATCAGGGATATCCCAAGAGGAAAGACCTATAGGCAGCTGACAAATGACTGGGTGGAGAGATGGCCACCAGGGGGGCTGTATGCGAGATAGACCATACTTCTTGTCCAGTAGGATTTGTGATCAGCCATCTCAGTTTAAGGGGCTGATGAGGGTTAAGACTACTGGTCGTCAAGGGGAGAATAAATATCTTCCAGGATCTTCTTTACAACCATTCGCGATGTTTCTTTTTTCTTCTTTTTTCTTTTCTTTTTTTTGTGGGGAAGGCTTCAATACATCCTGAGAATGTATCTTCAAAGACTAGGAGTTATTTAAGTCCATACCTTGCTGGCTTAATTTCAGTAAAGTCCACTTCCCAGAATCGTCCTCGTCTGTTTCCTCGTAGGTGCTTTCCTGCAGGAAGCTTGGAAGTGTAAGCATTAACCAATTAATGGACCTGACAGGCTTTTGTTACCCATTCAGTTATTTCCTTTTGCTGTGAGTAGGTTAGAGGAAAACTGTGTTCTTGATCCTTCACGAATGAATGCAGTTTCTTTGAACAAAGGTGAGTGAGTTGATTGACATTTGCTACTGACATAGTTAGAGCCATGATTATAGGAGTAGTTACTGAAGGATTAAAAAATTCCACTTGGGGGCCTTCAGGGTTAAAAGTTATTTTGGCCCAGAGTTTGGTGAGCAGATCTCTGCCCATCAATGGGGCCAGGCATTCTGGGATTACTAGGAAGGAGTGATGGATTTTTCCTTTTCCCTGGTCCATGGTCCTCTTAGTTGTCAAAGCTCGATATTTACTTCTATTAGACTCTTGAATTAGAGACCTTTTATTCGGTAGAGGGCCCAATGGGCCTTACGGGCTGAGTATATTGCCCCTGTATCTACTTCAAAGTTTATTGTGTTCCCCTCCACTTCAAAACTTACCTTGAGGTCAGGGAGAGGATCTGAGCCAGGACTTTCTTAGTATTCCTCCAGAGTCAGAATATCTGGCTGGCGTGGCTGTCTCTTTTTAGGGCACTCTTTGGCCCAGTGTCCTTTTTCTTTAGAGTAGGCACATTGATCTGAGGCCAGGGGTGGCCTCTAGTGTGTGCCCAGGTATCCCTTCCTGTCTCTCTGTTTCTTAATTTTTGGCCTATTTGTTGTTGTGACCAGGACCTTAGTCAATGCCTTAGTCTGTCTTTTGTTTCTTTTATCCTTGCTCTGCTCCCTTCTCTTCCTCAGTTTCTCTCTTAAAGTATACCTTCTCAGCTTCTCTGACTAAATCCATCAAAGTCATATCTTGTAATCCATCTAAGCATTGTAACTTTCTTTTAATATCCAGGGCAGCTTTCCCAATAAAGGCCACTGTGACAGATGCCTTTTGATCCTCTGCCTGAGGATCGAAAGGAGTATGTCTCTTATATGCCTACATAATTATCTCTAGGAACATGGAGGGAGATTCATCAGGCCCTTAAATAATCTCTCTTACCTTGGCCAAATTAGTTGGTCACCTAGCGGCCACTAAGATACCCACTATTAGAGCCTGGTGATAAGTGGACAGATGCTCCCTACCTTCAAAGGTGTTGGGGTCCCAGTTGGGTCGCTTCAAGAGAAAGCCGGCTTTGAATATGTTGGGAAGTTGTGTCGGTCACGCATTTGGTCCGAGGATACTTTTTTCTAGCATCCAGGAGGATTCTCTTTTGTTCCTCTGTCATGAAGAGAGTCCCTAGGAGTTGTTGGCAGTCATCCCAAGTAGGTTGGTGTGAAAACATCAATGACTTCACCAGACCTGAGAGCCAGGTTGGGTCCTCGGTAAAAGGGGGATTGTTATTTTTCCATTTATATTGGTCTGAAGAGGAGAAGGCCAATACTGGTAGGCTTGCATTTTTTTCCCCATGGCCATCGTAAATCATTGGCCCATAGGGATGGAGGGAAAGCAACACGGGAGTTCCAGGGTTTTCAATCATTTGCCACCGGCGAGTTTCTTTAGCAAGTCCAGCTTCCTCTAGGGGAGGAGGGGCTGTGTGTGATGCAGGGGAGTTATCTGGAGGGCACTGGACTGGCTTAGCTTTTTCCAATTGCGGAGAGGCTGAGTCCGCAGCTGGAGAATCACTTAGAGGGTGTTGGGGGTTGTGAAACAAGAGTAGAAGATAAGGAGTGGGACGAGAGTCCAGTAGAGTCAAATCTTGTGACTCAGGGAGAACAGAGGGTGGAGGAGGAGGAGGAGCAGAGGGGTTGAGAGATCGTGGGGGAAGGAGTAGGAACGGGGACACAGCAAGGAAAGGCTTCACCCATGGAGGAGGAGATTTTCAGAGGTCCTGCCAAGTTAAGGTATATTCCTGTTTATCAGGATGGCTCTGTGGCACTGGCTGTAAGACAATATCTCTGTCTTTTTAAATTAGTGGGAAGTAGAAAGATCCTTCTAGGGGCCATCCGAATCCAAAGGTGGGCCATTCTGTGGCACACAGAGTCTGCCAGGTCCAGCGTTTTACTGAAAAAGAAAGATTCTGAGCCCTTAAGCGGACTTTGATCCAGTGATAAAGGGTCAGGGACAGAGGCATTGAAGTGATCTGTCCCATAATGAAAGATACACAAACAGTAAAAGCATCGACACAGGACACAGACAAGAGAAAACAATGAAGACAGGCAATGGACGTCCAACAATGAGACCAAGACTGAGCAGGCGGCAAAACCCTATGGGCTGGCAATACCGAATCTGAAACAAAATATCACTGAGTCGAGGACACTATTATTCCTCGATTCCCGAGTTCTCTGTGGCGTCCCCCAGGGACTTGGCTTGTGGCTCTGTGACACGTCTGCCAGCCACCATCAAAGAGAGCTCACACACTTCATCGACAGCCATTTTGCCAAGCCCTAACCTGAAACCTGAAACCAGAAAGAGGCGCCTTACTTACCCTGAGAGTAAGCCATTGGGGTCTCTCGTTCACCACTGCTGGATTTCGGTGGAACCTCCATATATAAAGATTGGAAGAGCGTTGGGGGAAGAGACCACCAAGAGACTCTCTCATCCAAAAACAAACGGTTTATTGGGGGTCCAGCATGCTGGGGCTCAGAGCTCATTTGAATAGAGCCGAGAACCCTGAGAACAGCTTAAGCAGAGCTTATATACTTTCCTTGAAGAGGGCAGGGAGGGAAGTTTATTGATGGGCCTGGGTGGGTGAGCAGTTTGCGTGCAACTGGGTGAGGGAGGACATTCTGAAGTTTGGCAGTTGGGGACAGCACATTCTGGGAAAAAGTTCTGAAAACACTTCTCAAGATTTCAACAGTGTTTTATTAAGCATACAGAAAAACAGGAAGTGACAAGAATCTATTTTATTAACATTTCACTACCGACTATACTTTGCCAGATTTCCTAAAGTCTCTATTGATATCTGCATTCCTACATATTTTCCCCAGTTCATCATTGTGATTGATTCTTCACATGTGCTGGCATTTACATTCACTCAATACCCGAAAACCTATAGCTAAAGAACTTTTGGTCCAAATCCTATACTCACTCTCCTTTATGAACATACCGACTATCTTCCTAATACTACCGACTATCCCTTTTTGACTGGAAGTTCTCTGTGACAATCAATCATCCAAGTTACAAGGTACTATGCTTAATACCGCAATCAAGGGCCCAATGCCCTTCTGGGCTTCAAATCTTACCTAGATTTCTGTTTTCAGATTCATATATTTTACCTATATATTCTTGAAAATATTGCAGGTTCCCAATATCATTATTCATCCAGCAGAATGATTTCTATTCCAAATCAAACCTGTTATTAACCCTAACCATACACTGTTCCATCAATCTAACTTTAGAGAAGAGCAAGGACAGAGCTGGTCTTAAAATACAGGAATGTAGGGGATCTTCCAACTGCTGAGAAACTCAAAGGTCCATGCGCAAATGATCCCTAGAGAAGTTGTAGGCACCTATGAAGGAACTGAGAGAGCAAAAGTCATCTTTCATTGCAAACAACCTGGTCAGCATGAAGTGATGTGTCTGAATCAGCCTCTCTCTTCTTTATGTAGAGAAGAAGTACCAAACGAGGCCTCTGTGGAGAGCTGTTCCCGGTTACCAATGTTTGATATACCATTCTAACTTGTGAAAGTGTCAAAGGAATTAGGGGCAGCCTCCATTTCATGGGACCTTTGGAAGCAAATGTTTGGACAACGTGCTTGCCAAGGCAGTGACCTCATTCAGTTCCTGAAGGAAGTGACCTCACCTCACATCCTTCGTGATGGAACACTCTGAACTTGGGATCCAGGAATCCAGGCACACAAATCTAGTCCCAGTCCCAGTCCCAGTGGTCTCACTTCTTTTGATTTACCAAGGACAGAGTCAGTCTTTCTTGATACCTACTGATGTGAGGATGGCCAAATGCCAGGAAAGCTCTGAAGAGTGGCCTTTCCTAAGTAAGCAGGAAGTGGCTCACCGCTGTCTCCTGACAACTTCACAGAGTTGGCCAAGGAAACCAGAACTGAGACAGGACAGGCCATTTGATGGGAACATAGTACGGCCCACCAGTCAGAGGACACACCTGATAGTCAGAGACCTACTTTGGGAAAGGAGGTGACTTTGTGGGTGTGAGTGTGTGTTTGTGATTTTGTCTCATGTTCTGAGAATAGGTAGGAAAGGCGGTTTGTTTGGTTTGGAATGGACGATTTCTAATAAGTGATTTGACAAGGTGAGTGTTTTTATGTCTGTGTATCCCACTGTGTCCATGGTTGTAGACATTAGAAAAGAGAATGCATCAAAGGATGTGTCCAGGCTAGTAGAAAGCTTACCAGAATTCTTTCTGCCCAATTTATGAAAGGAATGCGGCTTGCCTTATGGATGGGTAACACCTGCTATCTTCCTAAGTTCCTGTTTTCTTCCTGAATTCTGGCCACTCTCTAGAATAGGCTCATGATTTTGTGACCAAGATATGTACCACCTCCAAGCTCTGTGACATGGCCATGTACTGGATAGCTGAAGGGAATGGCGAGCATCTCAGAAAATTCAGATATCAGTGTGACCAGGAAAGTCTCAGTGGAGAAACACTGCTTTGGGCCGTTTGCTAACCTATTGTTCTGTTGCCCTGAATGTCAGGAAGGTCTTTGCCTCAGGCCACCCCTTTGTGAAGCCTGAAGAAAACAGCTTTCAAATGGAAATGAATGGGCATCACCTGTGGCTCTTTGCTTAATTGCTTTGGAAAGGGATGTGTCTGAATCAGCCTCTTGGCCCTGTGTGAGGTTGTGGCTTAGATTTTCAGCACCTGGTGGATGTAAAGAGAGATCCCATGTGTGCATCCAAAACCAAAATGGCCAAAAAGCAGTCCTTGTGAATGAAGTCTGTCGCCTTCCTCTTTAAAGTTCTTGAAATCCATCAAGTGAGAATAGGGATCCTTTGGGTCAAATGGGTTCTTCAAAGACCTGCAGAGGTGCTTGTGTTTTCTCATGACTGCAAATCACATAAAAATATATACCTGACACTCAGTTTTCCACAAATTGGAGAAGCATAGAAGTATTAACGTCTAGCATATTTGATCACTCCTGTTTCACATGAAGGGTGTCCAGACAACCCTGAATTTACTCCAATGAGGCGCAAGGGAGTTATTTTGGACACTCTCTTGGACTCCGCCACTCATGGAAACCTTCAGCCAGAGGTTGTGATTAGTGTCTATATGGAAGAAGATGAGGGCTATATGGGAGGGTTTTGATTTTAATTTTGGTCATTTGTGTCCGGTTGGAAGACATGACTGGGACCACCTGGGCTTGAACTCTGGTGTGATTCCCCTTAGAGACTGAATTCAGAGAAGTATTGCCATGAATTTTGTTGGGATTTTAGGAGTCCACCCATGAGAATCACCCTTGGAAACTGAGATCTAGGCCCAGGGTGGCTTCCCACAGAGCCCTGGGTATCTCAGCAAGGATATCACATGATTTAATTCTGAAAGACTTGGCAGCCATAGTTGAGAGTCACAACACCCATGGACGTCACATTGTAGACCTCAATAGGTCTGGTTTCATGTGACATTTTGGCCACTCTTTGGGAAGCCTTGCCTGTGAGAGTTCTACAGAGCATTCATTGAAATGAGCTTCCTCATCATTTAATGGTTCCTGAATGAATTGAAATCCACAGTGCCTGCAACGTCATCCTTGAAAAATGCCTAGATAAATACCATGACATTTTTGAAATTCCCATGACCAGGTGGCACTGGAGAAACTTTGGATGTCCTGTTGCTGATTGTAAATATGCAAGACAGGGCCTTGATTGAGTGGGTTTCATGAAAATGGTGTAGAACAGAGATGCCAGTATGTTGGAACCTGCTGAGTAGTGGGCCTAGAGCAGTGGTAGGCAGGTGTGTGATAAAAAATTTGTGGTGGGGCCATGTGGATCTGCCATTGGCTCCCAAATGGCTTGTGACTGACATGGTGCAGCCAGCAGACCCTACCATGTAAAGGCTTCTTGTTATATGGAGATGTTTCCGGGCAATGTTCAGAATCAGGTTGCTATGGACAAGGGGCCAAGCTATGTGGGATAGAAGCCTGGTTGGTGCATTCTCCTGCAGACCCTGACCAACCACACATGACAGAATTGCCTCCAGAACTGTGTCCCAGTTGAACTTCTTTTATTTCATGAAGCAAATGCCAAAGTCCCAGTGCAGCAGCAAGAATCACCACTAAAAGTGGAGGATGACCAAATGGCTTCCCAGTCCACATGGGAATACACTAAGCCCCCAGTGGCCACAGCTTACTTACAAAGAGAGAATTCAGCACTGCTGCCTCATGTTCATTGGAAAATAAGAAACCATGTCCTCCAGGTCACATAGATGCATACACAGCTTTGATGGTCTCACTAGAAAGAAGCTAAAGCTCCTGACAACAACATATATTTCAAGAGCCCAAAGTCAGAGGCAGTTTCTCAAGAAGTATTTAGGCCAGCAGAGCTCCATGTTTATGGAGTGTTTACCCTGTCCCATACTTGGGAAACTCCTCTACCACTTCCAAGGTTGTAAACTCCTGAGCATATTATTCACAGATTTTATTACTCTTCTCCTCTAATTGTGTCTTACTTTGGGCAAAGGAAATGTCAAGGAATTGTTCTGGATGAGAGTGGGAAGATTTTGTTTAGCACATATTTGCATACACATTGGATTCATTTTTCTATTTTACATTTGAAATACTGAATCCCTGACACTAACACATACCCTACTAGATTCTGAAACTAATCCTAATATGATGGAGAAAAATAACTGAAACAGAAAAGAAATACAAGCAGTTCAGAGGAGGCATGTTGTATACTTGGACTTGCCTTTTGCATTATATAGGGTAGGAGTTATAAATCTGGTCAATTTTTTGTTGAAATAGTTTTCCATGTGCTTTTAAAGTTAACAAATATGTGAATTCCTGTCTCCCTTTCTCTGTTTTCTATTCAGCACATGTATTTTTATATGCACATATAGAATCCTACCTGGTATCACACGTACATTCTTGTGAGTTACATGACTTGGCAGATACAAAGTGAGAGATGAGATCACTCCTCCTAAACGCTGTTTGAACTGAAAATTCAACCTATGGGTGAGCTTCCTAGTTGAAAAAAGTTAAACATAAATCCATATCCAGTAAAATGAATATTTTTGGATATGTGGATGATATATATTTCACGGTGTAATTCGATGGCATATATATTGCTAATTTTTAAAATCTGTGTGTGGTATATATATATATATATATATATATATATATATATATATATATTCTCTCCAGATATTTCAAAATATTTAATATATGTGTCTTATTATACACTCCCTAAATTCATTCATGATTATGTATGTGGATTTATAATCAACTTTTCACAAGATTATTCTCAGAAATATTCATTCACCTGATATACGTATTTTTTTCCTAGTGTTGAAAACTAACTTCAGTGAATGGTGCATATAAATCCTAATATTTCTACAGTAACTGATCCATTTTCACATCAATGCAAGTAGATTCCTATGGGACATGATAAGTATTTTGAAGTTCATTTTTATTCAACACTGGTACATTACTATTTCTTCAGTTTATGCACATTATAGGATATATATTTCATCCACAAGTTCACAAATTTATAGGCATTTATTTCACTTTCAATCACTTTCTGCTTCAGAAAACACGTGTTCTGCCATGTTTCAAACTGGTCTTTTCATGAGACTTCTTCCCAAACACATTATTTTTGATTTCCATAATCACTTTAGAAGCAAAACTCACACACTCTTCATGATAAACCATAACCCTAGGATTACAATTAGACGTATAACTAGTTGTAATGAATGATTATATATCAATATATGATTTCGTATATATTTTCAGATATCAATTCAATACATTATTTAAAGGGGAACCAGTTATATTATTTATTAACTGTATGGTCTATTCATGCATTATCTCTATATTCATAGACACAGGGTACACCTATTTTTACCCTCAATACTAATTTATCCGTTTTCAAAATATTCCTCAACAAATGGTGGAAGAAATACTCATGTCACCTGATCGATATATACATTTTATCACAGTAATATTCTGGACAAAAAAATCAAAGGTCACCCTTAAAGTTGTACCAAAGCCTAAATGGAAAGTGAGCATGGATTACTAAAACCTTCCATGTCCAGGTGGCCTAATGCTCTCAAATGTCAATCTTATTGGTGACTATATTTTTGTTTCTTCCTAAGATTATATATTCAACCTCAAGCCTGTTGAAAATGTCTAATCCTATCACTCACTTTATACTTTGCCTGATTTAGTAATGTCTCTATTTATATCTATTTTCCTACATATTTTCCCCTGTTCATCATTGTTATTGACTCTTCACTTGTGCTGACATTTACATTCACTGTCTACTTGAAACCCTACTGCTTAAGAACTTTTGGTCTAAATCCTATTCTCACTCTTCTTTGTAAACCTACTGACTATCTTCCTAATCCTACCGACTATCCCTTTTTGAGTGGATGTTCTCTTCAACATTCAATCATCCAAGGTACAAGCTCCTATGCCATTGTATATAGATTTATCTGAGACATTTTTGCAGAAAATAATTCAAAGCTAAGTGTACCAATTAAGGGCCCAATGCCCTTCTGGACTTCATATCTTCCCTAGATTTCTGTTTTTATACTTATATTTCACCTATATATTCTTGTAAATATCATAGTTTCCCAATACCATTATTCGTCATGCAGAAGGATTCCTAACCCAAATTGAACATGTTACTAACCCAAACCATACACTGTTCTCTCAATCGAACTTTACAGAAGAGCAGGGACAGGGTTGCTCTTAAAATACAGGAATGTAGGGCATCTTCCACCTGTTGAGAACATCAAAGGTCCATGCAGAAATGATCTCTTGAGAAGATGTAGGCAGCTACGAAAGACCTGAGAGAGAAAAGTCATCTTCTATGGCAAACAACCTTGTCAGCATGAAGGGATGTGTATGAATCAGCCTCTCTCTTCTTAATGTAGAGAAGATGGACCAAACCAGTCCTAGGTGGAGAGCTGTTCCCGGGTGCCCATGGTTTATATACCATTCTAACTTGTGAAAGTGTCACAGGAAGTAGGGGCAGCCTCCATCTCATGAGACTCTTGAAAGCAACTGTTAGGACAAAGTGGTTGTCAAGGCAATGACCTCATTCAGTTCCTGAAGAAGTGATCTACCTCACTTCCTTGGTGATGGAACTCTCTTAACTTGGGATCCAGGAAGCCAGGCACCTGGAGCCAGTCCAGTCCCAGACCCAGTAGGCTCACTTTTTTGGATTTACCAAGGAGAGTGTCAGTCTTTCTTGGTACCTACAGATGTGAGGATGGCCAAATACCAGGAGAGCTCTGAATAGGGGCCTTTCCTGAGAAAGTAGGTAGTGGTTCACCGCAGGCTCCTGACCACTTCACAGAGTTGGCCAAGGAGACCAGATCTGAGATAGGACAGGCCATTTTGGGGATACATAGTATGGCCCACCACTCAGAGGAAACTCCGGATAGTCACAGAGTTATATGGGGGAAGGAGGTGTCTTTGTGGGTGTGGGTGTGATTTTGTGGTTTTGTCTCATGATCTGAGAATAGGTAGGAAAGACGGTTTGTTTGATTTGGAGTGGTCTTCTTCTAGTAAGTCGTTGGACAAGGCAAGTGTTTCTATGTCTGTGTATCCCACTGTGTCCGTGGTTGTAGACATTAGAAAATAGAATGCAACAATTGATATGTCCTGTATAGTAGAAAGATTCCCGGCATTCATCCTGCCCAATTTATGAATGGACTGCAGCTTGCCTTTTCCATGGGCAACACCTGCTATCTTCCTAAGTTCCTGTTTCTTCCAGAATTCTCACCACCCTCCAGAATAGTCTCATGGTTTTGGGTCCAAAATATGTACCACCTCCAAGCTCTGTGACATTGCCATGTCCTGGATAGCTGAAGGGAATGGCGAGCATCTCAGAAAACTCAGATATCAGTGTGACCAAGAAAGTCTCAGTGGAGAAACCATGCTTTCTGCCTTTTGCTTATCAATTGTTCTGTTGCCCTGAATGTCAGGAAGGTCTTTGCCTCAGGCCACCCCTTTGTGAAGCCTGAAGAAAACAGTTTTCAAATGCAAATGAATGGGCATCACCTGTGGCTCTTTGCTTAATTGCTTTGGAAAGGGATGTGTCTGAATCAGCCTCTTGGCCCTGTGTGAGGTTGTGGCTTAGATTCTCAGCACCTGATGGATGTAAAGAGAGATCCCATGTGTGCATCCAAAACCAAAATGGCCAAAAGAGCAATTATTGTGAATGAAGTCTCTCGCATTCATTTGTAAGGTTTCTGACCACCCTCAAGTGAGAATACGGATCCTTTGGGTCAAATGAGTTATGCACAGCCCTGCAGAGGCTAGCCCATAGTTTTTTGGGTTTTCTCATGGCTCCAAATCATATAAAGAATCTATAACTGACAGTCAGTAGGCCTCAAATTGGAGATGCAGAGCAGTATTAACAGCTGGCCTATCTGATCACTCCTGGTTCACCCGATGGGTGTCCAGGCCACCCTGACTTTAGGCAAATGAGGGGCAAGGAGCTTATTTTTGACACTGTCTTGGGCTGCACCCCTCATGAAAAACTCCAGCCAGAGGTTATGATAAGTGTCTATACGGAAGAAGATGAGAGCCATGTGGGAGTGTTTGGTATTAATTGTGGTCATTTGTTTGGCGGTTGGAAGAGATAACTGGATCCACCTGTGCTTGAACTCTGGCATGATTCCTCTTAGAGACTGAGTTCTGGAATTTACCTCAAAGAACTATTGCCATGAAATGTGTTGGGATTTTAGGAGGCCACGCATGACAATCGCCCTTGAAAACTGAGATCGAGGTCCAGGTTGTCTTTCCACAGTGCACTGGGAATCTCAGCCAGGATATCACATGATTTTATTCTGAAAGACTTGGCAGCCATAGTTGAGAGTCTAAACACACATGGAACTCATATTGTAGACCTCAATGATCCTGGCTTCATGTGACCTTTTGGCCACTCTCTGGGAAGCCTTGCCTGTGAAATTTCTCCAGAGATTTCATTTAAATGAGCTTCCTCACCACATAATGGTTCCTGCATTAATTGAAATGCACAGTGACTCCAACTTCATCCTTCAAAAATGGCTAAATAAATACCATCAAATTTCTGAAATTCCCATTACCAGGTGGCACTGGAGAACCTTTGGATATCCTGTTGCTGATCATGAGTGAAATAATTCCCCACGCAATGACACTTCACCGGGAGAATTCCAATTTTATTGCTAAAAGCTGTGTGCTTATATAGAACTAAGGGGAAGATGGTAGGGCTTAGATAAATGGCAGCAACCCGTTTATTGACAAGTTCTTTCAAATATCAGCTCCAGAGCCCAGGAATTCGTTCTCATTCGGGCTAAGGTTCCCCACAAGCGAGATTTGAAATTGGCACTGGCGGGAGAGTTCACAAGGGTGGGAACTTTTTGCGCCACTGCAGAAATGAAGAAGGTAGGAAGAAGAAGCCATGTTGGGGTTTTAATCTGGGGTATGGCTGCCATTTATTCTTTTCCCAACATTAAACCCTTTTTGTTTTCTTAGGAAGTGGGGTGTCGTTTATCAGATCCGTCTGCTTCCTGCTGTGTGTGGGTTGTGTGGGGCCTAGAAAGAGAAGTGGAGGAATTCTCAGGGGGCAGGTATGGGGATATCATGGCAGCCAGAAATAAAACCCAGTGGCTATAGACAGCTACTTTCATAGGGGTGAAGTCAATGAATGTTCCCTGAAGCCAAAGTTGTCAATGGCATGGAACCAGTCCTGGATGGAAGAGATTGTTGGTATCAGCCACTGGTCCTGTAACAGAGACTCTAGGAAATACTGGAAGCGTTGCCTGGACATGGCGTCACCAGCACCTGAAGAAGATCAGAGCGAATAAAAACAGAATGAAGATAAAAATTAAAGCAAATGTCAATTTTTGGCAGAAGTTCCATGTTGGGGGACTGACATAGAAGAGGCCAAGGGCCATGAGAAAGCTTAGAAGGTGGTAAAGACTCATGAATCCAGGATGGCAGATTAAGAGTTTCTCCGAGCTCGTTGTCTCCCACTGTCTGGTACCCATTGCATTCCATCGTGCCTGGTAGTGAGCTTCATCACTGAGTGAACTGTTCTCTTGGAGATGTTGGGGGTTCGTCGGTCATCAGAGGCTGGTAGTGCCTAAGCAAAAGCTGGTTGAAAGTTTGATTAGGAATTTTTTGCAGTTGGGTTTGAAGGCACTTCATTATGCAGGGCAAGAGAGCACAAAAAAAGGAGCATCCCAATAAGGGGCCCCAAGATATGTAGTAAGTACATGGCAAGATAGGATTGGAAGAACCCCATTATGGGATTGGAGGAGGTAGGTTTGAGCAATTGGGTTGATAATTCCTGCAATTTAACAACATTTCCTTCTGTAGCTCAAGGAACAAATGGGTAAAGGATTCATTATTGGCAGGTGGAAACAGATGAAAGGAAATAAAGTATTGGTGGAATAACTTTCCCACAGTGGGATACGTGTCACATGTAGGGGTTGACCTTTTTAGAGAAATTGTAGGTTTTTGCTGGAATATTTCCTGCCGCTAATTGGACTGCTGCTAGAAGTGGACGACTAAGTGAAGCACAGAGAAAGCACTGAGAAGTAGGCACAGAAAGAGGGGTGGAGTTTAATAATCAAAAAGTTTGGTGTAGCAAATTGAGCCATGTGGGAGGGGTATCTGAGGGGGTTGAAGGCTCTGAATCCTCTTTGGATGAGCTATGGATATGATCTCGAAGTTTTGATTCTGACTCCTTAATGTGTTTGACTACCTGGATGGTTGCCTTAGGTGGCGTAATCAGGGTGCGGCCAATAGCCATCCATCCTGTGGGTCTCACTGAGGTTGTCCGAGCATAGACAGCAAACTCAACATAGCCCCAACGTTTGGCCTTGGGGTCAGGTTTATCTAAAGTATACCATCCATTGTTATTGGATGAAGAGCCTTTATGCCACTTTATGTAACTAGAAGTCCACCCTTCAGGGTAACCAAGTGAGTGGTAAGAATAGCTACCACGTTCATCATGGAACCTGCATGACCAATACGGGCACCCATTATATATTTCAGGCCACCAATGACAATAGTATTTTGTTTGATCAAAAAGGAAGCAAATGAAAGGCCAGTTCCAGCTACCAGGGACGAAGGTCCTTGAAGGTGACAATTTTAGGGAAATAGAGGTGCAGTTGTGGATGAAGCAAGTAGTTGCATCCACTGCACGGACCTTCTGCATGCCATGTTCTGAGTATTGTTCCCGAAGAGTGAATAAATGCATGGTAGGTGAGGAGGGTAAAGACCAGTCCTGACAGAGCACAGAAAATAAGCAGAGCACAAAAAACAAGCAGTTAGAGAAGACTAGGGTGTTGGGAGAGCTCATTGTGCCTTCTTTAAGAGGAATTGGGCTGCAAGGAAAACCGTGTGAGCCGCAACTTAAATGGGTGAGATGGGTGTGGAGAGCAGGAGTAAAGGGGAGGTTCAGGAGGTGATTCTTGGAGTTCCTCTGGGGTGGCCCTGTGGTCAGCAGGTGGGGCCTCCTGGTTATGTGGCTTCAACCTAGACATGTGAATCCAGGGAGTGAGACGGTTGTCTGGTAAGGAGAGTTTGGTGGCGGTGGGGGTACAGAGAATGACAGGATAGGGGCCTTCCCATTTTGGGTCAAGAGTCCCTTTCTCCTCTGGGGTATTATAATAGACTAGACTAACAGGTGTTACGGGAGGAGTGTTTGGAGAGGAGACTGGGTCCGGAAGAAGCCAGTCCTGATATTTCCAGAGTCCCGAGCGGAGATGGAGCAAGAGAGGCAAAGACAAATCTTGGGTGAGAGGTCCTTGTGAAATGACCATCCCAGGGGTTATAAGAGGTCTTCCATACATTATCTCAAAAGGAGACAGTAAAGATGGTTTCTTAGGGAGAGCTCTGATTCAAAGCAAAGCCAAGGGAAGGAGTTTGACCCAGTCTATGTTTAATTCCATTGTCAATTTGGTAAGGACTTCCTTTAGAGTACGATGTACCCTTTCCACTTTCCCTGAAGCCTGGGGGAAATACGGACAGTTGAAATGCCACTTGAAGGAGAGGGCTTGAGAGACCTTTTGTGTGATCCTAGAAGTAAACTCAGGGCCATTGTCATATTTTAGGGAAGTGGGCATACCAAACCTGGGGATGATGTCTGTCAGTAAGATTGAAGCTACAGTGGAAGCCTTTTTATTGGAAGTGGGAATTGCCTCAACCCAACCAGAGAAAGTGTCCACAAAGACAAGGAGGTATTTATTGTGCCATACTGTGGGCTTGTTGGTGAAGTCTACCTGCCAGTCAGCAGCGGGAATGTGTCCCCGGGCTTGGTGGGAAGGGAAAGGTTTGGGCCTTAAAGGAGTATGAGGGTTGGTCCGCTGACAGATCTGACAATTAGAGGCTATATTCTATAGCATGGCTTTTCAGAGGGGGTGAGGGAGAAGAAAGTCTGTAAAAAGAGGGTCAAAGACTGAGAATTGGAAAGGAATAGAGTATGAAGGAACTTGAAAAGATGCTTGTTCTTACTGAAAGAAGTAGGGGCTTCAGATGAGCTGTCTAATGTGGCCATTATATGTCCCCCATGGGGGCCATAATTGGAAGTGGTAGCAGCCATTCGTGCCGCCTGGTCAGCTTTGGCATTGCCCTCAGTGATAAGAGAGCCGTCCATCTGATGGGACCTACAATGGACAACACCCAACTGGGTGGGTAAGTGGGAGGCCTCTATCAGATTGGTTATAAGAGCTGAATTAGTGATCGCATTACCTTTGGTGGTAAGTAGGCCTCGCTTCTTTCAAATTGCAGCATGGGATAATAAGATATGGAAGACATATTTTGAATCAGTTTAGAGGGTGAGGGATTTGCCTTGTGCTAGAAGGCAGGCACGAGTGGATGCTATAAGTTCAGCCTGCTGGTCTGTAGTTCCTGAAGGCAAAACTTTGGCCTCTATAATCTCAGTGGCTGAAATACAGCGTATCCAGAGTAATGAGTTTTGTTCTGCCTAAAGGAACTGCTGTCAGTAAACCAGATAAGGTCAGGCTTGGTGAGTGGTCTCTCAGAAATGGAAGAATGACAGGGGAGGAAATCATCTAAGGTTTCCAAGAAATTATGAGTAGGTGTGTGAGACATGGGAGTCCTTGGGAGCAGTGAGGCAGGGTTCAGTGCAGAGCAGAGGAGGAAAATAATATTAGGGTTTTCCAGAAAGGAAGTGAGGAGCGACAGAACTCTGGATGTAGGGAGAGTTTGAAGGCTCTTTTAAGCTAAAAGATCCTTCAAGTGATGTGGGGAGTGGATAGTTCAAGGGGCCCCAAAAGTCAGCTTAGAGGCTTCTTTGTGTAAAATTTGTCCAGTAGCCAGAGCTCTTAAGCAAGGGGCCCACACACGGATGGTAGGGTCTAGTTGCTTGGACAAATATGACACAGGTGCAAATGTAAGGCCCATAGTTTTGACCTAAGAGCCCAAGGGCTTGCCCCCCTTTTTCATGGACATATAGATGAAATGTTCTTAAAAGATCTGGAAGGTGAAGGGCAGGTGCCTTTAAAAGGAGTTGCTGAAGCCTGCGGAAGTGGTAGATGGGAGAGGAGGCAAGAGATTCACTAGGGGGTCCCTTTTCTAGGTCATACAGGGGTTTGGAGAGAAGAGAATAATTTGAGATCCAGGCCCTAAAATAACCTGCTAATCCTAGGAATGATAGTATTTTGGCTTTTGTATAGGGCACTGAAAGATCACAGAGGAGTTGCCTCCTATCCAGTGTTATTTCCTTTTTCCCGGGTGTAAGGCAAAAACCAAGATAGGTGACCGAAGACTGGGAAACCTGGGCCTTGTGGGGAGACTCCCTATATCCCTTGTCTTCTAGGAATTTAAGAAGCTGAGCGGTGTGGGATTGAGAGTGTTCCCAGAAGGACTACATAGAAGAAGGTCATAGACATATTGAAGGAGAGTAGAGTCAGGACAGGTCAGGTGAAAGTATGTGAGGTCCTGTTCAAGAAATTGTCGAAAGAGATGGGGCTATCCCTAAATCCCTGTGGGAGGACAGTCCAGGTAAGCTGATGAGAATGGCGGGTGTGAGAGTCAGTCCATGAAAAAGCAAAGATATCCTGAGATTCTGAGAACAAGGGAATAGAAAAGAATGCATCTTTTAAATCTAGGACTGAGAAGTGAGTAGTAGTGGCAGGGATCTGAGAGAGGAGGGTGTAAGGGTTGGGCACTAGCGGGTGGATGGGGTCCACAGAGGAGTTGATAAGGTGAAGTTCTTGAACCAGCCTGTAGGACACGTTAGGTTTCTTAACTGCCCGAATGGGTGTGTTGAAAGGAGAGTGTGTAGGCCTAAGATACCCCTTTCGTAATAAATCCTGGATGATGGGTTCTAATTCAAGGAGGGATGTGGTTGTGAGTGGATATTGTGGTTGACTAACATATCTTGAAGGGTCCCGTAAGACAATATGAATAGGACTGCATTTAGCCATAAAGGGTGTAATTGTGTCCCAAACCTTAGGGTTAAATGGTTTACATAGTCGTGGGAGAGTGCATGAAGGAGGTGTATCTGCCCCTAGGAATATCATGAGGAAATGAGAGATAGGAGAGGTGTGGGGTGATATGTGAATGGTGACTTTTAATAGTGAGAGTATGTCACTTCCCAGAAGGGGAATGGGGCAATGGCCCATAACGAGAAAGGAGTGAGTGAAGGACAAAAGGGATCCCTGCATATAACATGATGGGGGGGATTGAGGAAAAATCTTTTTACCTCCTACCCTGACAATAAGAGTTTTTGAGGGTGTTGTATGACCCTAATACTCCCTCAAGATCAAAAAAGCGGCACCAGTATCCAAGAGGAAGTTAATGAAGCGTCCATTCACCAGGAAGGTGACTCTAGGCTCTTGATTCTTGATGGTAATAGTCTGGAGGGAAGGCCCAGGACTCCGTCAATTCTCCTCTGCCAAGCCCAGGTGAGGCTGGGGTTGCTGAGCGGCAGACCAACCTCCCTTCTGGGTTGTTGGGCAGTCTGCCCCCCAGTGTCCACTTTGATGGCATTTTGCGCAGGGGTTGTAGGGTGTCCTCGGCGAAGAACAATTCCTTGTCCAATGTCCCTCCTTACCACATTTGAAGCAAGCTCCGGGGGCTGTCATATTGGGACGGCGTGGTGATGGCCTTCTCTGAATGAGCTGGGCCAACATTTGGAATTTGGCATTTTCAGCCCTCTGCCTACGGCATTCACTTTCATCCTCTCTACCATGAAAAACCTTGAAAGTGACAGCGAGAATTTTGGTCTGAGGAGTAGCAGGGCCCTGTTCAAGCTTTTTAAGCTTGGCTTTAATGTACGGGTAGCTTTGGGCCAGAACATATGTCATTAAGACATGACGGCCATGAGGGGTTTCTGCATCGAGGTTTGTGTACTGTTGAAGGGACTTGGTTAGTCTATCCAGGAATTCTGAAGGTGTTTCCTCCTTCCTTTGAATGATCTCCTTCACCTTTTGAAAGTTAACAGCCTTGCGGGTGGCCTTTTGCAGGCCCGCCAAGAGGCAGGATATAAAAAGGTCACTAGACTGTAAGCCCATAGGGGATCCTGCTCTGGGACAGCATGAGGGCCTGTGGGTGGTTAGGATTGGTCCTATGATTTTCATCAGCATGGGCTTGGGCTAGCTCCCAGACCCATTGCCTTTCCTTGGGGAGAAGTTTATTGGCCAAGAGCATGTAGATGTCATGATGAGTGAGGCTATATGCTTGCAGTACCCATTGAAACTCCCGAATGTAAGTGGTGGGGTCAGTGGTGAAAGAGCCTAACTTCATCTCTAGCTGAGTAATGTCCGACATGGAGAAGGGCACGTGGACTCTGATGACACCCTCGGGACCAGCTACCTCACGAAGGGGTGCGATTGTCTTGGGGGTGGGAAGGAGTCCCTTAGACCTGGTAACAGGAGGACTGAAAAAGGCAGGCGGTGGACAGGAAGGAGAGGGAGGGGAAGGGAGTGTCTGTGTGGAAGAGGAGGAGGTGGAGCAGGCAGAAGAGGGGGCAAGGGAGGGGGATGAAATGGAAGGTTGAGGATCCGTGGAATTAGGCAGAGGAAGAGGAGGATTTTGCGGGAGAGAAGGGTCAGTTGGGGCTGAGGGATAAGGTGGGGGTTCATCTGCTGGGTCGAATGAGGAAGAATCTGTGAAGTCAGGAGTAGAACTAGGGGAAGAGAGGGGTTTGCAAGCAAGAAGGACCTGAGAGGGAGGGCAGGAGAAGCAGAGACAGGGTGCTGTGAGAGAAGGCTAAAACATTCAATACAGGGAATCTCACTCCACTTTTTCAGATGCTGGCAGTAATTAAAAAGGTCCAAGAGGAGGTTTGGATCTAAGGAGCCTTCTGGAGGCCAATGATTGCCATTATCCAGTGGATATGTAGGCCAATCTTGGGTACAGAATTTGATTAGAAGTTTGGGCTTGATGTCTGGTGTGAGAGAGAGTGTGGCCAGATTTTTTATTAAACTTTTGAGAGGTGAGGTTTCAGGTACAGATGAAGAGGTGCCCACAGTCACAGGGAGAGATGGAAGAGAGAGAGAGAGAGAGAGAGAGAGAGAGAGAGAGAGAGAGAGAGAGAGAGAGAATAAGTGTAAGCAAGAGAGACAAAGAGAAAACCTGGGCTGGAACGGACTCCGGGAAGCTGAGGGCGAATGGGGGTCAGGTGGGCATCCTCAAAATGACCAGCCGTCATTAGGAAATACAGAGGGCACTACCTGATCGTCACCAGTGAAGTGCGATGTGAGACCCAATGGGTTCGGAGCCACGGGCAACCTGACATCAGGAAAGTTTTCGAACGCAGCGGAAGAAGTAAGTAATGAAAACAGAACTCCGGCTCCGGCAGAATGCAGTTCCAGGACGGGAGTTCAGTTTTCCCCGAGCAGAGAGGCAGCTTCAGCCAGACACAGCAGGCCGCCAGGAAACAGCAACTCTAGCCAGCAGCGGCAGCAGCAGCAGAGGAGGAAAAACCTCAGAGCCTCTCATATAAACTCAGAAGCCTCACACCCCAAAGGGAAACGGATCACCAGAGGGTCCACTGCAACCAGTAAAGGTCTTAGTGGGAGGAATTCCCTCCCCCCTACCAGGCGTCTAGAGTGTGACAGATGATCATGGTCACAAAGCCAGCGGTAGCCCAAAGGGAGTTGGCGAGCCAGGGTCAGGGGAGGCTTACATACAACAAATCAGTGGTGAGTGCAGGAAGCCTGCTTCTGAAAAGAGCAGACCAGGGCCGAGTGTCACGGTGGAGTAGGGTACAGGGCTCTTGTTGGAAAGAGCTCACCCATAACCTCACACGGGGCACCAGAATGAAAGAACTCTCCACGCAAAGGCACTTCATCGGGAGAATTCCAATTTTATTGCAAAAAGCTGTGTGCCAATATAAAACTAAGGAGGAGATGGGAGGGCTTAGATAAATGGCAGGCAATCCGTTTTTTGGCAAGTTCTTTCAGATATCAGCTCCGGAGCCCAGGAATGAGTTCTTATTGGGGCTAAGGTTCCCGGCCAGCAAGATTTGAAATTGGCGCCAGCAGAAGAGTTCACACGGGCGGGAACATTTCACACCACTGCAGAAAAGAAGAAGGTAGGAAGAAGAAGTGCTTAGGCGCCATGTTGGGGTTTTTCTCTGGGGTATGGCTGCCGTTTATACTTTTCCCACTAATGAGTATACCAGACAGTGCCTTGATTGACTGGTTTTTATGAAAATGTTGTTTAACAGAGATGCCAGAAAGTTGGATCCTGCTGATTAGTGGGCCTAGAGCAATGGTGGGCATGTGTGTGATAAAACATCAGTGGTGGAACCATGTGGATCTGCCATTGGCTTCCAAATGGCTTGTGACTGACATGGTGAAGCCAGCAGACCCTTATATGTAAAGGCATCTTGTTACATGGAGAGGATTCAGGACATTGTTCAGAATCAGGTTGCTATGTTCAAGGGGGCAAGCTATGTGGGATAGAAGCATGGTTCTAGTATTCTCCTACAGACCCTGACCCACCACATGTTAAAGAAATCCCTCACACACTGTGTCCCCGTTGAACTCCTTGTATTTCGTGAAGCAAATACCAAATTCCCAGTGCAACACCAAGAAATACCACGAAAATAGACGATGACCATATGGCTTCATAGTCCACACAGAGAGACATTTAGCCCCAAGGGGCCACAGTTTACCTTCAAAGGGAGAATTCAGCACTGGTGTCTCATGTACATTGGAAAATAAGAAACCATGTCCTCCAGGTCACATAGATGGAGACCCAGGTTTATGGTCTCGCTAGAAAGGAAGCTAAAGCACGTGACAACAACATATATTTCAAGTGCCCAACCTCACAGGCAGTATCTCAAGAAGTCTCTAGGACAACAGACCTCCATGTTTTTGAAGTGTTTACCCTGTCCCTTACTTTTGGAAACTCCTCTAACACTTCCAAGGTTGTGAACTCCTGATCGCATTCCATTCCAGATATGTATTCATGGATTTTCTAACTCTTCTCCTCTAATTGTGTCTTACATGGGGTGAAGGTGTTGTCAAGGTATTGTTGTGGATGAGAGTGGGAAGATTTTTGTGTAGCACATATTTGCATACACATTGGATTCATTTTCCAATTTTCCATTTCTAAATACTGAATCCCTGTCAGTAACCCATACCCTAATAGACTCTGACTACTAATCCTAATATGATGGAGACAAATAACCCAAACATAATATTAATACAAGCAGTTCAGAGGAGGCATGGTGTATAGTTGGTCTTGCCTTTTGCATGATATAGTGTAGGAGTTATAAATCTTGTCAATTGTTTGTTGAAATAGTACTCCATGTGTTTTTAAAGTTAACACATATGTGAATTTCTGTCTCCTTTTTTCTGTAGCCAATTCAGCACATGTATTTTTATATGCACATATAAAATTCTACCTGGTATCATACGTACATTTTTGTGAGGTGGCTAACTTGGCAGAAACAAAGTATGAGAAGAGATCACCCCTCCTAAACGCTTTTGGAACTGAAAATTCAAACTATGAGTGAGCTTTTTAGTTGAACAACATTATACATAAATCCATGTTCAGTAAAATTAATATTTTCGGATCGGTGGATGATATATATTTCACGATGAATTTTGATTGGCATATATATTGCTACTTTCTAATGTTTCTCTGTGAGATATATATATATATATATATATATATATATATATATATATATATATATTCTCTAGATTTTTCCAAATATAAAATATATGTGTCTTATTATACACTCCCTAAATAATTCACTCATGCTCATGTATGTGGTTTTATAATCAAATTTTCATACGATTATTTTCAGAAATATTCATCCACCTGAAATACATATTTGTTTTCTAGTACTCAAAACTCACTTCACTGACTGGTGCAAACAAATCCTTATATTTCTACAGTAACTGACCCAATTTAACATCAATGCAAGTAGATTCCAATGGGGCATGATGTGTATTTTGACATTCATTTTTATTTAACACTGGTACATTACTATTTCTTCAGTTTTTGTACATCATAGTATATACATTTCATCCACAAGTTCACAAATTTAAAGACATTTGAAACACATTCAATCATTTCCTGCTTCAGTACACATGTATTCCTCCTTGCTTTTGACTGGTCATTTCATGAGACTTCTTTCCAAACACATTATTTTCGATTTCCATAATCAATTTTGAAGCAAAACTCACACACACTTTATGATACACCTATTTGTGCCCCCAATACTAATTTATATCTCTTCTAAATATTGCTCCCAGAAATGGTGCAAGAAATACTCATGTCACCTGATCTACATATACATTTTATCACAGTAATATTCTGGCCACAAAATGCAAAGTCACACTTACAATTGTACCAAAGCATAAATGGAATGTGAGTCTGGATTATGAAAATCACCCATGTCCAGGTTGCCTAATGCTCTCAAATGTCAATCCTATTGGTGACTACATATTTGTTTCTTCCTAAGATTATGTATTCAACCTCAAGCCTGTTGAAAATGTCTAATCCTATCAATCACTTCATCATTTGCCTGATTTCCTAATGTCTCTAATGATATCTGCTTTCCTACATATTTTCCCCAGTTCATCATTTTGGCTGACTCTTCACATGTGCTGACATTTACATTTTCTGTCTACCTGAAACCCTATTGCTAAAGAACTTTTTGTCCAAATCCTATACTCACTCTTTTTTTCTAATCCTACCAACTATCTTCCTAATCCTACCAACTATCCTTTTTTGACTGGATGTTCTCTTCGACATTCAATTATCCAAGGTACAAGGTCCTATGCCATTATGTATAGATTTATCTGAGACACATGTGCACAACATAATTCAGATTGAAGTATCCCAATCAAGGATCCAATGCTCTTTTGGGCTTCAAATCTTACCTAGATTTGTGTTTTCATACATTTATTTCACCTCTATATATACTTATAAATATTGCAGGTTCCCAATACCATTATTCATGCAGCAGAATGATTCCTAACCCAAATAAACAATGTTATTAACCCTAACCATACTTTCTTTCCTCAATCTAACTTTACAGAAAAGCAAGGACAGAGTTGGTCTTATATAGAAATGTAAGAGATCTTCCACCTGCTGAGAACCTCAAAGGTCCATGCAGAAGTGAACCCTGGGAAAGATATAGAAAGCTATGAAGGACCTGAGAGAGCAAAAGTCATCTTTCATGACAAAAAAAAAAAACAGGTCAGGATGAAGGGGTGTGTCTGAAGGAGTCTCTCTCTCCTTAATGTAGAGAAGATGGACCAAACCAGGCCTGTGTGGAGAGCTGTTCACGGGTGCCTATGTTTGATATACCATTCTTACTTGTGAAAGTGTCACAGGAAGTAGGGGCAGCCTCCATCTATTGGGACACTTGGAAGCAGCTGTTAGGACAAAGAGGTTGCCAAGGCAGTGACCTCATTCAGTTCCTGAAGGAAGTGACCTATATCACTTTCTTGGTGATGGAACTCTCTGAACTTGGGATCCAGGAAGCCAGGCCCCCAGAGGCATTCCCAGTCCCAGTCCCAGTGGCCACACTGTTTGGATTTACCAAGGACAGAATCGGTCTTTCTTGGTAACTACTGATGTGACGATGGCCAAATTCCAGGAGAGCTCTAAAGAGGGGCCTTTCCTTAGAAAGCAGGTATTGTCTCACCACTGGCACATGACAACTTCACAGTGTTGGCCAAGGAGACCAGATCAGACATAGGACAGCCCATTTTGGGGAAACATAGTATGGCCCATCAGTCAGAGGACACTCCGGATAGTCACAGACCTACTTGGGGGAAGGAGTTGACTTTGTGGGTGTGAGTGTGAGTTTGTGGTTTTGTCTCATGATCTGAGAATATGTAGGAAAGTCGGTTTGTTTGGTTTGGAGTGGACTGTTTCTAGTAAGTCTTTTGACAATGCGAGTGTTTCTATGTCTGTTTATCCCACTGTGTCCGTGGTTGTAGACATTAGAAAAGAGAATGCATCAATGGATGTGTCCTGTCTAGTAGAAAGCTTCACAGCATTCATCCTGCCCAATTTATGAATGGACTGTGGCTTGCCTAATGGATGGGCAACAACTACTATCTTCCTAAGTTCCTGTTTGTCTTCTTGAATTCTGGCCACTCTCCAGAATAGGTTCAGGGTTTTGTGTCCACGATATGTACCACCTCCAAGCTCTGTGACATGGCCATGTACTGGATAGCTGAAGGGAATGGGAGCATCTCAGAAAACTCAGATATCATTTGAGAAACCCTGCAATGGGCCATTTGCTTGCCTATTGTTCTGTTGCCCTGAATGTCAAAAAGGTCTTTGCCTCAGGCCACCCCTTTGTGAAGCCTGAAGGAAACGGTTTTCAATGGGAATTAATGGGCATCACCTGTTCCTCTTTGCTTAATTGCTTTGGAAAGGGATGTGTCTGCATCAGACTCTTGGCCATGTGTGAGGCTGTTGCATAGATTCTCAGCACCTGATGGATCTAAAGAAAGTTCCCATGTGTGCTTCCAAAACCAAAATGGCCAAAAAGCAGTCATTGTGGACGAAGTCTCTCCCCTTCCTCTGTAAGGTTCCTAACCTCCATCAAGTGAAAATAGGGATCCTTTGTGTCAAATGAGTTCTCAAAACCCTGCAGATGATAGCCCATATGTGCTTGGGTTTTCTCATGATTCCAATTCACATAAAGAGTCTATACCCGAGAGTCAGTAGGCCTCAAATTGGAGAAGCAGAGCAGTATTTATGGCAGGCCTATTTGATCACTCCTGGTTCTCAGGAAGGGTGTCCAGGCAACCCTGACTTTAGGCAAATTAGGGGCAAGGGAGGTTATTTTGTACACTGTCTTGGTCTGAGCCCGTCATGGAAACCTCCAGCCACAGGTTATGATGAGTATCTATATGGAAGAAGATGAGGGCCTTGTGGGAGTGTTTTGGTTTTATTTGTGGTCATTTGTGTAGTGCTTGGAAGTGATGACAGGTTCTACCTGGGCTTGAACTCTGGTGTGATTCCCCTTAGAGTCTGAGTTCTGGAACTGATCTCAGAGAAATTTTGCCATGAACTGTGTTCAGATTTTAGGAGGCCACACATGGGATTCCCCCTTGGAAACTGAGATCAAAAACGAGGGTGACTTTCCACAGAGCCTTGGAATCTCAGCTAAGATATCACATGATTTTATTCTGAAAGATTTGGCAGCCATCGTTGACAGTCAGAACACCCATGGACGTCACATTGAAGACCTCAATGGGCCTGGCTTCATGTGACCTTTTGACCACTCTATGGGATGACTTGCCTGTGAGAGTTCTCCAGAGATTTCATTGAAATGAGCTTCCTCACCATTTAATGGTTCCTGAATGAACTGAAACCCACAGTGCCTCCAACTTCATCCATGAAAAGTGGCTAGATAAATACAATAAAATTTTTGAAATTCCCTTAATCAGGTGGCACTGGAGAACCTTTGGATGTCTTTTTCCTGATAATGAGTGTACAAGAGAATGCCATGATTGACGGGGTTTCATGAAAATGGTATAGAACAAAGATGCCAGTAAGTTGGACCCTGCTGAGTAGTGGGAATATTGCAGTGGTGGGCAGGTGTGTGATAATACATCTGTGGTGTGGCCATGAGGATTTTCCATTGCCTTCAAAATGGCTTGTGACTGATATGGTGCAGCCAGCAGACCCTTCTTGTTATATGGAGAGGTTTCCGGGCAAAGTTCAGAGTCAGATTTTTATGGACAAAGGGGCAAGCTTTGTGAGATAGAAGCCTGGTTGTTGCATTCTCCTGCAGACCCTGACCCACCACAAGTGACAGAACTCCCTCCAATACTGGGTCCCAGTTGAACTCGTTGTATTTCATGAAGCAAATACCAAACTCCCAGTGCAGCAGCAAGAAACACCACGAAAAGTGGAGGATGACCAAATGGCTTCACAGTTCACATGGGGAGACACTTAGCACCAAGTGGCCACAGTTTACCTACAAATAGAAAATTCAGCACTGCTGCCTCATGTTCATTAGAATACAAGAAACCATGTCCTCCAGGTCACGTAGATGCAGACCCAGCTTTTATGGTGTCACTAGAAAGGAAGCCAAATCTCCTTACAAAAACATATATTTCAAGTGCCCAACCTCAGAGGAAGTTTCTCAAGAAGTCTTTAGGCCGGCAGAGCTCCATGTTTTTGGAGTGTTTACCTGTTAGACCAGGACGCTAGAAAAGACCACTGACTCAAATTAAAATCAAATAAAATTAAGCTTATTATTTAACACCGGCCATGCTGCCTCTCCCTCCCAAAACGAAGGGAACAAGACAGCAACCCCAACTTTGCTACAGCCCAGCTTTATAGCCCAGAAAGTTACACAAAAGGGGGGTTACAGATAACAGAACTCTGATAAACATCACACTAAATGTAGTTTAAAATTTTTTTGCTGTCCCCACATCAGAATTCATGAGGACCATTAGAGCCTCAGAGAGGGTTGTTGTCTGGCCAGAGAAGGCAAATATTTATGATGTGTCACTAAAGTTTCAGAGAGGGCTGCTATCTGGTCAGAGAGCCGGGCATGCGTGAGTTCAAGGCGCGGGCAGGCATTCCACGCAGGTTCAGAATTTGAAGTAATTTATGGTAAAGCCAAAATTATCTTTTCATGGCTTTGTGGCATGATGGCTCCCAATTTTAATAAAAGATCAGGTTGGGTCTACAATTCCCCCGTTTTCTCTGTGTCCCTTTCAAATCTTTGATAGATTAGGGGAAGAGCACTGAGCAAATTTTAATTCCTCAGGTAAGAGTCTCCAAATTTTTAGAACTCACCCAAAACCGATCTCCCTGATTTTACCTGACTTAATTACTTATATTGATAGTCTATTTATCTTTCTCTCCATTGTTGTAAGAAGAGTGGCATCACTAATTTATTCTTCTTCTGTCCTGAGACAGGGTGACGTGAGTGGGCTCGGCGTGAGGGACATGAGTTGCCTATTAGAAGTCAGTTGAGAGACATGAGTTGCCTTTTAGAAGTCAGTTCGGTTTGAAGTCAGGTTGGTGAAGAACAGGTTATAAAGTCATCTGTGAATGGGTTCTTCTATGAGTGAAACAAAAACCATGAGTACTGAATAAATGCTGCAGCAGCTAGAACATGTCACTGTATAGAAATTCCCTCACCAGTCTTTAATATCCCCAGTTATCAGGACTGTCAACTTAATATTTAACTTTAAGTGTTACAGTTGGCCCTCCCAATAAGACACAGTTTAATAATTTAATGTCATCTGATCTTGTAAAATCCTTTTACAAGTATGACCTCTGCGTCTAATAGAGAAACCTTTAATTATGTTACTCAGGGCTGGATAATCATACTAGCAAACACCAAGCCTACCTGTGTACGTTAGGAATATCTGTAGGTCTTAAACTGAAAACTTCTGCCTGTGGCAGCTCTTCTTGATAGTCTCTTTTTATAAGTATTAGGCATTCCTGTCTGAGAATCCTTCTTTGTAGCCTCCAGTCTTACTTATTTTGGGAGGATAAGATAAAGTGCATACCTTAAAATATTATTATTATTATTATTATTATTATTATTATTATTATTATTATTATTATTATTATTTAAAATGCCCAGGAATGGCTGTATTTTGGTCTTAACTGTCTTTGCTAAGTGTTTAAAATGAAGCAGTCAAACTGACTTTTGTTTCTATCTATTGTTAACAGTCAGCTGAACTTTTGTGGGAATCAATTCTGGGGAAACTTGAGAGGAGATTCTCAGTTCTGCTAGTGCCATTTGCGCTAGGTGGGTCCAGGTCTTGCTTGACCATTTGGCTTCCCTCAGAAGCATCAGTGATGTCTCCTTTCTCTGATGACTCTCCTCTTTGTAACAAATGCTCTGTTTGGCTTTCTGTTCTCCAGTGGTCTCATTAATCTCCCTGATCAGGAGGTTATGTGGCTCAGAGTTGCAAAGCTCTTTAGAGAAGTCCCCTGTTCCCTGGATTCAGACTGACTCAGAGGGCAAGAGCCAAATATTGGTTTTCTTGGCCCTTTTCATTTAACATTAATTTTAAATTCTAATCTTAAACATCCAGCAAATAAATTTTAACAGCCTTATATTAAGAGTACGGGGCTTTAATGTCTATAACTTTATAATTACCTTTTTATTAATTGTGATCTGTATTATTCTGTCTGTATTGTAGTTGATGACTTATTATCTTGAATAAACCCATGTTGTGTTCTTAAAGCAACACATTTGTAAAACACTAACAGGGAATCTTTAGATCACTTATAAGAAAATTTCAAACTAAAATTAACAAAAGTAAAAATACTTAGTTCGTGTAATATCTTCCCTGAATTTTTTGGCTGAGTTATACATTATATCCCCTGTTTGAGATCCTAGGAGTATTGACAATAAAAAAAAAAAAAACTTTTTATCATAACTTTAAAAAAATATTATCTGACCTACTGCTTCCATAGTCATTCTCACATGTAGTAAGATGGGACACACAGCCTTATCTCAGGTAAGGCAGGGCTCTTTATAAATCTTAAGTATTTTAGTTCTAAAGCTGATCTTTATTCTTAAATATCATTTGACAAAGTTTACAT
Source organism: Callospermophilus lateralis (assembly GCF_048772815.1). Taxonomy (NCBI): domain Eukaryota; kingdom Metazoa; phylum Chordata; class Mammalia; order Rodentia; family Sciuridae; genus Callospermophilus; species Callospermophilus lateralis. Next base: position 1,294,002 of record NW_027514090.1, read on the forward strand.
AAATTGTTTGAGGTCACATGAACATTAGCTAACACCATATGATATCAAATTTAAAACATGAATTAAAGAACGGCTGAAAGTTTTTAACCTTTACAAAGATTAGGCTCTCATTAACTTAAAAATACATTTAAATTGTTCCCCAATCTAAAAAGTAACATAAAAATTTACATATCTTATTGATAACAGGTAAATAAATCCACAACATATTTTTTACCACACAACTTCAGAGCACCAGCTTGATATAATGCTCTTTTAACGTTTCTAGCTTACAGATTGCATACCTGTAAGATATGAAAACATTAATAGCATAACAATTACATTTATATTTCTACATTAATCAAGTTTGGCTTTTAAAGAAATGGCAGTACAGTGCTCTAAAATAACAGTTCTTATTTAATCAGTTGTTTAATTTTTATGGTTGATTGCTCTAGAAAACATAAGTCTTAATTAACTCAATGTTATGGGTAAACTTATGTTTTAAGAAATTTTTGTCTCATTAACACATGACTGATTTTTACAATCTTATACAGAGTTTACTAAAAAAAAATACAGATCTTAGTAAATCAATCAGATATCTAACAAAAGTACTCATGAATGAGTAATTCCATATCAAATTTACTTTACTTATTTATCAAAAAGTTAGAGAAATGTATTGAACAGTGTAAACCATTTTTATGTTGAAGGAAAGGTACTAGAGCCAAGGCATATTAGACATTTTGTAGATGTTAATATTTTGTTAGATGTTTGAACACCTAGAAAACTTTGTAAGCTTAAATTTGAAGACATTTGTTTTTATCTCTTTATCCAATTTAAATGGAAACATTAAAATCACGTGAATTAAAGATCTTTGGATCCACTTTTTAAAATTTGTTTTTATGAGCGCTTTTTTTTTATGAGCGCTCCTTATATATGTTAATTTGTGTATCATATATATGATATACGGACATATGTATATATAGACACACAACACATAACAAAATTGTGCACACATAATAATAGTAAAGGTCGTGTAGCTTTTCGTAGGTGAAATCTTTATTGAAATGTTTCAAAAAGTCCACAGTTGGTCAAAGATAGAACTGATCAGGAAAACATTAACCTAGGTCTGTATGCTCAAAATCATGAGGTCAAAAAACATAAAGTATCTAAGAAAAAAATTAAGAGTCCTAGAAAAAATGACTTGCCAGTAATTAGTAAATACCATACAATTTACCTTTTTTTCCCTTAGACCTCAGATCAGTCTCCTACAAAGCTTGCAGGCTTCTTTCATTTGCATTTCAACATAAGTCATGGCTGAGGTCTGGAAGGAGCAGGAAAAACCTGCTATTCTGAACAGACATCTCAGGACTAAGGCATTTTAACCATAATTTTCAGGTTCGGATGTTGAAAATTATGATACAAGTTTAAGATACAATTCACAAAATTTTATATCTTTACATCTTGTTTTGTCAACAGACACCATACTATGATTTACTATCCATGTCCAAATAATGCACTGGTACACACAGTGACATTTTCCCAGGCTACCCAATTCAAAATTGGTGAAAAAAAAAAAAAAGACTGTATGATTGGGAAGTTTCTTGCCAACTTGGTAGTAGAGTTCTTCAGTTATCCATCCTAAGTATTTAAGTTCTCTGGCATGAATTATCTGAAATTATAAACTAAACAATTACCTAAACCCGACTTTTAACTGCAAGATTGTGCAATGCTTCAAAAACCAATTCAGATACCAGATTGTTAAAATAAAACATCATCATTTAGACACACATTCAGCTAAGATCATTCCCAAAAAAAATTTATAATATCAACACATTATTGCACATGCCTTAAAGGGCCAGAAACAAAGACACAATACAGACTGAAAGGAGGTCCAGACTATGGCTGTCAGACAGAACACTTTAAACCAGAGCAGATAAGAGAAAAATCTCCTACACCAGTGGGACCATAGATGTCCCCACAAGGGGACCAGATGTTTTCACAGAGGGGCAACCTGAAATGTAAAATAAAGTGTCTCCATGGTGACTTTACTGCATTTAGTTTCCCCTTTTTCTTTTTCGTTTTTTTTTTTTTTTTTTTTTAACAAGACAGAGGTGGCATAATCCTTACAGTGCAGGGAAGGAAGGAAGTAATTCCCTAAATCAACAGGGCTTTGGCAGCTGCTGGGAGTCCCTCAGTTTCTCCTTTTACATACAGGATTAGCTCCTCTGATTCAGTTCCACACCAAGCATGCTCTATCTCCTAACATTTCAGTAGATAGCTCTCACAAAGTTCCGGGGCGGAGGGGGGGGTAAAAGATTTGTAATTAAAGTTTGGTTCCTCACCTTGAAGCCAATTAATACCAATTTAATAATGAGGACTGAGTTTTGAGAAAAAGAAAAAAGGAGGTTTATTGTTGGCTAACAAAGGAGAAACACAGGGGACTCTGCCAAAGTTGTGACTCTCTTTATCTGGAGGAACAAGGGGTTTTAAAGGAGTTTCACTTGTTAACCTGGGAGATACTCTGTTCTTAGGTCCCCAGCAGGCATTGGCCTCCGCAATGGGTGTACTCCAGGCAGCCAGCTAAGAGCTTCTATCATCCTGCTTAACAAAGGGGGGTAAAGTTTATCGCAGTTCCATAAAACACAGTCCAAAGGGGTGTCAGGCTTACTCTCTTTATTACCCATTTTTACGTCCAAAATCCTTAAGTTTTTACCACTGAAATCACACAACAAAACAAACAAAAACAAACAAACAATCAAAAAAATAGAACACAAAACAAAACACAAAAAACAGAAACCCGGCGCCTAAACAGAAAAACAGTGGAACAGTGCAACATCTTGCTAAAGCTCCAGGGTAGGAGCGCGTGCGTGCCCGTCGGCACCTCTCTACAGTTCCAGAGGAATTCCCTACAGAACAGAACAGAGGACAGAAAGATTCTCGTTACTGTCCTGGACAGAAGTATATGTGAGCCTCCCCGTGCCACATCTCTGTCATCAGAAGAGATCTCCCTTAACCGGATATCAGATGTTATAAAGGAGCCACTTACCTATGGAGGCCTCCTCCATCAGGTGCTTGCTAATAGGTTTAGTGCAGAGGTTCACTGCAGTGCTCCCTGGACTAAAGGCTCTCTTCCAAATATAAAGAAGATGGACCAAATCAGGCCTGTGTGGAGAGCAGTTCCTTGGTGCCTATGGTTGAGATACCATTCTAATTTGTGAAAGTGCCACAGAAAATAGGGTAAGCCTCCTTCTCATGGTACGCTTGAAAGCAACTGTTTGGATAAAGTGGTTGCCAAGGCAGTGACCTCATTCAGTTCCTGAAGGATGTGACCTCACCTCAATCCCTTGCTAATGAAACTCTCTGAACTTGGGATTCAGGAAGCCAGGCACACAGAGTCAGTCTCAGTCCCAGTCCCAGTGTCTCACTTGCTTCAATTTAGCAAGGACAGAGTCAGTCTTTCTTGGTACCTACTGATGTGAGGATGGCCAAATGCCAGGAGTTCTCTGAAGAGGGGCCTTTCCTGAAAAAAGCAGGTAGTGGCTCACAGCTGGCTCCTGAACACTTCACAAAGTTGGACAAGGAGACCAGATCTGAGACAGGACACGCCATATTGGGGGAACATAGTATGGCCCAGCAGTCAGAGGATACTCTGGAGAGTGAGAGACCTACTTGGGGAAGGAGGTGCCTTTGTGGGTGTGGATGTGTGTTTGTGGTTTTGTCTCATGTTCTGAGAATAGGCAGGAAAGTTGGTTTGTTTGGTTTGGAGTGAACTGCTTCTAGTAAGTTGTTTCACAAGGCGAGTGTTTCTATGTCTGTGTATCCCACTGTGTCCGTGCTTGTAGACATTAGAAAAGAGAATGCATCAATGGATGTTTCCTGTCAAGTAGAAAGCTTCCCAGCATTCATCCTGCCCAATTTATGAATGCACTAGGGCTTGCCTTATCGATGGGCAACACCTGCTATTTTCCTAAGTTCCTGTTTTCTTCCTGAAATCTAGCCAGAATAGGTTCATGCATTTGCGTTCACGATATGTACCACCTCCAAGCACTGTGACATGGACAGGTACTGAATAGCTGAAGAGAATGGCAAGCATCTCAGAAAAGTCAGATATCAGTGTGACCCGGAAAGTCTCAGTAGAGAAACCCTGCAAAGGGCCTTTTGATTACCTATTGTTCTGTTGCCCTGAATGTCAGGAAGGTCTTTGCCTCAGGCCACGCTTTTGTGAAGCCTGAAGAACACAGTTTTCAAACGGAAATAAATGGGCATCACCTGTGGCTCTTTGCTTAAGTGAGTTGTAAAGGGATGTGTCTGAATCAGCCTCTTGGCCCTGTGTGAGCCTGTGGCTTAGATTATCAGCACCTGATGGATCTAAAGAAAGATCCCATGTGTGGATCCAAAATCAAAATGGCCAAAAAATCAGTCATTGTTGATGAAGTCTCTCGCATTCCTCTGTAAGGTTCCTGACCTCCATCAAGTGAGAAAAGGGATCCATTGGGTCAATTGAGTTCTTCAAAGCCCTGCAGATGCTAGACCATAGGTTCTTGGGTTTTCTTATGAATCCAATTCAAATAAAGAATCTAAACCCCACAGTCAGTAGGCCTCAAATTGAAGAACAGAGCTGTATTAATGGCAGGCATATTTGATCACTCCTGGTTCACAGGAAGGGTGTCCAGGCCACTCTGACTTTTGGCAAATGAGGGGAAAGGGAGATTATTTGGGACACTGTCTTGTGCTGCGCCTCTCATGGAATCCTCCTGCCAGATGTTATGATGAGTGTCTATTTGGAAGAAGATGAGTGCTATTTGGGAGTGTTTTGGTTTTAATTGTGGTCATTTGTGTGGCGGTTGGTAGAGATAATTGGGTCCACCTTGTCTTGAACTTTGGTGTGATTCCCCTTAGAGACAGTGTTTTTGAACTGACCTCTGAGAAGGTACAAGGTCCTGTGTCATTGTATATCCATATTTCTAGGACATCTCTACGGAGCGTAATTCAAAGCTAAGTATACCAATCAAGGGCCAAATGAACTTCTGGGCTTCAAATCTTACCTAGATTTCTGTTTTCATACTTATATTGAAAGGTTAATTAAATAGGTACTTGTCACTTGCTGTTTTTCTGTATGCTTAATAAAACACTGTTGAAATCTTGAGAACTGTTTGCTATTCTTGTTCCCAGAATGTGCTGCCCCCAACTGCCAAACTGCAGAATGTACTCCATCAACCATTTGCACACAAACCGCCCACTCGCACTTACCCATCAATTAACTTCCCTCCCTGCCCTCTCCAAGGAAAATATATAAGCACTTCTTAAGCTGTTCTCAGGGCTCTCTGCTCTATTCAAGTGAGCTCTGAGCCCTTGCATGCCGGACTCCCAATAAACCCTTTGCTGTTGCATTAGACAGTCTCTTGGTGGTCTCTTCCACCGACGCTCACCCGACCTTTACTTCTGGTGGCCCCAGCGAGATCCGGCAGCTGCAGATGAAAGATCCCCAACGGGCTCCTCTGGGGGTAAATAAGGCCCCTCTTTCTGGTTTCAGGATTCAGGTTAGGGTTTGACAAAATGGCTATTGGTAAAGAGCGTGAGCTCTCTCCCCCGGTGGCTGACACACATGTCACAGAGCCACAGGCCATGTCCCTGGGGGATGGACTCGGGAAATCGAGGAACCATAGTCTCCTCGACTCAGTGATATTTTCTTTCAGATTCGGAATTGCCAGCCCATCAGGTTTTGCCGGCTACTCAGTCCTGGTCTCAGTATTGGACGTCCATTGCCTGTCTTTATTGTCTTGTCTTGTCTGTGTCGTTTGTTGTTGCTTTCACTGTCTGTGTATATTTCATTATGGAGAGAGCACTTCAATGCCTCTGTCCCTGACCCTTAATCACTGGACCAAAGTCTGCTTAAGGGCTAGAATCTTTCTTTTTCAGTAAAACACCAGACCTGGCAGATTCTGTGTCTCAGAATAACCCACCTTTGTAGTCAGATGGCCCCTAGAAAGATGTTTCTACTTCACACTAATTTGAAAAGTCTGAGATATTGTCTTTCAGCCGGGGCCACATAGCCATCCAGATCAATAGCCATATATCTTAACTTGTCAGGACCTCTGCAAATCTCCTCCTCCATGGGTGAAGCCTTTACTTGTCCCTGCACCCACTCCTACTCCTTCCCCTACGATTCTATCTCTCAAACTCTCTGCTCCTCAACCTCCACCCTCTGTTCTCCCTGAGTCTCAAGACTCTACTCGTCCTTATCCTCTGCCCTTGTCCCCCAACCCCCAAAACCCTGTAAGTAATTCCCCTGCTGCTTACTCAGCCTCTCCACCATTCGAGGAAGCCAGGATGGCCCAGCGCCCTCCAGATGACTGTCCAATGGCACACACATCCCCTCCTTCCCTGGAGGAAGCTGGCCCAGCTAAAAAAACTCAGAGAACTCCCCAACGTTTTCACACCTGCCTACTTGGGATGACTGCCAACAACTCATAGGGACTCTCTTCATGGTAGAGGAATGAGAGAAAAACCTTCTGGAAGCTAGAAAAAAATATCCTCAGACCTGATGGGCGACCAACACAACTTCCCAACATAATTAAAGCCGGCTTCCCCTTAAACCAACCCAACTGGGACCCCAACACCTTTGAAGATAGTGAGCATTTGTCCAATTATTGCCAGGCTCTAATAGCGGGTATCCAAGGGGCCGCTACGTGACCAACTAATTTGGCCATGGTAAGAGAAATTATTAAAAGGCCTGATGAATCTTCCTCTATGTTTCTAGAGAGAATTATGGAGGCATATAAGAGATATACTCCTTTCGATCCTCAGGCAGCAGATCAAAAGGCATCTGTCACGATGGCCTTAATTGGGGAAGCTGCCATGGATATTAAAAAAAAAGTTAAAAGAGAGATTTAGTCAGAGAAGCCGAAAAAGTATACTATAAGAGAGAAACAGGGAAAAAGAAAGGGAGCAAAGGGAGGATGAGAGAAGCAAAAGAAAGACTAAGGCATTGACTAAGATCCTGGTCACAACAAGAAAGAGGCCAGAAATTAATACATAAGGTGACAGAAAGGGATACCTGGGCCCGTGCCAGAGGTCACCCCTGGCCTCAGATCAATGTGCCTACTGTAAAAAAAAAGGACACTGGGCCAAAGAGTGCCCTATAAAGAGACAGACACGCCAGCCAGCCATTCTAACTCTGTAGGATGACTAAGAATGTTGGGGCTCAGATTCCTTCCCCTAGCTCAGGGTAACTTTTGAAGTGTAGGGGACCCCAGTAAACTTTGAAGTGAATACAGGAGCAGCATACTCAGCCCTTAAGGCCCCATTGGGCCGTCTATCAAATAAAAGGTCTGTAGTTCAAAGGGCTAATGGCAGTAAATATCGGGCTTAGACTACAAAGAGGACCATGGACCTGGGGAAAGGAAAAATCCATCACTCCTTGATAGTAATCCCAGAATCCCCGCACGCATTGATGGGCAAAGATCTGCTCACCAAGCTCTGGGCCAAAATAACTTTTAACCCTGAAGGCCCCCAAAAGAAATTTCTAAATCCTTCAGTAAAAACTCCTATAGTCACGGCTTTAACTATATTAGTAGAAGATAAACATCCACTCTTCACACCCCCCAAGACTGATCAAACAGGCAAGCTACCCCAGAAATGGATAACAGATTTCCCAGATGCCTGGGCAAAAACTGCTGTGTTAGGCCTGGCCATGAAACAACCTCCAATAACAGTGGAGTTAAAAACCTCAGCCTCCCCAATCAATGTCAAATAATATCTTCTAAGCATAAAAAGCTAAAGATGGGATAAGGCCCTATAGTCAGAAATATCTGGCCTTAGGGGTCTTAAGGCCCTGTCAATTGGCCTGGAACACTCCCCTGCTATTAGAAGAAAAAGCCAGGAACCGGGGACTATCAACCTGTTAAAGACCAAAGAGAGATCAACAACAGAGTGCAGGACATTCACCCCACGGTACCTAATCTGTTCAATCTGCTTAGCACTCTTAACCCTGAGCAGAAATGGTATACTGTTCTGGACTTAAAACAAGCTTTCTTTTGCTTGCCTCTGCATAAAGATAGTCAGTTGCTGTTTGCTTTTGGGTGGGTAGACCCAGAAACCGGAAAGTATAGTCAACTAACTTGGACTAGACTCCCAGAGGGGTTCAAAAACTCCCAAACTCTCTTTGATGAAGCCCTCCACAGAGATCTCAACAATTTCAGAACTACACACCCCGAAGTCACCCAGCTTCAATACATGGATCACCTGCTACTGGCATCCAACACCAAGGAAAACTGTGAACTGGGACCCAAGCACTATTATCCGAGCTTGCTCAACTGGGGTATAGAGATTCTGTCAAAATTGCCCAATTTGCCAGCAAGAAGTAATCTTCCTTGACTATTTCCTTAGGGGCGGTAAACGATGGCTCACTGAGCCCAGAAAACAAACCGTTGAACAGATACCAACCCCATCTTACAGCAGACAACTAAGAGAGTTTCTTGGGATTGCTGGGTTTTGCAGGTTATGGATAAATGGGTTTGCGTCCTTAGCTGCTCCTTTATACCCGCTGTTAAAGGGAGATTCCCAATTCCAATGGACCCCTGAGTACCAGGAAGTTTTAGATAACATCTAAAGACAATGACACTGAACGCCTCAACTTTACTGAGCTCAGCCTGCAATTACAGAAAGCCCTACACTAAGATAAAAATGTACGTCAACTCACTCACCTTGGTTCAAAGAAACTGCATGCATTCCTGTAGGATTAAGAACAGAGTTTTCCACTAACCGACTCACAGCGAAAGGAAATAACTGAACCGGTAACAAAAGCCTGTCGGGTCAGTCAATTGTTTAATGCTTACCCTTCCAAGTTTCTTAGAGGAAAGCACCTACGAGGAACCAGACCAGGACAATTCTGGGAAGTGGACATTACTGAAATTAAGCCAGCAAGTTATGGATTTAAATATCTCTTAGTCTTTTTAGATACATTTTCAGGATGGATTGAAGCCTTACACACACACACACACACAGAGAGAAAAAAAAAAAAAAAAAACAACGGTGCAAATGGTTCTCAAGAAGATCCTGGAAGATATTTTTCCAAGATACGGTCTGTCTAAGGTAATAGGATCTGATAATGGACTTGTGTTCATGGCCCAGGTAAGTCAGGTGTGGATTAATTGTAAGTTACATTATGCTTATATACCCCAGAGCTCAGGAGAGGTAGAAAAAATAAATAGAACCATTAAAGAGACCTTAACGAAATTAAGCTTAGAGACCGGCATAAAAGATTGGACTATGCTCCTGCCTTATGCACTGTTTCATGCGAGAAATACTCCCTCTGTTTCTTAGTGTAACCTCACCCCCTATGAAATTCTCTATGATGCCCATCATCCAGTAAGGAACCTAATCCCCAACTCTAAGGCCTAACAATCCCTTCCACACCCCTTGCTTGACAGACTTAAAGCCATTGAAAGAACTCAGTGATAACTGTGGAAACAGCTGGCCACTGCCTACCAACCTGGGGACGAGGGGATTCCACATCAATATCAAGTAAGAGACTTCGTCTACATAAGACAACATCAGGTGTTATCCCTAGAACCCCGCTGGAAAGGAACATACCAGGTGCTACTTATAACACCTACAGTGGTAAAGGTATACAGAATCACTTCCTGGATCCATGCCTCTCATCTAAAGCCTTCGCTGTGTCCAGACTCTGGTTGGAAACTGGAAAAGACTGGTAACCATTTCAAATTGCGTATTCGCTATGTGGACAAGACTATAGACTCTCTCCTTGGCCACCAGTACGCCTAACCCTCATCAGCCTGTTCAGCAGTGAAGGCTGATCTCAAATCCTACTAGACAAGAAGTATGGTATATCTCGCATACAGCCCCCTTAGGGACCTGGTGGCTATCTCTCCACCCAGACATTTTTCAGCTTGGTATAGGTCTTTCCTATTGAGATAACCCTGATGAAGAGGATCACACTAAAGTTTCATTAAATCCCTTCCGTTCCATAGATAATTGAAACAAACATTATGGATGCACGGAAACGTGAGCTAGATTCAGGTTGGCTAGCCTAGATTACTATGTATGCCCGGCGGACTATCAAAGCCACAAACAGCCATGGCTGTGTGGGGGAAAAGCCAACTTCTTGTGTAACTCATGGGGATGTGAGCATACAGGGGCTGCCTGGTGGAACCCAAACTCCTCATCAAATTCAGTACACACCATTGGCCATATTACCAATTAGACAACCAAAAACTATGGCCCCCAGAGGGTTCTCTAGATCCTCAAATTCTGCGTGACATTTTTAACTTCGGCAAGTGCTCAAAAGGGGAAAATTCCCCTATGTGGAATCCTTTTCCCTCCTTCACTCACATCCTGTACTATGCTTCTCCAATAGTTCCTCACCCTCAGCCTTCTGCTATAGACTCTCTGCTGTCACTCCCACCTCAGCAACCTGATTTCTCCCCTCCAATTACTAGATCAAAAACCCAAACCTCCGCCAGTTCTCAGACCATTGCCCCCTTGCTGAGGTAGCAGGTACCGAGGTACCCCTCCAATCACTCACTCCTCTCTTTTTCTGTCTGTGCCTGCACTAGGTCCCACCAAGTCCTCTAAGAAGCTAAACCAAAGCTCAAACCAGCTTAGAAGAGCCCTCAGACCCCTATCCAAGATGTAATAAAAATGGCCTTTAAAGTTGCTTTGTCATCACTGAAAACAGGTTTCTAAGAATTTAAAGTCCCTCACAGGCTTTTTGGAATACTCACTCCCATCTTCACCTCTGCTCTACCTGTTCTACTGCTCAAGTTTTGTTCTAGGAAAATCCCAAACCCCTTTTCCATTATTCTTTTACATCTCATCTTCCTCATTCTCAGATCCACGGAGCTGCTCTCAGTCTCGCTTTCCCCGTCTTTCCCCTCTGTACCAGGTCCATAGATATGTCTTCAATAACTTTCTCCAGAAGTCTTCACCGAGGCTTACATTAGGTCTTTCAGCAAAAGAGTCCCTCTGAAAGAGTTCAATGTAGATAAACTTCCACTTTTCATGTTGCCCTGTTCTACTTGGCCACTGGCTGGAAAAATCACCACACCTAAGCTTGACACCGCCTTACTAGGTTTTCACAAAATATGTGAACAAAACCTCTGGCCTTGAGCTGGGGCTTCACAGAGATGACTACATTTCTAAGATAAAAAAGTTACCAACTGGGCTTCATGGTGACAGCTGGCAGGGAGAAAAAAAAGAGACAAGAAAGCTCTCCCTATCCAAGGTATCCTTGAAAAGTTAACTTGCCCATAACAGAGGAACAAAAACAGAAACAAAAACTGACTTTTGTGAATTTCTACAGACTGTGAACTTCTGATCCACTTCCCTTCCATGTTGGGTACAAATTCTAAAACTACCGAAACTTGGGGTTCAGGTGATTAATTGATTACAACAGAAGCAATGCCCTCTATATCCGGATGCAACCAAATAAGGCTGTTTTCCTGTGTTTGGTGCTATCTTAAGTCCCTTTCCTTGTCTGTACCTACCACAGTATAATTCTATACACTTTAACATTATTTATGTTTTCATAAAATGGTCAATATATGTGATTAATTATGTAATGTTGCAGATGTTTTCCAGAGTTCTCTATCATGACGTAGGTTCATTTAAACATCATATAGGGGGGCATACAACCCGGTTCCACCGGGAACCTGTATCCCTCACTTTAGACATCCTATTAGAAATAATAGTTGCTGAAGGGGTGGGCTAGTCCATGAGACACAACAAAGACACAATTAGAAGCAGAAATAGGGCAAAGCTTAAAGACATTAAAAACCGACATCACAACTTTACAGGAATTTTAACCTCTCTCTTTCTGAAGTTGTTTTACAAAGCAGGCGAGTGTTGGACCTCCTCTTCATGAGAGAAAGGTGCCTTTTTGCTTGTATTGAAGGAAGAATGTTGTTTTTATGCCGACAATACTGGAGTTGTAAAAGAATCTATGAGTAAATTAAGAAAACGACTTGAAGAGCGTCAAAGAGAGACAGAGGCCCCAAAAGTGAGGTTTGAGTCTTGGTTCACATAGTGACCTGATTAACTACACTTTTATCTGCCATGGCCGGTCCATTATAAATCCTCATATTATTGCTAACTGTAGGACCCTGTTTGCTCAACCATGTATTTTCCTTTCTAAACCAAACTGAACCTGTTATTAATCCTAACCATACACTGTTCTCTCAATCTAATTTTACAGAAGAGCAGGGACAGAATTGGTATTAAAATACAGGAATATAGAGGATCTTCCACCTGCTGAAAACCTCAAAGGTCTACGCAGAAATGATCCCTGGAGAAGATGTAGGCAAGTATGAAGGACCTGAGAGAGCAAAATCTTCCATGGCAAACAACCTGCTCAGGATGAAGGGATGTGTCTGAATCAGCCACTCTCTTCTTAATGAAGAGAATATGGACCAAAGCAGGCATGTGTTGAGAGCTGTTCCTGCATGCCTATGGTTGACATACCTCTCTGCCCTGTGAAAGTGTCACAGAAAGTAGTAGAAGCCTCCTTCTCATGGGAACCTTGGAAGCAACTGTTAGGACAAAGTTGTTGCTAAGGCAGTGACCTCATTCAGTTCCAAAAGGAAGTGACCTCACCTAACTTCCTTGGTGATGGAACTCTCTGAACTTGGAATCCAGGAAGACAGGCACCCAGAGCCAGTCCCAGTCCCAGTACCAGTGGTCAAACTTATTTTGATTTACCAAGGACAGACTCAGTCTTTCTTGGGACCTACTGATGTAAGGATGGCCAAATGCAAGGAAAGCTATGAAGAGGGGCCTTTCCTGAGAAAGCAGGTAGTGGCTCACCGCTGGCTCCTGACAACTTCACAGAGTTGGCCAAAAAGACCAGATTTGAGACAGAAACGGCTATTTCCAGGGAACATAGTAAGGCCCACCAGTCAGAGGACACTCCGGATAGTCACAGACCTACTTGGGGGAAGGAGGTGCCTTTGTGGTGTGGGTGTGGGTTTGTGGTTTTGTCTCATGTTCTGAGAATAGGTATGAAAGGCGGTTTGTTTTGTTTGGAGTGAACTGTTTCTAGTAAGTCGTTCGACAAGGCGAGAATTTCTATGTCTGTGTATCCCACTGTGTCCGTGGTTGTAGACATTAGAAAAGAGAATGCATCAATGAATATGTCCTGTCTAGTAGAAAGCTTCACAGCATTCATCCTGCCCTATTTATGAATGGACTGCAGCTTGCCTTATTGATGTGCAACACCTGCTATCTTTCTTAGTTTCTGTTTTATTCCTGAATTCTGGCCACTCTCCAGAATAGGTTCATGGTTTTCTGTTTAAGATATGTACAACCTCGAAGCTCTGTGACATGACCACGTACTGTATAGCTGAAGGGAAAGGTGAGCATCTCAGAAAACTCAGATATCAGTGTGACCAGGAAAGTCTCAGTGGAGAAACCCTGCTTGGGGCCTTTTGTTTACCTATTCTTCTGTTGCCCTGAATGTCAGGAAGGTCTTTTTCTCAGTCCACCACTTTGTGAAGCCTGAAGAAAACAGTTTTCAAATGGAAATGAATGGGCATTACCTGTGGCTCTTTGCTTAATTGCTTTGGAAAGGATGTGTCTGAATCAACCTATTTACCCTGTGTGAGGCTGTGGCTTAGATTCTCAGCTCCTGATGGATCTAAAGAAAGATCCCATGTGTACATCCAAAACCAAAATGGCCAAAAGAGCAGTCCTTGTGGATGAAGTCTCTTGCCTTCCTCTGTAACTTTCCTGACCTCCATCAAGTCAGATTAGGGATCCTTTGGGTCAAATGAGTTCCTCAAAGCCCTGCAGAGACTAGCCCATAGTTGCTCGGGTTTTCTCAAGACTCCAATTCACATAAAGAATCCAAACCCCACAGTCATTTGGCCTCAAATTGAAGAAGCGGAGCAGTATTAACGGGAGGCCTATTTAATCTCTTGTGGTTCACAAGAAGGGTGTCCAGGCCCCTCTGAATTTAGGCAAATTAGGTGCAAGAGAGCTTATTTTGGACACGGTGTTGGGCTGTGCCCCTCATGGAAAACTCCAGCCATAGGTTATTGTGAGTGTCTATATGGAAGAAGATGAGCGCCACATTGGAGTGTTTTGGTTTCAATTGTGGTCATTTGGGTGGCAGTTGGAAGAGATGACTTGGTCCACATGTTCTTGAACTCTGGTGTGATTCCCTTAGAGTCCGAGTTCTAGAACTGACCTCAGAGAAGTATTGCCATGTATAGTGTTGAGATTTTCAGAAGCCAGGCATGAGCGTCGCCCTTGGAAACTGAGTTCTAGGCCCAGGTTGGCTTTCCACAGAGCACTGAGCCTCTCAGCCAGGATACCACAAATTTTATTCTGAAAGACTTGGCACCCATAGTTGAGAGTCAAAACTCATATGGACCTCACATTGTAGATCTAAATGTGCATAACATCATATGATCTTTTGGCCACTCTTTGGGAAGCCTTACCTGTGAATGTTCTCCAGAGATTTCATTGAAATGAGCTTCCTAACCATTTAATGGTTCCTGAAAGAATTGAAACTCACAGTGCCTCCAAATTCATCCTTGAAAAATGGCTAGATAAATACCATGAAATTTTTGAATTTCCCATCACCAGGTGGCACTGGAAAACCTTTTGATGTCTTGTTGCTGATAATGAATATACCAGACAGTGCCTTGATTGACTGGGTTTCATGTAAATGGTGTAGAACAGAGATGCCAGTAAGTTGGACTCTGTTGAGTAGTAGGTTAGAGCAGTGGTGGGCAGGTATGTGATAAAACATCTGTGGTGGGGCCATGTGGATCTTCCATTGGCTTCCAAATGGCTTGTGACTGACATGGTGCAGCCAGCAGAACCTTCCATGTAAAGGCAAGTTGTTATATGGAGAGGTTTCAGGACATTGTTCAGAATCAGGTTGCTATGGTCAAGGGGGCAAGATATGTGGGATAGGATCCTGGTTCTTGTATCCTCCTGCATAACCTGACCCACCATACATGACAGAACTTCCTCTTGCACTGTGACCCAGTTGAACTCCTTGTATTTCTTGAAGCAAATACCAAACTCCCAGTGCAGCAGGAATAAACACCACGAAAATGGAAGATGACCATATGCCTTCACAGTGCACACCAGCACACATTTAGCCCCCAGTGGCCACAGTTTACCTAAAAAGAGAATTCAGCACTGCTGCCTCATGTACATTGGGAAATAAGAAACCATGTCCTCCAGGTCTCATTGATGCAGACCAAGCTTTTATGGTCTCCCTAGAAAGGAAGCTAAAGCTCTTGACAACAACATATTTTTCAAGTGCCCAACCTCACAGGCAGTTTCTCAAGAAGTCTCTAGGCCAGCAGACCTCCATGTTTGTGGAGTTTTTACCTTGTCCCATACTTTTGGATACTACTCTACCACTTCCAAGGTTGCGAGCTCCTGAGCATATTCCATTCCACATATTTATTCACAGATTTTCTAAATCTTCTCCTCTAATTGTGTCTTTCTTGGGGTGAAAAGATTGTCAAGGCATTGTTCTGGTTGAGAGTGGGAATAATTTTGTGTAGCACATATTTACATACACATTGGATTCATTGTTCAATTTTCCATTCGAAGTACTGAATCCTTGACACTAACCCATACCCTACTAGACTCTGACTACTAATTCTAATATGATGGAGAAAAATAACCCAAACAGAATAGAAATACTAGCACTTCAGAGGAGGCATGGTGGATAGTTGGTCTTGCCTTTTGCATGATATAGGGTAGGAGTTATAAATCTTGTTAATTTTTTGTTGAAATAGTTCTGCATGTGTTTTTAAAGTTAACACATATGTGAATTCCTGTCTCCATTTTTCTGTAGCCTATTCAGCACATATATTTTTATACGCACATATAGAATCCTACCTGGTATCCCAGGTATATTCTTGAGAGGTGGCTAACTTGGCAGATACAAAGTGTGAGAAGAGATCTCTCCTCATTAATGCTTTTGGAACTGAAAATTCAGACTATGAGTGAGCTTCTTAGTTGAAAGACATTATACATAAATCCATGTTCAGTAAAATTAATATTTTTGGATCTGTGGATGATATATATTTCACAATGAATTTTAATTGGCATATATATTGCTACTTTTTAATGTCTCTGTGTGTGTTTTTTGTGTATGTGTATATATATATATATATATACTCTCTAGATTTTTCAAAATATAAAATATATGTGTTCTATTATACACTCCCTAAATTCATTCTTGTTCATGTATGTGGTTTTATATTAAACTTTTCCTAAGATAATATTAAAAATATTCATCCACCTGAAATACATATTTGTTTTCTAGTACTAAAAAGTTACTTCAGTGAATGGTGCAAACAAATCCTTATATTTTTACAGTAGCTGACCCACTTTAACATCAATGCAAGTAGATTCCTATGGGACATGATGTGTTTTTTGACGTTCATTTTTATTAAACACTGGTACATTACTATTTCTGCAGTTTTTGTACATCATAGAATATATATTTCATGCACAAGTTCACAAATTTAAAGAAATTTGTAACACATTCAATCACTTCCTGCTTCAGAACATATGTATTCCTCCTTGTTTTTGACTGGTCATTTCATGAGACTTCTTTCCAAACACATTATTTTCGATTTCCATAATCAATTTTGAAGCAAAATTCACACACTCTTTATGATAAACCACAACCATAATATTACCATTAGATGTATTACTGGTTGGAATGAATGTATATATATCAATATATGATTCCTGTGTATTTTCAGATATCAATTGAATCCATTATTTAAAGTTGGAACAAGTTATATTATTTATTCGCAGTATGGTCTATTCATGCATTATCTCTATATTCATACATACATGGTACACCTATATGTACCCCCAATACTAATTTATACCCCTTCAAAATATTGCTCCAAGAAATGGTGCAAGAAATACTCATGTCACCTGATCTACATATACGTTTTATCACAGTAATATTCTGGCCACAAAATGCAAAGTCACACTTATGATTGTACCAAAGCCTAAATGGAATGTGAGTATGGATTATGAAAATCACCCATGTCCACGTTGCCTAATGCTCTCAAATGTCAATCCTATTGGTGACTACATATTTGTTACTTCCTAAGATTATATATTCAATCTCAAGCCTGTTGAAAATGTCTATTGCTATCACTCACTTTATACTTTGCCTGATTTCCTAATGTCTCTATTTATATCTGCTTTCCTACATATTTTCCCCAGTTCATCACTGTGACTGACTCTTCACATGTGCTAACATTTACATTTTCTGTCTACCTGAAAACCTATTGCTAAAGAACTATTTGTCCAAATGCTATACTCACACTTTTTTCTAATCCTACCAACTATCTTCCTAATTCTACCAACTCTCCCTCTTTGAATGGTTGTTCTCCTCAACATTCAACCATCCAAGGTATCAGGTCCTATGCCATTGTGTATAGATTTATCTGAGACATCTGTTGAGAACATAATTAAAAGCTAAGTATCCCAATCAAGGACCTAATGCCCTTCTGGGCTTCAAATCTTACCGAGATTTCTGTTTTCATTCATATATTTCACCTATATAATCTTATAAATATCGCAGGTTCCCAATACCATTATTCATCCAGCAGAATGATCCTAACCCAAATCAAACATGTTATTAACCATAACCATACACTGTTCCCTCAATCTAACTTTACAGAAGAGCAGGGACAGAGTTGGTCTTACAATACAGGAATGTAGGAGATCTTCAGCCTGCGGAGAAACTCAAAGGTCCATGCAGAAATGATCCCTAAAGAAGATGTAGGCAGCTATGAAGGACCTGAGAGTGCAAAAGTCATCTTTCATGACGATAAAAAAAACAGGTCAGCATGAAGGGGATGTGTCTGAAGCAGTCTCTCTCTTCTTAATGTAGAGAAGATAGACCAAACCAGGCTTGTGTGGAGAGCTCTTCCCGGGTGCCTATGGTTGATATTCCATTCTAGCTTGTGAAAGTGTCATAGGAAGTAGGGGCAGGATCCATCTCAGGGACCCTTGAAAGCAACTGTTAAGACAAAGTGGTTGCCAAGGCAGTGACCTCATTCAGTTCTAGACGAAGTGACCTATGTCACTTTCTTGTTGATGGAACACTCTGAACTTGGGATCCAGGAAGCCAGGCACCCTGAGGCAGTCCCAGTCCAAGTCCCAGTGGTCTCAAATGTTTGGATTTAAGAAGGACAGAGTCAGTCTTTCTTGGCATCTACTAAATTGAAGCTGGACAAATGCCAGGAAAGCTCTGAAGAGGGACTTTACCTGAGAAAACAGGCAGTGGCTCACCGCTGGCTCCTGACAACATCAGAGTTTTGGCCAAGGAGACCAGATCTGACATAGGACAGCCCATTTTGGGGGAACATAGTATGGCACACCAGTCAGAGGACGCTCCGGATAGTCACAGACCTATTTGGGGAAAGAAGGTGCCTTTGTGGGTGTGTGTGTGTGTGTGTTTGTGATTTTGTCTCATGTTTTGAGAATATGTAGGAAAGTCGGTTTGTTTGGTTTGGAGTGGACTGTTTCTAGTAAGTCCTTTGAGAAGGCTAGTGTTTCTATGTCTGGGTATCCCACTGTGTCGGTAGTTGTAGACAATAGAAAAAAGAATGCATCAATAGATGTGTCTTGTATAGTAGAAATCTTCGCAGAATTCATTCTGTCCAATTTATGAATGGACTGCAGGTTACCTTATGGATGGGCAACACCTACTACCTTCCTACGTTCCTGATTTCTTCCTGAATTCTGGCCACTCTCCCATTGGCTCATGGTTTTGTGTTCAAGATATGTATCTCCTCCACAATCTGGGACATGGCCATGTACTGGATAGCTGAAGAGAATGGTGAATATCTCAGAAAACTCAGATATCAGTGTGACCAGGAAAGACTCAGTGGAGAAAATCTGCTTTGGGATTTTGCTTACCTATTGTTCTGTTGCCCTGAATGTAAGGAAGGTCTTTGCCTAAGGCCACACATTTCCAAAGCCTGAAAAAAAAAACAGTTTTCAAATGGAAATAAATGGGCATGACCTGTGGCTCCTGGCTTAATTGCTTTGCAATGGGATATGTCTGAATCAGCCTCTTAGTGCAGTTTGAGATTATCGCTTAGATTCTCAGCACCTGATGGATCTAAAGAAAGATCCCATGTGTACATCCAAATCCAAAATGGCCAAAAGAGAAGTCATTGTGATGAAGTCTCTTGCCTTCCTCTGTAAGGTTCCTGATCTCCATCAAGTGAGAAGAGGGATCTTTGGGTCAACTGAGTTCTTCAAGCCCTGCAGAGGCTAGCCCATAGGTGCTTGGGTTTTCTCATGACTGCAAATCACATAAAGAAACTATACCCGACAGTCAGTATGCCTCAAATTGGAAAAGCGGAACAGTATTAATGGCAGGCCTCTTTGATCAGTCCTGGTTCACAGGAACGTTGTCCAGGAAACACTGACTTTAGACAAATGAAGGGCAAGGGAGCTTATTTTGACATTGTCTTGGGCTGTGTGCCTCATAAAAACTTCCAGCCAAGGTTATGATGAGTGTCTATATGGAAGAAAATGAGGGCCATGTGGGAGTGTTTTGGTTTTAATTCTGGTAATTGGTGTGGCGGTTGGAAGAGATGACTGGGTCAACTGGGCTTGAACTCTGGTGTGTTTCCACGTAGAGACTGAGTTCTGAAGCTGATCTCAGAGAAGTATTGCCATGAATTGTGTTGGGATTTTAGGAAGCCATGCATGAGAGTTGCCGTTGGAACCTGAGATCTAGGACCAGGGTGGCTTTCCACAAAGAACTGGGAATCTCAGCCTGGATATCACATGATTTTATTCTGAAAGACTTGGCAGCCATAGTTGAGAGTCAAAAGACATAGGATCTCACATTGTAGACATCAATGGTCCTGGCTTCAAGTGACCTTTTGTCCACTCTTTGGAAAGCCTTGCCTGTGAGAGTTCTCTAGAATTTTCTTTGAAATGAACTTTCTCAACATTTAATGGTTCCTGAATAATTGAAACCCACAGTGCATCCAACGTCATCCTTGAAAAATGGCTAGATAAATACCACGAAATTTTTGAAATTTCCATGACCAGGTGGAACTGCAGAAACTTTCGATGTCCTGTTGCTTATCATGAGTGTACCAGACAGTGCCTTGATTGACAGGGTTTCATGAAAATTATTTAGAACAGAGATGCCAGTTTTTTGGAGCCTGCTGAGTAGTGGGCCTACAGCAGTGGTGGACAGGTGTGTGATAAAACATCATGGTGGTGCCATTTGGATCTGCCATTGGCTTCCAAATAGCTTGTAACTGACAGAGTGCAGACATCAGACCCTTATATGTAAAGGCATCTTGTTATATGGCGTAGTTTCAAGGCAATGTTCAGAATCAGGTTGCTATGGACAAGCAGGCAATCTTTGAAGATAGAAGCCTGGTTGGTGAATTTTCTTGCAAACCCTGACCCACCACACGTGACAGAACTACCTCAAGCACTGTTTCCCCGTTGATCTCCTTGTATTTCGTGAAGCATGAACCAAAGTCCAAGTGCAGCAGCAAGAAACACCACGAAAAGTGGAGGATGACCAAATGGTTTCACAGTCCACACGGGGAGACAATAAGCCCCCAGTGCCCACAGTTTACCTACAAAGAGAGAATTCAGCACTGCTGCCTCGTGTTCATTGGAATATAAGAAACGTTGTCCTCCAGGTCACATAGATGCAGACCCAGCTTTGAGGGTCTTACTACAAAGGAAGCTTAACTCCTGACAACAACCTATATTTCAGTGCCCAACTTCACTGGCAGTTTCTCAAAAAGTTTTAGGCAAGCAGAGCTTCATGTTTGTGGAGTGTGTACCCTGTCCTTACTTTTGGAAACTCCTATACCACCTCCAAGTTTGTGCACTCCTGAGCATTTTCGATTCCAGAAATGTAATCACAGATTTTGTAACTCTTCTACTCTAATTGTGTCTTCCTTGGGGCGAAGGTAATGACAAGGCATTGTTCTGGATGAGAGTCGAAAGATTAATTTTCCTATTTTCCATTTGAAATTCTGAATCCCTGACACTAACCCATATTCTACTAGACTCTGACTACTAATCCTAATATGATGGAAGAAAATAACCCAAACAGTACATAAATACTTGCAGTTCAGAGTTGGACTTGCCTTTTGCATGATAAAGGGTAGGTGTTATAAATTTATTCAATATTTAATTGAAATAGTTCTCCATGTGTTTTTAAAGTTAACAAATATGTGAATTACTGTCTCCCATTCTCTGGAGCCTATTCAGCACATGTATTTTTATATGCACAAATAGAATCCTACAAGGTATCACACGTACATCCTTGTGAGGTATATGACTTAGCAGATACAAAGTGTGAGAAGTGATCACTCCTCCTAAACGCTGTTGGAACTGAAAATTCAACCTATGGGTGAGCTTCCCAGTGAAACAACATTATACATAAACCCATGTTCACTAAAATGAATGTTTTTGCATCTTTATGATATATATTTCATGATGAATTTCGATTGGCATATATATTGCTACTTTTTAATGTCTGTGTTTGTGTGTGTGTGTGTGTGTGTGTGTGTGTGTGTGTGTGTGTATATATATATATATATATATATATATATATATACTCTCCATATTTTTAAAAATATGAAATATATGTGTCTTATATATCCTCCCTAAATTCATTCATGTTCATGTATGTGGATTAATAATCAACTTTTCACAAGATTATTCTTAGAAATATTCATCCACCCAAAATACATATTTGTTTCCTAGTACTGAAAACTAACTTCAGTAAAAGGTGCATACAAATCCTAATATGTCTACATTAACTGACCCAGTTTAACATCAATGCATGTAGGTTCCTATGGGACATGATATGTATTTTGACGTTAATTTTTATTCCACACTGGTACATTACTATTTCTTCAGTTTATGCACATCTCAGTATATATATTTTATTCACTAGTTATCAAATTTATAGGCATTTGTTTCACTTTCAATCACTTCCTGCTCCAGAACACATGTATTCCTCTATGTTTCTTGACTGGTCTATTCATGAGACTTTTTTCCAAATATATTATTTTCGATTTCCATAATCAATTTTGAACCAAAACTCACACACCCTTCATGATAAACCATAACCATAAGATGATCGTTAGATATATAACTGGTTGGAATGAATGATTGCATATCAATATAAAATTTCTTATAAATTTTCAGATATTTATTCAATCCATTATTTAAAGTGGATCCAGTTATATTATTTATTCACAGTATGGTCTATTCATGCATTATGTCTATATTCATAGAAACAGGGTACACCTATTTGTACCCCCATACTAATTTGTAAGTCTTCAAAATATTGCTCCCAGAATTGGTGGAAGAAATACTCTTGTCACCTGATCTGCATACACATTTTATTACAGAAATATTCTGGACACAAAAAGCAAAGGTCACTTACAATTGTACCAAAGTGTAAATGGAAAGTGAGCATGGATTACTAAAAACATCCATGTCCAGGTTGCCTAATGCTCTCAAATATCAATTCTATTTTTGACTACATATTTGTTTCTTCCTAAGATTATATATTCAACTTCAAACCTTTTGAAAATGTCTAACCCTATCACACAATTTATACTTTGCTTGATTTCCTAATGTCTCTAATGATATCTGCTTTCCTATAT
The DNA here is from genome assembly GCF_048772815.1 of Callospermophilus lateralis. Lineage (NCBI taxonomy): Eukaryota > Metazoa > Chordata > Mammalia > Rodentia > Sciuridae > Callospermophilus > Callospermophilus lateralis. The sequence continues at coordinate 1,316,669 of NW_027514090.1, forward strand.
TTTCCCCAGTTCATCATTGTGACTGACTATTCACATGTGCTTACATTTACATACACTGTCTACCCGAAATCTTATTGCTAAAGAACTTTTGGTCCAAATCCTATACTCACTCTTCTTTCTAAACCTACCAACTACCTTCCTAATCCTACCGACTATCAGTTTTTGACTGGATGTTCTCTTCAACATTCATTATCCAAGGTACAAGGTCCAATGCCAGTGTATATTGATTTATCTGAGACATCTGTGCTGCACATTACTCAAAGCTAAGTATCCCACTCAAGTCCCCAATGTCCTTCTGGGCTTCAAATCTTACCTAGATTTCTGTTTTCATACTTATGTTTCACATATATACTCTTGTAAATATCGCATTTTGCCAATACCATTATTCATCCCGCAGAATGATTTGTAACCCAAATTGAACATGTTATTAACCCTAACCATACACTTTCCCTCAGTATAACTTACTTAAGAGCAGGGACAGTGTGGGTCTTACAATATAGGAATGTAGATGATCTTCCACCTGCTGAGAACCTCAAAGATCCATGGAGAAATGATCCTTGCAGAAGATAAAGGCAGCTATGTAGGACCTGAGAGAGCAATAGTCATCTTACATGGCAAACAACCTGGTCAGGATTAATTGATGGTGTGAATCAGCCTCTCTCTTCTTAATGAAGAGAAGATGGACTGAACCAGGCCTCTGTGGAGAGCTCTTGCCTGGTGCCTATGGTTGATATACCATTCTAACTTCTGAATGTGTCACAGGATGTTTTGGCAGCCTCCATCTCATGGGAACCCTGGAAGCAACTGTTAGCACAAAGTGGTTACCAAGGCAGTGACCATATTCAGTTCCTGAAAGAAGTGACCTCACTTCACTTCCTTGGTGATGGAATTCTCTGAACCTGGGATCCAGGAAGGAAGGTACCCAGAGCCAGTCCCACTCCAAGTTCCAGTGGGCTAACTTGTTCGCTTTTCCCAAAGACATAGTCAGTCTTTATTGGTACCTACTGATATGAGGATGGCCAAATGCCAGCAGAGCTCTGAAGAGGGGCCTTTCCTGAGAAAGCAGGTAGTGGCTCCCCGTTGGCTCCTGACAACTTCACAGAGTTGGCCAAGGAGACCAGATCTGAAACAGGACAGGCCATTTGGGGGAACATAATATGGCCCACCAGTCAGAAGACACTCCGGATAGTCACAGACCTATTTGTGGGAAGGAAGTGCCTTTGCCGTTGTAGGTGTGAGTTTGTGGTTTTTTTCTCATGTTCTGAGAATAGGTAGGAAAGGTGGTTTGTTTGGTTTGGAGTGGACTGTTTCTAGTAAGTCGTTTGACATGGTGAGTGTTTCTAGGTCTGTGTATCCCACTGTATCCGTGGTTGTAGACATTAGAAAAGAGAATGCATCAATGGATGTGTTGTCTCTAGTTGAAAGCTTCCCCGCATTCATACTGCCCTATTAATGAATGGACTGCAGCTTTCCTTATGGATGGGCAACACCTACTATCTTCTAAAGTTCCTGTTTTCTTCGTGAATTTTGGCCACTCTCCAGAATAGGCTCATGGTTTTGTTTCCCAAATATGTAACACCACAAGGTTCTGTGACATGGCCATGTACTGGATAGCTGAAGGGAATGGGAGCATCTAATAAAACTCAGATTTCAGTGTGACCAGTAAAGTCTCAGTGGAGAAACCCTTCTTTGGGCCATTTGCTTACTTCTATTTCTATTACCCTGAATGTCAGGAAGGTCTTTGCCTCAGGCCACCCCTTTGTGTAGCCTGAAAAAAACTGTTTTCATATGGAAATGTATGGACATCAACTGTGGCTCTTTGCTTAATTGATTTGGAATGGGATGTGTCTGAATCAGCCTCTTGTCCTTGTATGAGGCTGAGGCTTGGATTCTCAGCACCTGATGGATCTAAAGAAAGAACCCATGTGCTTCCAAAACTAAAATGGCAAAAAGAGCAGTCATTGTGGATGAATATTTTTGCCTTCTTGTTTTAGGTTCCTGACCTCCATCAAGTGAGAATAGGGATCCTTTGGGTCAAATGAGTTCTTAAAATCCCTGCAGAGGCTAGCCCATATTTGCTTGGGTTTTCTCATGACTCCAAATCACATAAAGAATCTATACCCTACAGCCAGTAGGCCTCAAATTGGAGAAGTGGAACACTTTAACAGCAGGAATATTTGATCATTCCTGGTCCACAGGAAGAGTGTCCAGGCCATCATGATTTTAGGCGAATGAGGGGCAAGTGAGCTTATTTGGACACTACCTTGGGCTCATAGAAACCTCCAGCTAGAGGTTATGATGAGTGTCTACATGGAAGAAGATGATGGCCCTGTGGGAGTGTTTTGATTTTAATTGTGGTCATTTTTTGGCAGATGAAAGGGATGACTCTTTCCACCTGGGCTTGAACTCTGGTGTGATTCCCCTTAGAGACTGAGTTCTGAAACTGACCTCAGAGAAGTATTGCCATGAATAGTGTTGGGATTTTAAAAGGCCACACATGAGACTCACTCTTGGAAACTGAGATCTAGGACCAGGGTGGTTTCCACAGAGGCCTGAGAATCTCAGCCAGGATATCACATGATTTTATTCTGAAAGACTTAGTAGCCATATTTGAGAGGCAAAACACACATGGACCTCACATTGTAGACGTCAATTGGCCTGGCTTTAGGAGACCTTTTGGCAACTGTTTGAGAAGCCTTGACTGTGAGAGTTCTCCAGAGCTTTCATTGAAATGAACTTTCTCAACACTAAATGGTTCCTGAATGAATTGAAACCCACAGTGCCTCTAACTTCATCCTTGAAAAATTGATAGATAAATACCAAAAAATTTTTGAAATTCCCATGACCAGGTGGCACTGCAGAAACTTTTGATGTCCTGTTGCTGATCATGTGTATACCAGACAGTGCCTTGTTTTTGACTGAGTTTCATGAAAATGGTGTAGAACAAGAGAAGCCAGTAATTTGGAGCCTGCTGAGTAGGGGGCCTAGAGCAGTGGTGGGCAGGTGTGTGATAAAACATCATGGTGGGGCCATGTGAATCTGCCATTGGCTTCCAAATGGCTTGTGACTGATATAGTGCAGACATCAGACCCTTATATGTAAAGGCATCTTGTTATATGGAGAGTTTTCAGGGCAATATTCAGAATCAGGTTGCTATGGTTATTGGGGAAAGCTATATGGGATAGAAGCCTGGTTGGTGCATTCTCCTGCAGACCCTGACCCACCACACGTGACAGAACTCCCTCCAGCACTGTATCCCAGATGAACTCCTTATGTTTTGTGAAGCAAATACCAAATTCCCAATGCAGCAGCAAGAAATACCACGAAAAGTGGAGGATGACCAAATGTCTTCACAATCCCCACCAGGAGACACTTAGCTTCCAATGGACACAGTTTACCTACAAAGAGAGAATTGAGCACTGCTGCCTCATGTTCATTGGAATATAAGAAACCATGTCTTTCGGTCACATAGATGCAGACCCGGCTTTGATGGTCTCACTACAAAGGAAGCTAAAGCTCATGACAACAACATATATTTCAAGTGCCCAACCTCAGAAGCTGTTTCCCAAGAATTCTTAGGCCAGGAGAGCTCCTTGTTTGTGGAGTGTTTACCCTGATCTTTACTTTTGGAAACTCCTCTACCACCTCCAAGGTTGTGAACTCACGAGCATATTCCATTCCATATATGTATTCATAGATTTTCACACTTTTCTACTCTAATTGTGTTTTACTTGGGGCGTAGGTAATGTCAAGGCATTGTTCTGGATGTGAGTGGGAATATTTTTGTGTAGCACATATTTACATACACATTGGATTCATTTTCCAATTTTCCATTTGAAATACTGAATCCCTGACACTAACCCATACCCTACTAGTCTCTGACTAATAATCCTAATATGATGGTGAAAAATAAGCCAAAAAGAGAAGAAACACAAGCAGTTCAGAGGACGCATGGTGTATAGTTGGAATTGCCTTTTGCATTATATAATGTAGGAGTTATAAATCTAGTCAATTTTTTGTTGAAATAGTTCTACATGTGTTTTTAAAATTAGCAAATATGTGAATCCCTGTCTCCCTTTCTCTGTAGCCTATTCAGCACATGTATTTTTATATGCACATATAGAATTCTACCCGATATCACTCGTATACACTTGTGAGGTGGCTGAATTGGCAGATGCAAATTGAGAGAAGAGATCACTCCTCCTAAACGCTGTTGGAACTGAAAATTCAACCTATGGGTGAGCTTCTTAGTTGAAAAACATTATACATGAATCCATGTTCAGTAAAATGAATATTTTTTGATCTGTGGATTATATACATTTCATGATGAATTTCTATTGGCATATACATTGCTACTTTTTTTTCTTTTATTGGTTGCTCAAAACATTACAAAGCTCTTGACATATCATATTTCATACATTAGATTCAAGTGGGTTATGAACTCCCATTTTTACTCCAAATACAGATTGCAGAATCATATTAGTTACACATCCATATTTTTACATAATGCCCTATTAGTTACTGTTGTATTCTGCTACCTTTCCTATACTCTACTAATCCCACTCCCCTCCCTTCCCATCTTCTCTCTCTACCATACCTACTGTAATTCATTTCTCTCCTTGTTTATTTTCCCACAACCTCTTATATGTAATTTTGTGTAACAATAAGTATCTCTCTCCATTACCATACAATTTCCCTCTTCTCTCCCTTTCCCTCCCACCTCATGTTTCTGCTTAATGTTAATCTTTTCTTCATGCTCTTCCTTCCTGCTCTGTTCTTAGTTGCTCTCATTATATCAAAGAAGACATTTGGTATTTGTTTTTTAGGGATTGGCTAGCTTCACTAAGCATAATCTGCTCAGTGCCATGCATTTCCCTGCAAATTCCATGATTTTGTCATTTTTTAGTGCTGCATAATTCTCGATAGTATATAAAAGTCACATTTTTTTATCCATTCATCTATTGAAGGGCATCTGGGTTGGTTCCACAGTGTAGCAATTGTGAATTGTGCTGCTATGAAAATCGATGTGGCAGTATCCCTGTAGTACGCTCTTTTAAGGTCTTCAGGGAATAGTCCGAGAAGGGCAATAGCTGGGTCAAATGGTGCTTCCATTCCCAGCTTTCCCAGGAATCTCCATACTGCTTTCCAAATTGGCCGCACCAGTTTCAGTCCCACCAGCAATGTACAAGAGTACCCTTTTCCCCACATCCTTGCCAGCACTTGTTGTTGTTTGACTTCATAGTGGCTGCCAATCTCACTGGATTGAGATGGTATTTTAGGGTGGTTTTTATTTGCATTTCTCTTACTGCTAGAAATGGAGAGCATTTTTTCATGTGCTTGTTAATTGATTCTATGTCCTCCTCTGAGATGTTTCTGTTCAGGTCCTTGGCCCATTGGGTTATTGGTTATCTTATTGTATAATTTTCTGAGTTCTTTGTATACTTTGTATACTCTGGATATTAGGGCTTCATGTGAAGGGTGAGGACTAAAAATTTGTTCCCATAATGTTGGCTCCATATTTACCTCTCTTATTGTTTCTCTTTCTGAGAAAAAAAATTCAATTTAAGTAAGTCCCATTTGTTGATTCTTATTATTAACTCTTGTTCTATGGGTGTCCTATTAAGGAATTTGGAGCCTGACAACACAATATGTAGATCAGAGCCAACTTTTTCTTCTATCAGACGCAGAGACTCTGATTTGAATCTAGCTCCTTGATCCACATTGAGTTAACTTTTGTGCATGGCGAGAGGAGGGGATTCAGTTTCATTTTGTTGCATATGGATTTACAGTTTACCCAACACCATTTGATTAAGATGCTATCCTTCCTCCATTGCAGGCCATTAGATCCTTTAGCAAATATAAGATAGTTGTAGCTTTTTGGATTAGTCTCTGTATCCTCCATTCTGTACCATTGGTCCACCCGCCTGTTTTGGTACCAGTACCATGCTGTTTTTGTTATGATTGTTCTGTAATATAGTTTGAAATCTGGTATCGCTATACTGCCTGATTCACACTTCCTGCTTAGAATTGCTTTTGCTATTCTGGGTCTTTTATTTTTCCATTTGAATTTCATGATTGCTTTATCTATTTCTACAAAAAATTCCTATGGGATTTTGATTGGCATTGCATTAAACCTGTAGAGAACTTTTGGTAATATCGCCATTTTGATGATGTTAGTTCTGCCTATCCATTAACAGGGTATATTTTTCCATCTTCTAAGATCTTATTCTATTTCTCTTTTTAGGGTTCTGTAGTTTGCATTATATAAATCTTTCACCTCTTTTGTTAGGTTGATTCCCAAGTATTTAATTATTTTGAGGAAATTGGGAATGCAGTGTTTTGACTAATTTTTGTTTCAGAAGTTTTGTCGCTGATATACAGAAATACCTTTGATTTATGCATGTTGATTTTGTATCCTGCCACATTGTTACATTCATTTATTTGTTCTAGTAGTTTTTTCTGTAGACCCTTTTGGGTCTTCTATGTATAGAATCATGTCATCTACAAATAGTGATAATTTAAGTTCTTCTTTTCCTATTTTTATGCCTTTAATGTCTTTCATCTCTCTAATTGCTCTGGCCAGTTTTTTGAGAACTATATTGAATAGAAGTGGTGATAGAGGACATCCCTGTCTTGTTCCAGATTTTAGAGGAAATGCCTTCAATTTTTCTCCATTCAGAATGATGCTAGCCTGATGATTAACATAGTTAGCTATTTCAATGTCGAGGTAAGTTCCTGTTATCCCTAGTTTTTAAAATGTTTTGAACATAAAGGAATGCTCTACTTTGTTGAATGGTTTTTCTGCGTCTATCGAGATAATCATATGGTTCTTATCTTTAAGTCTATTGATGTTGTGAATAACATTTATTGATTTCCATATATTGAACCCTCCTTGCATCCCAGGGATGAATCCTAGTTGATCATGGTGCACAATTTTTTTGATGTGCCTTTGTATCCAATTCGCCAGAATTTTAATGAGGAGTTTTGCATCTAGGTTCATCAGAGATATTGGTCTGTAGTTTTCATTCTTTGAGGTGTCTTTGTCTGGTTTCAGAATCAGGGTGATGTTGGCCTCATAGAATGAATTTGGCAGAGCTCCCAGTTTTTCTATTTCCTGAATAACTTGAAAAGTATTGGTATTAATTCTTCTTTAAAGGTTTTGTAAAACTCTGCTGTTTTCCCATCCGGTCCTGGGCTTTTCTTGGTTGGTAGTCTTTTGATTGCTTCTTCTACTTCATCCATTGATATTGGTCTGTTTAAATTGTGTGTTTCCTCCTGACTCAGTCTGGGCAAATCATATGACTTAATAAATTTATCGATGTCTTCACTATTTTCTATTTTATTGGAATACAGGTTTTCAAAATAATTTCTAATTTTCTTCTGTATTTATGTAGCATCTGTTGTGATATTGCTTTTTTCATCCCATATGTTAGTAATTTGAGTTCTCTCTCTTCTTCTCTTCATTAGCATGGCTAAGGGTCTGTCGATCTTATTTATCCTTTCGAAGAACCACCTTTTAGTTTTGTTAATTTTTTAAATAGTTACTTTTGTTTCAATTTTGCTATGATTTTAATTATTTCTTGCCTTCTGCTACATTTGCTGTTGTTTTGCTCTTCCTTTTCTAGGGCATTGAGATGAAGTGTGAGCTCATTTATTTGTTTTTCTTTTCTATTTTGAGGAATGACCTCCAGGCGATGAATTTACCTCTTAAAACTTCTTTTCATTGTGTCCCATAGAATCTGATATGTTGTGTCTGTATTTTCATTTATCTCTAAGAATTTTTAGATTTCCTCCTTTATGTCTTCTGTAACCCATTGATCATTCAGTAACATATTCTTCATTTTGCATGTGATGTATAATTTTTCTTCCTTCTTTTATCATTGGTTTCTAGTTTCATTCCATTATGATCACAAAAAATTCATGGTATTATCTCCACCCCTTTATATTTACTGAGGGTTGCCCTATGGCATAACATATGGTCTATTTTTGAGAAGGATCCATGTGCTGCTGAGAAAAAAGTATATCCACTTGATGACGGTTGATATATTCTATATATGTCAGTTAAGTCTAGGGTATTGATTGTGATATTGAGTTCTGTAGTTTCTTTATTCAACTTTTGTTTGGAGGATCTGTCCAATGGTGAGAGAGATGAGTTGAAGTCACCCATAATTATTGTATTGTGGTCTATTTGATTCTTGAACTTGAGGAGAATTTGTTTTATGAACATCGCAGCACCATTATTTGCTGCGTGAATATTGATAATTGTTATGTCTTGTCGGTGAATGGTTTATTTTAACAGTATATAATGTCCTTCCTTATCCCTTTTGATTAAATTAGTCTTGAGGTCGATTTTATTCGATAGGAGGATGGCCACCCCTGCTTGCTTACGAGGACCGTGTGCATGGTATAAATTTTCCCAATCTTTCACCTTCAGCCTGTGTATGTCTTTTCCATTCAGATGTGTCCCCTGGAGGCAACATATTGTTGGATTTGTTTTTTTTTTTTTTTAATTTCAAGTTACAAGCCTATGTCACTTTATTCGAGAGTTTAAGCCATTAACATTTAGAGTTACTATTGATATATGGTTTGTACTGCCACCCATGTTTGCTTATATCTTTTTTTTAAATTAGTTTGTTTCTCCATGATTAGCTTTTGCCCCCGCCCTCTGTCATTACTGAGGCACTTCTCACTGATGGTTTTCGTTGTTGATTTTCATTTGTTCCTCGTGTAGTATTTTGCTCAAGATGCTTTGCAATGCTGGTTATCTGGCTGCAAATTCTTTTAGGTTTTGTTTATCATGAAATATTTTTATCTCGTTTTCTTACCTTAAGCTTAATTTTGCTGGATACATAATTCTTGGTTGGCATCCATTGTCTTTCAGTGTTTGAAGTACGCTGTTCCAGGATCTTCTCACTTCCAGCGTCTATGATGAAAAATCCATTGTTAACCTTTTTGGTTTACCCCTGATTGTAATGATTGTAGTCTGCCTCCTTTCTCTGTTAGCTTTTAATATTTTCTCTTTGTTCTGTATATTGGATATCTTCATAACAATGTGTCTTGGCATTGGTCTACTGTGATTTTGTGTGCTCGGTGTCCTGTAAGCATCTACAATTTGTTTATCCGTTTCCATTTTTATTTCTGGAAAGTTTTCTGTAATTATTTCATTCATCAGGTTTCTCATTCCCTTGGTTTGAATCTCTGTACCTTCCTCTATCCATATGACACATTAGTTGTTTTTTTTTTATGTTATCCCATATCTCTTGAATGTTTTCTCATAATTTGTTACAGCATTTCTTTGTTGGCTAGACTTTTTTCAAGATGATATATTTTGTCTTCATTATCTCACATTCTGTCTTCTACTTGCCCTACTCTGTTAGTGATACTCTCAATTGAGTTTTTAATTTGGTTTATCATTTCCTTGATTTCTAGAATTATTGTTTGATTTTTCTAATAATCTCTATCTCCTGATAAAGATGCTTAATTTCTTATTTTATCTGTTTATGTAATTCATTTTCAATGCGTTCTATCACTGTTTGTTTTTGCTGTCTCGTATCCTCTTTAAGGTTCCATTCCATCTGTCTAAGGTATTCCATGAGTTCTTTATATGACCATTTTTCTGATGACTTTAGGTGCTATTGAATATTTAGGCTGTCCTTCATTGTTCGTACTCCTTTTCTTCCTTGCTTTTTTCTGCTGCTCATGTTACTTCTTTTTCTGTTTGACTACTGAGTTACTGCTTACTCTTATAAATTTATATGATGCTTGGGAGGAAAGATATTAGAAGGGAAGGGAGAAGTCACTAAAGAGAATGAGAGTAGGCAGGTAGAATTCAAGGAAGGGGGAATAAGAAAATTGAAAAGAAATGAAAAGACAAAAGAAAAAAATAGAAAATAAAGAAAGAAAATTTTAAGTAATAATGATGATTTAAAAAATTGAAAATTAAAATAATAATAATAATAATAATAATAATAAAATAAAAAAATTAAAAAATAAAAACATTAAAAAAAGTTAAAGAACAACAACAACAAAAATGAAAATGAAAGAAAAAGAAAAAAATACAAATAAAAAAATATTAATAATACATGCAGTCCTAGAGTTCAGTTAACTTCTCTTCCAGTAGGTGGAGCTGTGCGCACTGGGCCAAGCTTCTCCTCACAATAAGTGGGAACCAATCACTGTGCAGCAGCTCTTCCTCCCAGACTGGGCGGGTGTCCAATCCTGAGTGCCTAGGGCCTTCTCTTGTGCTTCCTCAAGCCAGGCCCCACTCACCTGTGACGCTCACCACAATGCTGGTTACAAGCCAGGCCTCTGCTCCTGGTAGCCCTGTTTCCATTAGCGCCTGGGCACACTCTCCTTGTTTGCCTCCCTCAGACCCTAAGTTTGTAGAGCTTGGGGCTGAGAACCCCCAGCGAATTTGCTTGCCCTTTGGGAGCCATGGCCCTAGTAGGTAGTGTAAGAGACCTCAATTGTCAGCACTGGTGGGAGCGGTAGCCGGGATTTCCACGCCGCGAGTCCCGAGCCAATCTTGATTCCCTAGGTCTGGGTATCGCGCTCCTTGGAGAGCTTGGAGGGGCCATTACGGCAGAGGTGGGAAGGGCCCTTGAGGTTTCCCTGCGGTGTTGAGAGAGATGGCAATGGGATTACACACTTGTCGCGCTGGTTTCAATGAAGTTATCTCCTCCGACTGTGACGTCAGTTCTCTGCCATGGTGGTATCCCATTCAAATGGTGACCATTCGTTCCCTTTGCTGGGTGACCAATGCAACAGGTGGGTCCTGACTATCTCTCTCAAGCCCCATTTCAATCCTGTGGCCACTGTCTAAGAAGGCTCAGTTGGCTTTTAACTCTGTCAATTCAGAAAGCCCGACCAGTTATTTCAGCGGGAATGTTAGTGCTGAGTCACAAAAACCAGATGAATCTAAGCTTGAATGCAGCCAATCCGGGCTTTGTGTGTGTTCTGAGGGGCCCAGACTGTTCGCCCCAGATTCACAATAGGTCAATATTGCCTAGTGATTCTGAGCAAACAGCATTTAGACAGTTTACGACTCCCTATGCCCGCACAGCTGAAGAGATCAGAGACTTGATTTCTCCATGCCTGCCTTCATAATGGATCTCCTGTATTGCTACTTTTTAATATCTGTGCATTTGCATGTGTGTGTGTGTATATATATATATATATATATATATATATATATATATATATTCTTTAGATTTTTCAAAATATGAAATATATGTGTCTTATTATGCACTCCCTAAATTCATTCATATTCATATCTGTGGATTTATAATCAACTTTCCACAAAATTATTTTCAGAAATAATCATCCACCTGAAATACATATTGTTTCCTAGTACTGAAAACTAAATTCAGTGAATGATGCATACAAACCCTAATATTTCTGCAATTACTTAGCCAGTTTAAAATCAATGCAAGTAGATTCCTAGGGGACATGATGTGTATTTTGACTTTCATTTTTACTCAACACTTGTACGTTACTATGTCTTCAGTTTATGCACATCATGGGATATATATTTCAGTCACAAATTAGAAAATTTATAGGCATTTGTTTCACGATCAATCACTTCCTGATTCAGAACACATGTATTCCTCCATGTTTCTTGACTGGTCTTTTCAGGAGACTTCTTTCCAAACACATTATTTTTGTTTAACATCATCACGTATAAAGCAAAACTGAAACACCATTCATCATAAACCATAATCCTAATATTACCATTAGATATATAACTGGTTGGAATGAATGATTGTATATCAATATAAGATTTCTTGTATATTTTCACATATCAATTCAATCCATTATTTAAAGTGGAATCAGTTATGTTATTTATTCATAGTATGGTCTATTCATGCATTATCTCTATATTAATAGACACAGAGTACACCTTTTTGTACCCCTAATACTAATGTATACGTCTTCAAAATATTGCTCCAAGAAAAGGTGAAAGAAATACTCATGTCACCTGATCTACATATACATTTTATCACAGTAATATTCTGAACAAAAAAAACATAAAAAGGTCACATTTATGATTGTACCAAAGCCTAAAAGGACAGTGAACGTGGATAACTAATAACATCCATGTCCAGGTTGCCTAATGCTCTCAAATGTCATTCCCATTCGTGACGACATATTTGTTTTTTCCTATGATTATGTATTCATACTCAACCCTGTTGAAAATGTCTAATCCTATCAGTCACTTAATACTTTGCCTGATTTCGTAATGTCTCCATTGACACCTGCTTTCCTACATATTTTCCCCAGTTCATCATTGTGACTGACTCTTCACATGTGCTGACATTTACATTCACTCTCTAAAAGAAACCCTATTGCTAAAGAAGCTTTTTATTCCAAATCATATACTCACTCTTCTTTCTAAACCTACTGACTATCTTCCTAATCCTACTGACTATCCCTTTTTGACTGGATGTTCTCTTCTACATTCAATCATCCAAGGTACAAGGTCCTATGCCACTGTATTTCGATTTAACTGAGACAATTGTACAGAACATAATTCAACACTAAGTATCCAAATAAAGGGCCCAATGCCCTTCTGGGCTTCAAATCTTTCTTAGATTCCCGTTTTCATACATATATTTCAACTATATATTTTTATAAATATCGAAGGTTCCCAATCTCATTTTTCATCCTGCAGAATGATTCCTAACCCAAATCGAACATATTATTAACCCTAACCATACACTAACTTTGCAGGAGAGCAATAACAGTGTGGGTATTGAACTACAGGAATCTAGGGGATCTTCACCTCCTGAGAAACTCAAATGTTCATGCAGAAATGATCCCTGGGGAAGATGAAGGCAGCTATGAAGTACCTCAGAAAGCAAAAGTCATCTTCCATGGCAATCATCCTGGTCAGGATGAAGGGTTGTGTCTGAATCAGTCTCTCTCTTCTAAATGTATAGAACATGGACCAAACCAGTCCTGTGTGGAAGCTGTTCCCGGGTGCTTATTGTTGATATAGCATTCTAACTAGAGAAAGTGTCACATGAAAATCGGGGCAGCCTCCACCTCATGGTACTTTTGGAAGCAACTGTTAGGACAAAGTGGTTGCACAGGCAGTGACATCATTCATATCCTGAAGGAAGTGATCTCACCTCACTTCCTTGGTGATGGAACTCTCTGAACTTGAAATCCAGAAAGCCAGGCACCCAGAGACAGTCCCTGTCCTAGTCCCAGTGGTCTGACATGTTTGGATTTACCAAGGACAGAGTCAGTCTTTCTTGGTACCTTCAGATGTGAGGATGGCCAAATGCCAGGAAACATCTGAAGAGGGGCTTTTCCTGAGAAAGCAGGTAGTGTCTCACCGCTGGCTCTTGAGAACTTCACAGAGTTGGCCAAGCAGACATGATCTGAGACATGAGAGGTCATTTCGGAGGAACATAGTATGGCCCACAAGTCAGAGGACACTTCAGGGAGTCACAGACCTACTAGGGGGAAGGAGGTGCCTTTGTGGGTGTGGGTGTGAGTTTGTGGTTTTTGTCTCATGTTCTGAGAATAGGTAGGAAAGGCGGTTTGTTTGGTATGGAGTGGAATATTTCTATTAAGTCCTTTGACAAGGCGAGTGTTTCTATGTGTGTGTATCCCACTGAGTCCATTGTTGTAGACATTAGAAAGGACAATGCATCAATGGATGTGTCCTGTCTAGTAGAAAGCTTCCCAGCATTCATCCTGCCCAATTCATGAGTGGACTCGGGCTTGCCTTATGGATGGGCAACACCTACAAGCTTCCTAATTTCCTGTTTTCTCTCTCAATTCTGGCCACTCTCCAGAATAGTATCGTAGTTTTGTGTCCAAGATTTGTACCACCTCCAAGATATGTGACATGGCTATGTACTGGATAGCTGAAGGAAATGGCTAGCATCTCAGAAATCTCAGATATCTGTTGACCAGGAAAGTCTCAGTGGAGAAACCCTGCTTTGGTCTTTTTGCTTACCTATTGTTCTGTTGAATGTCAGGAAGTTTTTTGCCTCAAGCCACCACTTTGTGAAGCCTGAAGAAAAGAGTTTTCAAATGGAAATGAATGGGCATCACCTGTGGCTCTTTGCTTAAATGCTTAGGATTGGTATATGTCTGAATCAGCCTGTTGGCCCTGTGTGAGGCTGTGGCTTAGATTCTCAGCACCTGATGGATCTAAAGATAGATCCCATGCGTGCATCCAAAACCAAAATGCCAAAAAGATCAGATATTGTTGATGAATTCTCTTGCCTTCCTCTGGTAGGTTCCTGATATCCATCAAGGGAGAATAGAGATCCTTTGAGTCAAATGAGTTCTTCAAAGCCCTGCAAAAGCTAGGCCATAGGTGCTTGATTTTCATGACTCCAATTCACTTAAAGAATCTAAACCCCAAAGCTAGAAGGCCTCAAGTTGGAGAAGCCAAGCAATATTAAAGGCAGGCCTATTTGATCACTCCTGGTTCAAAGGAAGAGAGTCCAGGCGACCCTGACTTTAGGCAAATGAGGGGCAGGGAGCTTATTTTGGACACTGTCGTGGGCTGCGTCCCTTATGAAAACCTCCAGCCAGAGGATATGATGAGTGTCTATATGGAAGAAGATAAGGGCCATGTGAGAGTGTTTGGTTTTAATTGTGGATATTTGTCTGGCGGTTGGAAGAGATCGCTGGGTCCACCTAGGCTTGCACTCTGGTGTGATTCCCCTTAGAGACTGAGTTCTTTTACTGATCTCAGAGTATTATTGCCAGGAATTGTGTTGGAATTTTAGATGGCCATGCATGAGAGTTGCCCTTGGAAAGTGACATCTAGGCCCAAGTTGACTTTCCACAGAGCACAGGGAATCTCAGCCAGGATATCACATAATATTATTCTTAAAGACTTGGCAGCCATATTTGAGAGTCGAAACACACATGGACCATACATTGTAGACCTCAATGGGCCTGGGTTAATCTGACTTTTGGCCACTTTTGGAAGCCTTACCTGTAAGAATTCTCCAGAGTTTTCATTGAAATGAGCTTCCTCACCATTTAATGGTTTCTGAGTTAATTGAAATCCACAGTGCCTCCAACTTAATCCTTGAAAATTGGCTAGATAAATACCATGAAATTTTTGAAATTCCCATGACTGGATAGCACTGGAGAACATTTGGATGTCCTGTTGCTGATCATGAGTATACAAGACAGTGCCTTGATTGACTGGGTTTCATGAAAATGGTGTTGAACAGAGATGCCAGTAAGTTGGATCCTGCTGAGTAGTTGTACTAGAGTAGTGGTTGGCAGGTGTGTAATAAAACATCTGTGGTGGGGGCATGTGGATCTGCCATTGGATTCCAAATGGATTGTGACTGACATTTTGCAGCTAGTAGACCCTTATATGTAAAAGCATATTGCTATATGGAGAGGTTTTAGGGCAATGTTCAGAATCAGGTTGCTATGGTCAATGGGGCAAGCTATGTGGGATAGAAGCCTTGTTGGTGCATTCTCCTGACGAACCTGACCCACCACACTTGACAGAACTTACTTCAGCACTGTGTCCCAGTGGAACTCTTTGTATTTCATGAAGCAAATACCAAACTCCCAGTGCAGCAGCAAGAAATACCACGAATAGTGGAGGATGACCACATGGAATTACAGTCCACAAGGGGAGACACTTAGACCCCAGTGGCCACAGGTTACCTACAAATAGAAAATTCAGCACAGCTGCCTCATGTTCATTGGAAAATCAGAATCCATGTCATCCAGATCACATAGATGAAGACTCAGCTATGATGGTCTCACAACAAATGAAGCTAATGCTTCTGACAACAGCATATATTTCATTGCCCAACATCAGAGGCAGTTTCTCCAGATGTTAGGCCTGCAGAACTTCATGTTTGTGGAGTTTTTACCCTGTCCCTTACTTTTGGAAACTCCTCTACCACCTGCAAATTTGTGAACTCCTGAGCATTTTTCATTCCACATATGTATTAACAGATTTTCTAACTCTTCTCCTCTAATTGTGTCTTTTGTGGGGCGAAGGTAATGTCAAGGCATTGTGCTGAATGAGAGTGGGAAGATTTTTGTGTAGCACATATTTGCATACACATTTGATACATTTTCCAATTTTCCATTCGAAATACTGAATCCCTGACACTAACACATACCCTACTAGACTTTGACTTCTAATTCTAATATGGTGGAGAAAAATAACCCAAACAGAATAGAAATACAAGAGGTTCACAGGAGGCATGGTGTATAGTTGGACTTGCCTTTCGTATGATAAATGGTAGGTGTTATAAATCTAGCGAATTTTAATTGAAATAGTTCTCCATGTGTTTTAAAAGTTAACAAACATGTGAATAACTGTCTCCCTTTCTCTGTAGCCTATTCATCACATGTATTTTTATATGCACATTCTACCTGGTATCACTCGTACATTTTGTGAGGTGGCTGGCTTGGCAGATGCAAATTGTGAGAAGAGATCACTCCTCCTACTAAACGCTGTTGGAACTGAAAATTCAACATATGAGTGAGCTTCTTATTTGAACAACATAAATCCATGTTCATTAAAATGAATATTTTTGGATCTGTGGATTATATATTATTTCATGGTGAATTTCGATTGGCATACATTATGGTACTTTTTAATGTCTGTGAGTGTATATATATATATATATATATATATATATATATGTGTGTATATATATATATATACACACATATATTCACTCTCCAGATTTTTCAAAATATGAAGTATATTTTTCTTATTATACACTCCCTAAATTCACTCATATTCATGTATGTGGATTTATAATCAAGTTTTCACAAGAATATTCTCAGAAATATTCATCCACCTGAAATACATATTTGTTTCTTAGTACTGAAAACTAACTTCGGGGGATCATATGATGGTGGTCAAGGGAGTGCATCACCCCCATGTACCGAGTCACTGTGCGGGAGAATGACAAGTTATAACGGCTAAAACTTATCTTGTTTGAAATTTCCAGCAAAATTGGGGTGCTCCAAAACCTAGTGGACATATTTCCATCTCACAAGGATCAGATACGCGGGCTCAAACACGAGTGATTTGTCCGCACGGAGGGTCATGCTGCTTATTCAGGAAATTGGTCTGCAGCTAGAGTCTGCGGCGCGCACTGGGAAACGAAGAGATAGCAATGCAAATATACAGCGGTGTGGATTCTGTGGGCTCCTGCCAGGTATGCAATCACTGTGCTAAGTGCTGAATTCTGGGTTTGAGACGGGGAAGGATGAGCTCCAATTCGGTTCTCCACACCGGTCAGACCACAGAGCAAGCCAGCGGCCACCATCTTTGGAGAGCTGATGTCACCATCCCTGTTTTCGACTGATCGAAGCTCATTCAGCTATAGAACAGGTAATTTCAAGATGCCATTCACCTTTGTGTCGCAGACAAATTACTCAGGCTCAGTGCTAAAGAACCTGCAGAAACTCCGTCTTGGAGCCTGCTCCTATTAGAACATACACCAAGCCCAGAGCGGCCGAATTCCGCCTCTCGGAACTGATCTGGCCCAGGGCTAAAGAACCCGCGGAAACTGCTTCTCGGTCCGGGTCTTGCTGAATAATGTGGAGGTAAATATCAACCGAGCCTTCATAGGCAGTGGCTACAGGATTGAGACGCGGCTTGTGAGGGCCCGTCAGGACTCACCCATTGCTTTGGTCACCCAGAAAAGGGAACAAAATGCTGCCTTTCACATGGGATACCAACATGGCAAATTTCTGATGTCATCAGAAAGCAGCAGAGGAGATAACTTCATTGATACCAGCAGTGACAGAAACAGTTGGTCTCCTGGTGAAGAAAGTGAGTCACAAACACCCGGGTCTCTCTCACTTTGTCATCAAGCCAGAGGGGCAGAGCAGAGCAGCCGCCCGCGCCTGGAACAGACCCAGTGACACACCTGCATGGTAGTCACGTCAACCCAATTGGAGTAGAGGCAGAACAGAGCCGCCGCCCGTGCCCAGAACAGGCCCAGCGACACGCAGGTGTGGTAGTCACGTCACCCCAATTGGAGTAGTTGCAGAGCAGAGCCTTCTCCCGCGCCTAGTACAATCCAAGTGGGTCACCGGCATGGTAGTCACATCACCCCAATAGGAGTAGAGGCAGAGCAGAGCCTTCGCCCATGCCCAGAACAGGCCCAGCAACCTGCCGGCATGGTAGTCATGACACACCAATTGGAGTAGGGGCAGAGGAGAGCCACCACCCGCGCCCGCAAGGTAGCAGACCTGCACCTGACCAGAAGAAGAGGCCCAGCAGCTTGCTGGCGTGGCTGACACTTTACCCCATTTGGAGTAGGGGCAGAACAGATCTGTAGCCCGTGCTCACAAGGTAGGCTGACCTGCCACCATCAGGCCCAGCGGCCCGCCGGCGTGGTAGTTACGTCACCCCAATTGGAGTAGGGGTAGAGCAGAGCCGCCGCCCACGCCTGCAAGGTAGGCAGACCTGCGACCGATCGGCAGAACAATGCAGGGGTCCACGGGCGTGGTAGACACGTCACACCAATTGGAGGAGGGACAGAGCAGAGCCGCCTCCCGCGCCTGCATGGTAAGCAGACCAGCGACCGATCAGAAGAACAGGCCTAGCGGCCCATCAGCGTGGTAGATACATCACCCCAATTGGTGGAGCAGCACAGCCACCCCCGCCCCTGCAAGGAAGACTTTTCAAATATACAAGAGCAATATAAACATATAGGGGGAACATTTCAAAATCACAAAATTTTCACCAAGCAGAAAGAAAAGCGAGCAGTATGAAAAGACAAGGAAAAAAGAACCACAAGCAATGCAGGTCAACACAACTTTAGAAGAGGTAATAGCTGCAGCAGATGGAATGTCAGATAAAGAACTCAGGATATACATGCTTCAGATGATCTGGAGTCTCAAGGAAGACATTAGAAAGCAAAATCAGACAATGAAAGATCACTTCGACAATGAATTACATAAACAAATCCAAGAAGCAAAAGATCAACTATAGAGGGAGATAGAGGTTGTAAAAAATAACAAACAGAAATCCTAGAAATGCAGGAAGCAATAAACCATCTTAAAAACTCAATTGAGAATACTACCATCAGAGTAGAACACTTAGAAGATAGAACATCAGACAATGAAGACAAAGTATTTCAACTTGAAAAGAACATAGACAGCTCAGCAAAACTGTTAAGAAACCATGAACAGAACATCCAAGAAATATGGGATAACATAAAGAGACCAAACTTAAGAGTCATTGGGATACAGGAAGGTATAGAGGTCCAAACCAAAGGAATGAGCAATGTATTCAATGAAATAATACGAGAAAACTTCCCAGACTTGAAGAATGAGACAGACTCCCAAGTTCTAAAAGCCTACACGATGAAAAATATGAAAAATCATAAGAGATCCACACCTAGACACATTATAATGAAGATGCCCACCTTACAGAATAAGGAGAGAATTTTAAAATCTACAAGAGAAAGGAAGCAGATTACATTTAGGGGTAAACCAATCAGGATAACAGCTGATCTTTCAACACAGACTCTGAAAGCTAGAAGATCCTGGAATGACATTTTTCAATCACAGAAAGAAAATGGGTTCCAACCATGTACTGTGCATCCAGCGAAATTAAGCTTCAGGATGGAAGATGAAATTAAAACTTTCCACGATAAACAAAAGTTTAAAAAATTTGTAGCTAGAAAACCATCTCTTCAAAACATCCTCGGCAAAATATTACAGGAAGAGTAAATGGAAAATAATGAAAACCAACAGTGGGAGGTAGGACATTAAAGGGGGAAAATAATCAAAGAGGAAAACAATCCATGTTTAATAACATAAATAAACAAATATGGCTGCAAGAACAACCCTTATCTCAAAAATAACAGTAAATGTTAATGGCTTAAACTCACCAATTAACAGACACAGGCCAGTAGAATGGATCAGAAAACAAGACCCAATAATATGCTGCCTACAGGAGACACATTTGATAAGAAAAAGACATACATACACTGAAGGTGAAAGTTTGGGAAAAATCATATCAATCATATGGACTTGGAAAAAAGCAGGAGTGTCCATACTCATATCAAATAAAATAGATTTCAAGCCAATGTTAATCAAAAGGGATAAAGAGGGACACTACATACTGTTCAAGAGAACCATACACCAGCAAGACATAACAATCTTAAATATATATGCCCCAACAATGGTGCAGCTATGTTCATGAAACAAACTTTTCTCAAGTTCAAGAGTCTAATAGACCACCATTCAATAATCATGGGAGACTTCAACACAGCTCTCTCACCACTGGACAGGTCTTCCAAACAAAAGTTGAAATAGGAAACTATAGAACTCAATAACACAATTAATAACCTAGACTTAATTGACATATATAGAATATACCACCCAACATCAAGCAGTTACATTTTTCCTCAGCAGCACATGGATCCTTCTCAAAAATAGATCATATATTATGTCACAGGGCAACTCTTAGACAACATAAAGGAGTAGAGATAATACCATGCATCTTATCTTATCATAATGGAATGAAACTAAAAATCAATAATAAAAGAAGGAAGGAAAAATCATGCATCATTTGGAGAATGAACAATAGGTTACTGAATGATCAATAGGTTATTGAAGACATCAAGGAGGAAAATAAAAAATTCTTAGAGAAAAATGAAAACACAGACACAATATATCGGAATCTATGGGACACATTGAAAGCAGTTCTAAGAGGAAAATTCATTGCTTGGAGTTCATTCCTTAGAAAAAGAAGAAAACAACAAATAAATGATCTCATACTTCATCTCAAAATCTTAGAAAAACAAAAGCAAACAACAGCAAAAAAAGTAGAAGGAAAGAAATAATTAAAATCAGAGCAGAAATTAATGAAATCGAAACAAAAGAAACAATTGAAAAAATTGACAAAACTAAAAGTTGGTTCTTTGAAAAAATAAATAAAATGGACAGATTCCTAGCCATGCTAACGAAGAGGAGAGAGAACTCAAATTACTATCATATGGGATGAAAAAGGCAATATCACAACAGATATTTCAGAAATACAGAAGGTAATCAGAAATTACTTTGAATCCTTATACTCCAATATAATAGAATATAGTGAAGGCATCGAAAAATTTCTTAAGTCATATGATCTGACCAGAGTGAGTTAGGAGGATATAGACAACCTAAACATACCAATATCAATTGAGGAAATAAAAGAAACCATCCAAAGACTACCAACTAAGAAAATCCCAGGACCGTATGGGTATACAGCAGAGTTTTACAAAACCTTTAAATATGAACTAATACCAA
The DNA here is from genome assembly GCF_048772815.1 of Callospermophilus lateralis. Lineage (NCBI taxonomy): Eukaryota > Metazoa > Chordata > Mammalia > Rodentia > Sciuridae > Callospermophilus > Callospermophilus lateralis. Next base: position 1,337,942 of record NW_027514090.1, read on the forward strand.
TACTTTTCAAGCTATTTCAGGAAATTGAAAAAGAGGGAGATCTTCCAAATTCATTCTACGAGGCCAATATCACCCTGATTCCTTCACCAGATAGACACTTCAAAGAAAGAAGACTAAAGACCGATATCTCTAATGAACCTAAATGCAAAAATCATAAATTAAATTCTGGCAAATCAGATACAAAAACATATCAAAAAAATGTGCACCATGATCAAGTAGGATTCATCCCTGGGATGCAAGGAAGGTTTAATATACGAAAATCAATAAATGTTATTCACCACATCAATAGACTTAAAAATAAAAACCATATTATCATCTAGATAGATGCAGAAAAAGCATTCGACAAAGTACAGCATCCCTTTATGTTCAAAACTCTTGAAAAACTAGGAATAACAGGAACATTCCTCAATATTGTAAAAGCAATCTATGCTAAACCGCAGGCTAGCATCATTCTTAATGGAGAAAAATTGAAGACATTCCCTCTAAAATCTGGAACAAGACAGGGATGCCCGCTCTCACCACTTCTGTTCAATATAGTTCTCAAAAGACTGGCCAGAGCAATTAGAAAGATGAAAGAAATTAAAGGCATATAAATAGGAAAAGAATAACTTAAATTATCACTATTGCAGATGACATGATTCTATACCTAGCAGACCCAAAAGGGTCTACAAAGAAACTAATAGAGCTAATAAATGAATTCAGCAAAGTGCCAGGTTATAAAATCAACACTCATAAATCAAAGATATTCCTGAATATCAGTGACAAATCCTCTGAAACGGAAATGAGGACAACCACTCCATTCACAATATCCTAAAAAAAAAAAAAAAAAAATGGGAATCAACCTAACAAAAGAGGTGAAAGTCTTATACAATGAAAACTACAGAACCCTAAAGAGAGAAATAGAAGAAGATTTTAGAAGATGTAAAAATATACCCTGTTAATGGATAGGCAGAACTAACATCATCAAAATGGCGATATTACCAAAAGTTCTATATAGGTGTAATCCAATGCCAATCAAAATCCCAAAGGCATTTCTTGTAGAAATAGAGAAAGCAATCATGAAATTCATATGAAAAAATAAAAGACCCAGAATTGCAAAACAATGCTAAGCAGGAAGTGTGAATCAGGCGGTATAGCGATAACAGACTTCAAACTATACTACAGAGCAATAGTAACAAAAATAGCATGGTACTGGTACCAAAAAAGGCAGGTGGACCAATGGTACAGAATAGAGGACACAGAAACCAATCCACAAAACTACAACTATATTATACTTGATAAAGGGGCTAAAAGCATGCAATGGAGGAAGGATAGCATCTTCAACAAATGGTGTTGGGAAAACTGAAAATCCATATGTAACAAAATGAAACTGAATCCCTTTCTCTCACCATGCACAAAAGTTAACTCAAAATGGATCAAGGAGCTTGATATCAAATCAGAGACACACTGTCTGATAGAAGAAAAATTTGGTTACGATGTACATACTGTGGGGTTGGGCTCCAAATTCCTCAATAGGACACCCATAGTACAAGAGTTAATAACTAGAATCAACAAATGGGACTTACTCAACTAAAAAAGTTTTTTCTCAGCAAAAGAAACAATAAGAGAGGTAAATAGGGGGCCTACATCCTGGGAAGAAATCTTTACTACTCACACTTCAGATAGAGCCCGAATATCCAGAGTATACAAAGAACTCAAAAAATTAGACAATACGATAACAAATAACCCAATCAACAAATGGGCCAAGGACCTCAACAGACACTTCTCAGATGAGGACATACAATCAATCAACAAGTACATGAAAAAATGCTCACCATCTCCAGCAGTCAGAGAAATGCAAATGAAAACCACCCTAAGATACCATCTCACTCCAGTAAGATTGGCAGCCATTATGAAGTCACACAACAAGAAGTGCTGGCAAGGATGTGGGAAAAGAGGTACACTTGTACATTGCTGGTGGGACTGCAAATTGGTGCAGCCAATTTGGAAAGCAGTATGGAGATTTCTTGGAAAGCTGGGAATGGAACCACCATTTGACCCAGCTATTCCCCTTCTTGGTCTATTCACTAAAGACCTAAAAAGAGCATGCTACAGGGACTGCTACATCGATGTTCGTAGCAGCACAATTCACAACAGCAAGACTGTGGAACCAACTTAGATGCCCTTCAATAGAAGAATGGATAAAAAAAAATGTGGCATTTATACACAATGGATTATTACTCTGCATTGAAAAATGAAAAAAATCATAGAATTTGCAGGGAAATGGATGGCATTAGACTAGATTATGCTAGGTGAAGCTACACAATTCCTATAAAACAAATGCCAAATGTCATCTTTGATATAAGGGGAGTAACTAAGAACAGATAGGGACAAAGAGCATGACAAGATGATTAACATTAAACAGGGATGAGAGGTGGAAGGGAGGGAGAAGGGAAATTTCATGGAATAGAAAGGAGACCCTCTGGGTTATACAAAATTACATACAAGAGGAATTGAGGGGAAAGGGAAAAATAATACAAGGGGGAGAAATTTATTACAGTAGAGGGAGTAGAGAGATAAGTTGGGAGGGGCGGGGAGGCCAGGGGGGATAGTAGAGGATAGGAAAGGCAGCAGAATACAACAGACACTAGTATGGCAATATGTGAATCAATGGATGTGTAACTGATGTGATTCTGCAATCTGTATACAGGGTAAAAATGGGAGTTCATAACCCACTTGAATCAAAGTGTGAAATATGATATATCAAGAACTATGTAATGTTTTGAACAACCATAAATAAAAATAAAAAAAAACTATCTTTGGTGAATAATGCACGCAATTCTAATATTTCTACAGTAACTGAGCAGTTTAACATCAATGCAAGTAGATTCCTATTGGACATGATGTGTATTTTGACTTTCACTTTTATTCAACACTGGTACATTATTATTTCATCAGTTTATGCACATAACAGGATATATATTTCATTCACAATTTAGAAAATTTATAGGCATTTGTTTCACTTTCAATCACTTCCTGCTTCAGAAAACATGGATTCCTCCATATTTCTTGACTGGTCTTTTCATGAGACTTTTTTCCAAACATATTATTTTCGATTTCCATAATCACTTTTGAAACAAAACTCACACACACTTCATGATAAACAATAACCCTAAGATTACAATTAGATATATAACTGGTTGGAGTGAATGATTGTATGTCAATATATGAATTCCTATATATTTTCAGATATCAATTCAATCCATTATTTAAAGTGGAACCAGTTATAATATTTATTCACAGTATGGTCTATGCATGCATTATCTCTATATTCATAGACATAGGGTACACCACTTTGTACCCCCAATACTAATTTATATGTCTTCAAATATTGCTCCCAGTAATCGTGGAAGAAATACTCATGTCATATGATCTACATATACATTTGATCACAATATTTCTGGGCACAAAATGCAAAGATCACACTTATGATTGTACAAAATACTAAATGGAAAGTGAACATCGATTACTAAAACGATAAATGTCCAGGTTGCCTAATGCTTTCAAATATCATTCCTATTGGTGACGACATATTTGTTTCTTCCTAAGATTATGTATTCAATCTCAACCCTATTGAAAATGTCTAATCCTATCACTCACTGTATTATTGCCTCATTTCGTAATGTCTGTATTGATATTTTCCTTTCTACATATTTTCCCCAGTTCATCATTGTGACTGACTCTTCACGTGTGCTGAAATTTACATTCACTCTATAACCAAAACCCTATTGCTACAGAACTTTTGCTCCAAATCCTATACTCGCTCTATTTCCTAAACCAACTGACTACCTTCCTAATCCCACCGACTATCTCAATTTGAGTATATGTTCTCTTCTAAAATCAATCATCCAAGGTGTAAGGTCCAATTACATTGATTATTGATTTATCTGAGACATCTGTGCAGAACGTAATTATAAGCTAAGTATCCCAATCAAGGGCCTAATGTTCTTCTGGGCTTCAAATCTTACCTAGATTTCTGTTTCCATACTTAAATTTCACCTCTATAATCTTATAAATATCGCAGGTTCCCAATACTATTAATCATCCTTCGCAATGATTCGTAACCCAAATTGAACATGTTATTAACCCTAACCATACACTCTTCCCTCAATCTAACTTTGCAGACGAGCAGGGACAGAGATTGTCTTACAATACAGGAATGTAGGGTATCTTCCTCCTGCTGAGAACCTCAAATGTCCATGCAGATTTGATCCCTGGAGAAGATGTAGGCAGCTATGAAGGATCTGAGAGAGCAAATGTCATCTTCCATCACAAACAACCTATCCAGGATGAAGGGTTGTGTCTGAATAAGCCTCTCTCTTGTTAATGTAGAGAAGATAGACCAAACCAGGCATGTGTGGAGAGCTTTTCCTGGGTGCCTATGGTTGATATACCATTCTAACATTTAAAAGTGTCACAGGAAGTAAGGGCAGCCTCCATCTCATAGGACTATTGTAAGCAACAGTTACGACAAAGTGGTTGCCAAGGCAATGACCTCAAAGAATTCCTGAAGGAAGTAATCTCACCTCACTTCCTTGGTGATGGAACTCTCTGAACTTGGAATCCGGGAAGCCTGGCACCCAGAGCCAGTCTCAGTCCCAGTCCCAGTGGTCTTATTTTTTTGATTTACCAAGGACAGAGTCAGTCTTTCTTGGTACCTACTGAGATGAGGATGAACAAATGTCAGGAAAGCTCTGAAGAGGAGCCTTTCCTGAGAAAGCAGGTAGTGGCTCACCACTGGCTAGTGACAACTTCACAGATTTGGCCAACAAGACCATATCTGACACAGGACAGGCGATTTCATCAGAACATAGTTTGGCCCACCAGTCAGAGGACACTCCCAATAGTTACAGACCTACTTGGGGAAGGAGTTTCCTTTGTGTGTGTGGGTGTGTGTTTGAGATTTTGTCTCATGTTCTGAGAATAGGTAGGAAAGGCGATTTGTTTGGTTTGGAGTGAACTGTTTCTGGTAAGTCGTTTGAAAAGGCCAGTGTTTCTTTGTCTGTGTATCCCACTGTGTCCGTGGTTTTAGATATTAGAAAAGAGAATGAATCATTGGATGTGTCCTGTCTAGACTCAACTTGCCCAATTTATGAATGGACTGCGCCTTGACTTATGGGTGGACAACTCCAACAATCTTCCTAAGTTCCTGTTTTCTTCCTGAATTCTGGCCACTCTCCAGAATAGGCTCATGGTTTTTTGTCCAAAATATGTACCACCTCCAAGGTCTGTGACATGGCCATGTACTGGATAGCTGAAAGAAATGGGAGCATCTCAGAAAACTCAGATATCAGTTTGACCATTAAATTCTAAGTGAAGAAACCCTGCTTTGTGCCTTTTGCTCACCAATTGTTCTGTTGCCCTGAATGTCAGGAAGGTCTTTGCCTCAGGCCACACCATTGTAGAGCCTAAAGAAACAGTTTTCAAATGGAAATGAAAGGGCATCTCCTGTGGCTCTTTGCTTAATTGCTTTGGAAAGGGATGTGTCTGAATCAGCCTTTTGGTCCTGTGTGAGACTGTGGCTTAGATTCTCAGCACCTGATGGATCTAAAGAAGGATCCCATGTGTGCATCCAAAACCAAAATGGACAAAAGAGCAGTCAGTGTGGATGAAGTCTCTCGCATTCCTCTGTAAGGTTCCTGTCCTCCATCATGTGAGAATAGTGATCATTTGGTTCAAATGTGTTCCTCAAAACCCTGCAGAGGCTAGCCCATAAGTGCTTGGTTTTTCTCAACACTCCAATTCACATAAAGAATCTAAAACACACAGTCAGTAGGCCTCAAATTGGAGAAGCAGTGCCATATTAATGGCAGGCCTATTTGATCACTCTTGGTTCACTGGAAGGATGTCCTGGCCACCCTGATTTTAGGCAAATGAGGGGCAGCGGAGGTTATATAGGACACTGTCTTGGGCTGCACCCCTCATGGAAACCTCCAGCCAGAGGTTATGATGATTGTGTAAATGGAAGAAGATTAGTGCCATGTGGAAGTGTTTTGAATTTAATTGTGGATATTTGTGTGACATTTGGACGACATAACAAGGTCTACCTGGGCTTGAACTCTGGTGTGATTTCCCTTATAGACTGAGTTCAGGAACTGATCTCTGAGAAGTATTGCCAAGTATTGTGTTGTGATTTAAGAGGCCATGTATGAGAGTCACCCTTGGAAACTGAGATCTAGCCCCAGAGTGGCTTTCCACAGAGCACTGGGAATTTCAGCCAAGATATCACATGATTTCATTCTAAAGACTTGGCAGCCATAGTTGAGAGTGAAAACACACATGGACCTCATATTGTAGACCTTAATGGGCATGGCATAATGTGACCTTTTGGCCATTCTTTGGGAAGCCTTGCCTGTGAGGGTTCTCCAGAGCTTTCATTGAAATAATCTTGCTCACCATTTACTGGTTCCTGAATGAATTGAAACTCACAGTGCCTCCAACTTCATCATTGAAAAATGTCTAAATAAATACCATGAAATTTTTGAAATTCCCATGACCAGGTGGCACTGGAGAACCTTTGGATGTCCTGTTGCTGATCATGGATGTACCAGACAGTGCCTTGCTTGACTGGGTTTCATGAAAATGGTGTAGAACAGAAGTGCCAGAAAGTTGCAGCCTGCTGAGAAGTGGGCCTAGAGCTGTGGTGGGCAGGAGTGTGATAAAACATCTGTGTTGGAGCAATGTGGATCTTCCATTGGCTTCCAAATGGCTTGTGGATTACATGAAGCAGCCAGCAGACCCTTGTAATTAAAGGCATCTTGTTATATGGAGAGGATTCAGTTCAATGTTCAGAATCAGGTTGCTATGGACAAGGATGCAATGTGGCAAGCTTTGAGGGATAGAAGCGTGGTTGGTGCGTTCTTCTGCAGACTCTGAACCACCAAACATGACAGAATTCCCTCCAGCACTGTGTCTCAGTTGAACTCCTTGAATTTCATGAAGCAAATACCAAACTCCCAGTTCAGCAGCAAAAACCCCACAAAAAGTGGAGAAGGACCAAATGGCTTCACAGTCCAACGGGGAGACACTTAGCCCCCAGAGGCCACAGTTTACCTAAAAAGAAGAAAATCAACAATGCTACTTCATGTTCATTGGAAAATAAGATACCATGTCCTCCACGTCACATAGAGGCAGACCCAGCTTTTATGGTCTCACTACAAAGGAAGCCAATTCTCCTGACAACAACATATTTTTCACGTTCCCAAACTCAGAGGCAGTTGCTCTAAAAGTTTTTAGGCCAGCAGAACTCCATGTTTGTGGAGTGTTTACCCTGTCCCTTACTTTTGGAAACTACTCTACAACCTCCAAGGTTGTGAACTCCTGAGCATTTTCCATTCCAGATATGTATTCACTGATTTTCTATCTATTCTCCTCTAACTCTGTCTTACTTGGGGTGAAGGTAATTTCAAGGCATTGTTCTGGATAAGAGTGGGAGGATATTTGTGCAGCATATATTTGCATACAAATTGGATTCAATTTCCAATTTTCCTTTTGAAATACTGAATCCCTGACACCAACCCATACCTACTAGACTCAGACAACTCATCCTAGTATGATAGAGAGAAATAATCCAAACCTATAGAAATACAAGCAGTTCATTGGAGGCATGTTGTATAGTTGGACTTGCATTTTGCATTATACAAGGTAGGAGTTATAAATCTAGTCAATGTTTAATAGAAAAAGATCTCCATGTGTTTTTAAAGTTAACAAATATGAGAATTCATGTTTCCCTTTCTCTTTAGCCTATTCACACTTGTATATTTATATGCATATATACAATCCTACCAGGTATCACACGTACATCTTTGTGAGGTGGCTGACTTGGCAGATACAAATTGTGAGAAGAGATAACTCCTCCTAAACGCTGTTGGAACTGAAAATTCAACCTATAGGGAGGGTCCTAGTAGAACAACATTATACATAAATTCATGTTCAGTAAAATAAATATTTTTGCATCTGTGGATGATATATATTTACTGATGAATTTCGATTGACATTTATATTGCTACTTTTTAATGTCTGTGAGTGTTTTGTGTGTGTGTGTGTGTGTGTGTGTGTACACTCTCCAGATTTTTCAAAATATGAAATATATGTGTCTAATATACACTCTCTAAATTCATTCATGTTCATGTATGTGGATTTTTAATCAACTTTTCACAAGATTATTCTCAGAAATATTCATCCACCTGAAATACATACTTGTTTCCTAGTACTGAAAACTAACTTCAGGGAATGATGCATACAAATCCTAATTATTCTACAGTAACTGACCCAGTCTAACATCAATGCAAGTAGATTCCTATGGGACATGATATGTAATTCTTTATTCATTTGTATTCGACACTGGTACATTATTATTTCTTCAGTTTTTGCACATCATAGGATATACATTTCATCCACAAGTTCACAAATTTGTAGGCATTTGTTTCAAATTTAATCACTTTTTGCTTCAGAACACGTGTATTGTCAGGGTTTCTTTACTGGTATTTTCATGAGTCTTCTTTCCAAACACATTATTTCCATAGTCACTTTTGAAGCAAATCTCACACACTCTTCATGATAAACCAAAACACGAATATTACCATTAGATGTATAACTGCTTGGAATGAATGATTGTATATCAATATACGATTTCCTGTAATTTTTCAGATATTAGATCAATTCATTTTTTAAAGTTGAAAAAAGTTATATTATTTATTCACATTAGGGTCTATTCATGCTTTATCTCTATATTCATAGACACAGGGTACACCTCTTTGTACCCCCGATTCTAATTTTACATCTTCAATATATTTCTTGCAGAAATGGTGGAAGACATACTCATGTCACCTGATATACATATACATTTTATCAAAGTAATATTCTGGACAAAAAAATGTAAAGGTCACATTTATGATTGTACCAAAGCCTAAATGTAAAGTGTACATGAATTACTAAAAATATCCATGTCCAGGTTGCCTAATGCTGTCAATTGTCAATCCTATTGGTGACTACATATTTGTTTCTTCCTAATTTATATATTCAAACTCAACCCTGTTGAAAATGTCTAATCCTATCACTCACTTTATACTTTGCCTGATTTCGTAATGTTTCTATTGATATCTGCTTTTCAACATATTTTCCCAAGTTGATCCTAGTGACTGACACTTCATATGTGCTGACATTTACATTCACTCTATAATCGAAACCCTATTGCTAAAGAACTTTTGGTCCAAATCCTATACTCACTCTTCTTTCTAAACCTACCGACTATCTTCCTAATCCTACCGACTATCCCTTTTTGACTGGATGTTCTCTTCTACATTCAATCATCCAAGGTAAAAGGTCCTATGCCATTGTATATCGAATTATCTGAGACAACTTTGCAGAGCATAATTCAAAGCTAAGTATCATAATCAAGGGCCCAATGTCCTTCTGGGCTTCAAATCATACCTAGATTTCTGTTTTCATACTTATATTTCACCTCTATATTCTTGTATATATCTCAGGTTCCCAATACCATTATTCATCGCACAGAATGATTCGTAACCCAAATCAAACCTGTTATTAACCCTAAACATACACTGTTCCCTCAATCTCATTTTACAGAAGAACAGGGACAGAGTAGTTTTTACAATACAGGAAAGTTGGGGACCTTCCACCTGCTAAGAACTTCAAAGGTCCATGCAGAAATGATACCTGGAGAAGTTGTAGGCAGGTATGAAGGACCTGAGAGAGCAATAGTCATCTTCCATGGCAAACAACCTCGTCAGGATGAAGGGATATGTATGAATCAGCCTCTCTCTTCTTATGGTAGAGAAGATGGACCAAACCAGCCCTGTGTGGAGAGCTGTTCCCGGGTGCCAATGGTTGATATACCATACTACCTTGTGAAAGTGTCACAGGAAGTAGGGGAAGCCTCCATCTCATGGGACCTTTGGAAGCAAGTGTTAGGACAAAGTGGTTGCCAAGGCAGTGACCTCATTCAGTTCCAAAGAAAGTGACATACCTCATTTCCTTGGTGATGAAACTGTCTGAACTTGGTATCCAAAAAGCCAGGCACCAAGAGGCAGTCCCAGTCCCAGTCCCAGTGGGCTCACTTGTTTGGATTTACCAAGGACAGAGTCAGTTTTCTTGGTACCTTCTGATGTGAGGATGGCCAAATGCCAGGAAAGCTCTGAAGACGGACCTTTCCTGAGAAAGCAGGTAGTGGCTCACCACTTTTTCCTGACAACTTCACAGAGTTGGCCAAGGAAACCAGATCTGAGAGAAGACTGACCATTTCAGGGGAACATAGTGTGGCCCACCAGTCAGAGGACACTCTGGATAGTCACAGACCTACATGGGGGAAGGAGGTGCCTTTGTGGGAGTGGGTGTGGGTTTATTGTTTTGTCTCATGTTCTGAGAATAGATGGGAAAGGCGGTTTTTTTGGTTTGGAGTGGACAGTTTCTAGTAAGTCGTTTGACAAGGCGAGTGTTTCTATGTCTGTGTATCCCACTGTGTCCATTGTTGTAGACATTGGAAAAGAGAATGCATTAATGGATGTGTCCTGTGTAGTGTAAATCTTTCCATAATTCAACCTGCCCAATATATGAATGGAGTGCAGCTTGTCTTGTCCATGTGCAACACCTGCTATCTCTCTAAGTTGTTGTTTTCTTCCTGAATTCTGGCCACTCTCCAGAATAGGCTCATGGATTTGTGTCCAAAATATGTACCACCTCCAAACTCTGTGACATGGCCATGTACTGGATAGCTGAAGAGAATGGTGAGCATCTCAGAAAACTCAGATATCAGTGTGACCAAGAAAGTCTCAGTGGAGAAACCCTGCTTTGGTCCTTTTGCTTACTTATTGTTGTTTTGCACTGAATGTCAGGAAGTTCTTTGCCTCAATCCACCCCTTTGTGAAGCCTGAAGTAAACAGTTTTCAAATGGAAATGAATGGTATCTCCTGTGGCTCTTTGCTTAATTGCTTTGGGAAGGGATGTGTCTGAATTAGTCTCTTGGCCATGTGTGTGGCTATGACTTAGATTCTCAGCACCTGATGCATCTAAAGAATGATTCCATGTGTGCATCCAAAACCATAATGGCAATAAAATCATTCATTATGGATGAAGTCTCTTGCCTTCCTCTGTTAGGTTCCTGAACTCCATCAAGTGAGAATAGGGATTCTTTGGGTCAAATGAGTTCTTCAATTCCCTGCAGAGGTGCTTGGGTTTTCGCATAACTCCAAATCACATAAAGAATTGATACCTGAAATCAGTAGGCCTCAAATTGGAGAAACACAGAAGTATTAACGACAGGCTTATTTGATCACTCTTGGTTCACAGAAATGGTGTCCAGGCCACCCTGACTTTAGGCAAATGAGGGGCAAGCAAGCTGATTTTGGACACTGTCTTGGCTTTTCTCATGACTCCAATTCACATAAAGAATCTAGACCCCACAGTCAGAGAGCCTCAAATTGGATAAGCGGAGCAGTGTTAAGGGCAGGCCTATTTGATCACTCCTGGTTCACAGGAAGGGTGCCCAGGCCACCCTGAAGTTAGGCAAAAGAGGTGCAAGAAGCTTATTTTAAACATTTTCTTGGGCTGCACAACTCATGGAAAACTCCAGGGAGAGGTTAAGATTAGTGTCTATATGGAAGAAGAATAGGGCCATGAGGGAGTATTCTGGTTTTAATTGTTTTCATTTGAGTCGCGGTTGGAAGAGTTGTCTGGGTCCACCTGGACTTGAACTCTGGTGTGATTCTCCTTATAGACTGAGTTCTGAAACTGACCTGAGAGAAGTATTGCCATGAATTGTGTTGGGATTTTAGGAGGCAAGGCATGAAGTTGCCATTGGAACCTGAGATCTAGGCACAGGTTGGCTTTCCACAGAACACTGGGAATCTCAGCCAGGATATTACATAATTTTATTCTGAAAGACTTGGCATGCATTATTGAGATTCAAAACACACATGGACCTCGCTTTATAGACCTCAATTGGCCTCGCTTCATGTGACTTTTTGGCCACTCATTGGGTAGCCTTTCCTGTGAGAGTACTCCAGAGCTTTCCCTGAAATTAGCTTCCTAACCCTTTAATGGTTCCTGAATGAATTGAAACCCACAGTGCCTCCAACTTCATCCGTGAAAAATTGCTAGATAATTACCATGAAATTTTTAAAATTCCCATGACCAGATGTCACTGGAGAACCTTTGATGTCCTGTTGATGATCATGAATATACCAAACAGGGCCTTGATTGACTGGATTTCATGAAAATGGTGTAGAACAGAGATGCTAGTAAGTAGGAGCCTGGTGAGTAGTGGGCCTAGAGAACTGTTATGCAAGTGAGTGATAAAACATCTGTGGTGGGGCCATGTGGATCTTCCATTGGCTTCCAAATGGCTTGAGACTGACATGGTGCAGCCATCAGACCCATATACGTAAAGGCATATTTTTATATGGAGAGGTTTAAGGGCAATGTTCAGAATCATGTTGCTATTGTCAAGGGGGCAAGCTACTTGGGATAGAAGCCTGGTTGGTGCATTCTCCTGGAGACCATGCCCACCACAGCTGACAGAACTCCCTTCAGCACTGTTTCCCATTTGAACTCGTTGTATTTCATGAAGCAAATACCAAACTCCCAGTGCAGCAGCAAGGAACACCAGGATATTTGGAGGATGACCAAGTTGTTTCACAGTCCACACGGGGAGACACTTAGCCCTCAGTGGCCACAGTTTACCTACAAAGAGAGAATTCAGCACTGCTGCCTCATTTTTATTGGAAAATAAATAACCATGTCCTCCAGGTCACATAGATGCAGATCGAGCCTTGATTGTCTCACTACAAATAAAGCTAAAGCTCCTGAAAACAACATATATTTTAAGTGCCCAACCTCAAAGGCAGGTTCTCAAAAAGTCTTTAGCCAGCAGAGCTCCATGTTTGTGGGGTGTTTACCCTGTCCCTTACTTTTGGAAACTCTTCTACCACCTCCAAAGATGTGAAATCTGTAGCATTTTCCATTCCTGATAGGTATTCACAGATTTTCTAACTCTTCTCCTCTAATTGTGTCTTACTTGGGGCGAAGGTAATGTCAAGGCATTGTTCTGGAGGAGAGTGGGAAGAATTTTCTGTAGCACATATTTGCATACACATTGCATTCAGTTTTCTATTTTCCATTCAAAATACTGAATCCATGACTCTAACACATACCCGACCAGACTCTGACTACTAATTCTAATATGATGGAGAAAACTAACCCAAACAGAATAGAAATACAAGCAGTTCAGAGTAGGCCTGGTGTATTGTTGGACTTGCCTTTTGCATGATACAGAGTTGGAGTTATGAATCTAGTCGATTTATTGTTGAAATAGTTGTCCATGTATTTTTAAGGTTAACAAATATGTGAATTCCTGTCTCCCTTTCTCTGTATTCTTATATGCACATATAGATTCCGACCTGGTACCACACGTACATTCTTGTGAGGTGGCTGACTTGGCAGATACAAATTGTTAGAAGAGATCACTCCTACTAAACCTGTTGGAATTGGATATTCAACATATGGGTGAGCTTGCTAGTTGAACAGCATTATACATAAATCCATGTTCAGTAAAATTCATATTTTTAGATCTGTGGATGATATATATTTTATAATGAATTTTGATTGACATATATATTGCTACTTTTTTGTCTGTGTGTGTTTTTTGTGTATATATATATATATATATATATATATATATATATATACACTCTCCAGATTTTTCAAAATATGAAATATATGTGTCTTATATACACTCCCTAAATTCATTCATGTTTATGTATGTGGATTTATAATCAACTATTCACAAGATTATTCTGAGAATTATTCATCCACCTGAAATTTGCCTAATGCTCTCAAATGTCAATCCTATTTGTGCCTACATATTTGTTTCTTCCTAAGATTATATATTTAAACTCAAACCTGTTCAAAATATCTAATCCTATCACTCACTTTATACTTTTCCTGATTTCGTAATGTCTCTATTGATATCTGCTTTCCTACATATTTTCCCCAGTTCATCATTGTGACTGACTCTTCACCTGTGCTGACATTTACATTCACTCTCTAATCAAAACCCTATTGCTAAAGAACTTTTTTTCCAATTCCTATACTCACCCTTCTTCCTAAAAGTACTGACTATCTTCCTAATGCTACAGACTATCCCTTTTTGACTGGATGTTCTCTTCTACATTTAATCACCCAAGTAAATGTGGGGTGAGCTTCAGAGGAGGAGACCACCAACAGACTATCTCATGCAACATCAAAGGGTTTTTTGGGTGTCCAGCATGCTGGGACTCAGAGATCACTTGAATAGAGCAGATAGCCCTGATAGCTTAAGTAGAGCTTATATACTTTCCCTGAAGAGGGCAGGGAAGGAATTTTATTGATGGGTCAGGGCGAGTGGGTGGTTTGCGTGCAACTGGGTGAGGGAGTACATTCTGCAGTTGGGCAGTTGGGGACAGAACATTCTGGGAACAATATTTGCAAGCATTTCTCAAGATTTCAACAGTGTTGTGTTAAGCATACAGAAAAACAAGAAGTGACAAGTACCTATTTTATTAACCTTTAATTCCCCACTTCTTCTTCTGGCTACTTTTAATCATAAAAATGATGATTGGAGGGTGTCACATTCTATGTCTGCTAGTGGGGTATTACCATAAGTTTAACTCGTCTAATTTGAGCCTGGAGAAAAGAAATTACACGGTTGAGCAAACAGGGTTTTATAGTTAGCAATAATATGAGGGTTATTATTGGACCTGCCAGGGTTGATAAAAACGTAGTTAACCAGGAGGAGTGTGTGAACCAAGACTCAAGCCACCCTTTTTGGGCCTCTCTCTCTTGTTGATGCTCTTCAAGGTGTCTTTTAAATTTACTCATAGATTTTATTACAACTCCAGTATGGTCAGCATAAAAACAACATTCTTCCCTCAATGCAGCACAAAGGCCCCTTCTCTAATGAAGAGGAGGTCCAACCCTCAACTGTTCTGTAAAACAACTTCAGAGAGAGAGGTTAAAGATTCATGCAAAGCTCTGAAGGAGGTTTCTAATATCTTAGTTTTGCTCTATTGCTGCTTCTAATTGGGTCATTTATTGTGTCCCATGGACAATGGCAGTGGTTCCTGTGCCCACCCGTGCAGCAACTCCTATTCCTAATAGAATGTCTAAAGTGAGGGATACATGTTCCAAGTGGAATCAGTTGTTTGCCCCCCCTATTTGATCTTCAAATAACCTGCATCATGATAGAGCACTCTGGGAAACATCTGCACCATTTCAAAATTAATCAAATCTGTTGACCATTTCATGAAAACATAAACAATGTTTAAGTATATAGAATTATGCTGTTGTAGGGACAGACAAGACAAGGCACCTAAGATAGCACTGAAGATAGGGAAAAAAGTCCTATTTTGTTGCAACCGGATTCAGAGGGCATTGCTTCTGTTGTAATCAATTAATCCCCTGAAACTCAAGTTTAGGTAGTTTCAGAATTTTTTACCCAACATATAAGGGATGGGGCTCAGAAGTTTACAGTCTGCAGAAGTTCAAAAAAGCAGTATTTGTTTCTGATTTTTCCTCTGTTCTGGGCAAGTTAAATTTTCAAGGACACATGGGAGGGGGAGAGCTTTTTATTCCTTTTCTTATTTTCCCCCTGCCAGCTGTTACAACGGAGCCCAGTTGGTAATTTCTTTATCTTAGAAATGTAGCCATTTCTGTGAAGCCCCAGCTGAAGGCCAGAGGCCTTGTTCACATATTTTGTGAAAAACTAGTTAGGGGTTGTCTAGCTTAGAAGTACTGAGTTTTTTAGCCAGTGGCCAAGTAGAACAGGGCAATACGAAAAGAGAAAGTTTATCTACATTGAACTCTTTATAGAAACTCTATGCTGAAAGTTCTAAAGTCAGCCATGGTGAAGACTTCTGGAGAAGGACATTTAAGACTTTTCTGAGGGCCTGGTAAAGAGGGGAATACGGGGAAGGTGGGGCTGAGAGAAGCTCCGAGGATCTAAGAATGAGGAAAAAAATAAATGTAAAAGAATAATTGGAAAAGGGTTTGGGAATTTCCTAGCAACAAAACTTCAGCAGTAGAACAGGTAGAGCAGAGCAGAAAACGGGATTGAGTATCCCAAAATCCTGTGAGAGACTTTAAATTTTAGTAACCTGTTTTCAGTTATGACAAAGCAACTTTAATGGCCATTTATATTACATCTTGGATAAGGGTCTGAGAGCTCTCCTCATCTCGTTTGAGCTTTGGGTTAGCTGGAAAGAGGACCTGGTGGGACCCGGTGAGGGCACTGACAGGAGAAGAGAGGAATGAGTCGGTGGAGGGGTACCTCAGTACCTGCTACCTCAAAAGTGGGCAATTGTCTGAGAACTGGTGGAGGTTTGGGATTCTGATCTAGTAATTGGAGGGGAGAAATCAGGTTGCTGAGGTGGGAGTGACAGCAGAGAGTCTGGAGCAGAAGGCTGAGGATAAAAATCTATTGGAGAAGCATAGTTCAGGATGTGAGTGAAGGAAGGAAAAGGCTTCCACATAGGGGAATCTCTTTTCACCCTTTTGAGCACTTGCAGAAGTTAAAAAGGTCACGCAAAATTTGAGGATTTAGAGACCCCTCTGGGGGCCATCCTTTTTCTGTTGTCTACTTGGTAATATGGCCAATGATGTGTACTGAATTTGATGAAGTATTGGGGTTCCATCAGGCAGCCCCTGTATGCTCACATCTCCATGACATACAGAAGAAGTCGGCTTTTCCCCCACACAGCCGTTACTCTTTGTGACTTTGATAGTTTGTCGGGCAAACATAGTAATCTAGGCTAGCCAACCTGCATCTGGCTCGCGTGTCCCTACATCCATAATGTTTGTTTCCATTATCTATGGTACGGAAGGGATTTAATGGTATTTTAGTGGGATTTTCTTCATCAGGGATATCCCAATAGAAAAGACCTATGGCCAGCTGACAAATGTCTGGGTGGAGAGATGGCCACCAGGTCCCTAAGGGGGCTGTATGCGAGATAGATTATACTCTTTTCCAGTAGGATTTGTGATCAGCCATCGCTGCTTAACAGGCTGATGAGGGTTAGGACTACTTGTGGCCAAGGGGAGAGTATATAACCTTATCCACATGGCGAATACACAATTTGAAACTGTTACCAGTCTTTTCCAGTTTTCAGAAAGATTCTGGACAAGGAGCAGGCTTGAGATGAGAGGCATGGATCCAGGAAGTGATTCTGTATACCTTTACCACTGTAGGTGTTATAAGTAGCACCTGGTATCGTCCTTTCCAGCGGGGTTCCAGGGATGACACCTGATGTCATCTTACATAGATGAAGTCTCTTATTTGATATGGATGTGGAATCCCCTGGTACACAGTTTGGTAGGCAGTGGCCAGCTATTTTCAGAGGTATCACTGAGTTCTTTCAAGAGCTTTAAGTCTGTCAAGCAAGAGGGTGTGAAAAGGATCCTTAGGTCTTACAGTTGGGCTTAGGACTCTTACTGGATGAGGGCCACCATAGAGAATTTCTCAGGGGGTAAGGTTACTCAAAGAAACAGAAGGATTTTTTCTTGCATGAAACATTGCATAAGGCAGGAGCATAGTCCAATCTTTTATGCTGGTCTCTAAGCTTAATTTCTTTAAGGTCTCTTTAATGGTTCTATTCATTCTTTCTACTTGTCCTGAACTCTGGGGTCTATAAGCACAATATAACTTCCAGTTAATCCCCAGGTTCCTGGCTAACCCCTGACTTACCTGGGCCATGAACATCGGTCCATTATCAGATCCTATTACCGCCTTAGCTTCCTCCAATGGTAGAGAGGCTTAGTCAGCAGCAGGGGAATCACTTAGAGTGTGTTGTGTGTTAGGGGACGAGGGCAGGGGATAAGGAGGGGAAGAAGAGTCCAGCAGAGTCAAATCTTGTGACTCAGGGAGAACAGAGGGTGGAGGAGGAGGAATAGGTGAGGGTTTGAGAGATCATGGGGGAAGGAGTATCAGCAGAGGCATGGGCAAAGAAAGGCTTCACCCATGGAGGAGGAGATTTGCAGAGGTCCTGCAAAGTTAAGATATATGGCTGTTGATCAGGATGGCTATGTGGCCCTGGCTGAAAGACAATATCTCTGACTTTTTAAATTAGTGGGAAGTAGAAAGATCTTTCTAGGGGCCATACGACTCCAAAATGGGCCATTCTGAGGCACAGAGAGTCTGCCAGGTCCAGCGTTTTACTAAAAAAAGAAAGATTCTGAGCCCTTAAGCGGACTTTTGTTCAGTGATCAAGGGTCAGGGACAGAGGCATTGAAGTGCTCTGTCCCATAATGAAAGGTACACAAACAGTAAAAGCAAAGACACATGACACAGATAAGACAAGACCATAAAGACAGGCAATGGACGTCCAACATTGAGACCAGGAATGTGTAGCCGGCAAAACCCGATAGGATGGCAATACCGAATCTAAAACAAAATATCACTGAGTCGAGGAAACAATTGTTCCTTGATTCTCCGAGTCCTCTGCGGGGTCCCCGAGGGAGGTGCCCTGTGTCTCTGTGACACGTCTCTCAGCCACCGTTGGAGAGACCCCAGGCTCTTCATCGCCAGCAATTTTGCCAAGCCCTAACATGACACCTGAAACCAGAAAGAGGCGCGTTACTTGCTCCGAGAGGAGCCCGTTGGGGTCTCTCATCCGCCACTGCCGGAACTCGGTGGAACCTCAATATGTAAAGGTCAGGCGAGTGTCAGAGGAAGAGACTACCAAGAGACTATCTCATGCAACAGCAAAGGGTTTTTTTGGGTCCAGCTTACTGGGGCTCACAGCTAACTTAAATAGATCAGAGAGCTCTGAGAACAGCTTATGCAGAGCTTACATACATTTCTTGGAGAGGGAAGGGAGGGAAGTTTACTGATGTGTAAGGGTGAGTGGGCGGTTCACATGACACCGAGTGAGGCAGTACATTCTGCAGTTTGGCACTTGGGAACAGTACATTCTAGAACAAGATTAGCAAACATTTCTCAAGATTTCAACAGTGTTTTGTTAAGCATACAGAAAAACAGGAAATTACAAGTACCTATTTTATTAACCTTTCACTACCGACTATCCCTTTTTGACTGGATGTTCCTTCTACATTAATTCATGCAAGGTAAAAGGTCCTATGCCATTGTATATCGATTTATCTGAGACATCTCTGCAGAACGTAATTCAACGCTGCGTATCCCAATCAAGGTCCCAATGCCCTTCTGGCCTTCAAATCATACTTAGATTTCTTTTAACATACATATATTACACCTATATATTCTTATACACATAGCAAGTTCCCAATACCATTATTCATCCAGCACAATGATTTCTAACCCAAATCAAACATGTTTTTAACCATAATCATACACTGTTCCCTCAATCTAACTTTATAGAAGAGCAGGGAAAGAGTTGATTTTACAATACAGAAATGTAGGGAAACTTCCACGTGCTGAGAACCTCAAAGGCCCATGCAGAAATGATCCCTGGAGAAGATGTAGGCAGCAATGAAGGACCTGAGAGACCAAAAGTCATCTTCCATGGCAAACAACCTGGTCAGGATAAAAGGTTGTGTCTGAATCAGATTCTCTTCTTAATGTAGAAAACATGGACCAAAACAGGCCTGTGTGGAGATCTATTCCTGGGTGCCTATGGTTGATATACCATTCTAACTTGTGAAAGTGTCACAGGAAGTAGGGGCAGCCTCAATCTCATGGGACCCTTGGAAGCAACAGTTAAGACAAAGTGGTTGCCAAGACAGGGACCTCATTCAGTTCAGGAAGGAAGTGACCTCACCTCACTTCCTTGGTGATGGAACACTCTGAACTTTGGATCCAGGAAGCCAGGCACCCAGAGCCAGTCGCAGTCCCCGTCCCTGTGGTCTCACTTATTTGGATTTACCAAGGACAGTCAGTCTTTCTTGGTACCTTCAGACGTGAGAAGACCAAATGTCAGGAAAGCTCGGAAGCGGGGCTTTTCTTGAGAAAGCAGTTAGTGGCTCACCGTTGGCTCCTGAGAAGTTCACAGAGTTTGCCAAGGAGACCAGATCTGAGACAGGACAGGGTTTTTTGGGGGAACATATTATGGCCTACAAGTCAGAGGACACTCCGGACAGTGAAAGACCTACTTGGGGGAAGAAGGTGCCTTTGTGGGTGTGGTTGTGGGTTTGTGGTTTTGTCTCATTTTCTGAGAATAGGTAGGAAAGTCAGTTTGTTTCGTTTGAAGTGGACTGTTTCTAGTAAGTCGTTTAACATGGCGAGTGTTTCTCTGTCTGTGTATCTCACTGTGTCCGTGGTTGTAGACATTAGAAAAGAGAACTCATCAATGGATGTGTCGTGTCTAGTAGAAAGCTTCTCAGCATTCATATTGCCCTATTTATGAATGGACTGTAGCTTGCCTTATTGATGTGCAACACATGCTATCTTCCTAAGTTCCTGTTTTCTTCCTGAATTCCGGCCAATCTCAAGAATAGGCCTATGGTTTTGTGTCCAAGATATTTACCACCTCAAAGCTCTGTGACATGGCAATGTACTGGATAGCTGTAGGGAATGGAGAGCATCTCAGAAAACTCAGATATCAGTGTGACCAGGAAAGTCTCAGTGGAGAAACCCTGCTTTGGGCCTTTTGCTTACCTATTGTTCTGTTGCCCTGAATGTCAGGAAGGTCTTTGCCTCTGGCCACCCCTTTGTGAAGCCTGAAGAAAACAGTTTTCAAATGGAAATGATTGGGCATACCTGTGGCTCTTTTCTTAAGTGCTTTGAAAAGGGATGTGTCTGAATCAGCCCCCTGGCCCTGTGTGTGGCTGTGACTTAGATTCTCAGCACCTGATGGATCTAAAGAAAGTTCCCATGTTTGCATCCAAAGGAAAAAAGGTCAAAAGAGCAGTCATTGGGATGAAGTCTTTCGACTTCCTCTGTAAGGTTTCTGAACTACATCAAGTGAAAATAGGGATTCTTTGGGTTAAATGAGTTCTTCAAAACCTGCAGAGGCTAGCCCATAGGTGCTTGGTTTTTTCATGACTAAAATTCACATAAAGAATCTAAACCTCACAGGCAGTAGGCCTCAAATTGGAGAATTGGAGCGGTATTAATGGCAGGCCTATTTGATCACTCCTGGTTCACAGGATGGGTGTCCAGGCCACCTTGACTTTAGGCAAATGAGGGTCAAAGGAGCTTATTTTGGACACTGTCTTGGTCTGCGCCCCTCATGGAAACCTCCAGCCAAATTATAATGAGTGTCAATATGGAAGAAGATGAGGGCCATATGGGAGTGTTTTTGTTTTAATTGTGGTAATTTGTGTGGTAGTTGGAAGAGATGACTGGGATCACCTGGGCTTGAACTCTGGTGTGATTCCCCTTAAAGAATGAGTTCTGGATCTGACCTCAGAGAAGTATTGCCGTGAATTCTCTTGGGATTTTACTAGGCCACACGTGAGAATCGCCTTTGGAAACTGAGATCTAGGCCCAGGATGGCTTTCCACAGAGCTCGGGGATTCTGAGCCAGGATATCACATGATTTAATTCTTAAAGACTTGGCAGCCCTAGTTGAGAGTCCAAACACATATGGACCTCACATTGTAGACCTCAATGTGTCTGGATTCATGTGACCTTTTTGCCAGTCATTTGGAAGGCTTTTCTGTGAGTGTTCTCCAGAGCTTTCATTGAAATGAGCTTCCTCACCATTTAATTGTTCCTGAATTAATTGAAACCCACTGTGCCTCTAACTTCATTTTTGAAAAATGACTAGGTTAATACCATGAAATTTTTGAAATTCCCATGACCAGGTGGCACTGGATAAACTTTGGATTTCCTGTTGCTGATCATGAGTGTACCAAAGAGTGCCTTGATTGACTGGGTTTCCTGAAAATGGTGTAGAACAGAGATGCCATTAATTTGGAGACTGCTGAGTAGTGGGCATAGAGAAGTGGACTGTAGGTGGGTAATAAATATTTTTGGTAGGACCACCTGGATCTTCCATTGGCTTTGAAAGACTTGCGACTGACATGGTGCAGGCAGCAGACCTTTATATGTAAAGGCATCTTGTCATATGGAGAGGTTTCAGGGCAATGTTCAGAATCAGATTGCTATAGTCAAGGGGAAAGCTATGTAGGATAGAAGCCTGGTTCGTACATTCTCTTCACGACCCTGACCAACCACACATGACAGAACTCCCTCCAGCATTTTGTCCCAGTTGATCTTCTTGTATTTCGTGAAGCAAATACCAAACTCCCAGTGCAGCAGTAAGAAACACCGTGGAAAGTGGAGGATCACCAAATGGCTTCACAGTCCACACAGAAAGACACTTAGCTCCCAGTGGCCACAGTTTACCTACAAAGGGAGAATTCAGAACTGCTCCCTCATGTTCATTAGAAAATAAGGACCATGTCCTCCAGGTCATAAAGATGCAGAGCCAGATTTCATGGTGTCACTACAAACGAAGCTAAATCTCCTGACAATTACATATATTTCTTGTTCCCAACCTCAGAGGAATTTTCTCAAGAAGTCTTTAGGCCAGCACAGCTCCATGTTTCTGGATTGTTTACCCTCTCCCTTACTTTTGGAAACTGTTCTACCACCTCCAGTGTTGTGAACTCCTGAGCATTTTCCATTTCACATATATATTCACAGATTTTCTAACTCCTCTCCTCTAATTGTGTCTTACTTTTAGCGATGGTTATGTCAAGGCATTGTTCTGGATGAGAGAGGGAAGATTTTTGTGTATCACATTTTTGCATACACATTACATTCATTTTCCTTTTTCCATTTCAAATACTGAATCCCTGACACTAACCCAAACCCTACTAGACTCTGACTACTAATCCTAATATCATGGAGAGAAAGAAACCTAACCGAATAGAAATACAGGCCTTTCATAGGAAGCATGGTGTATACTTCCATTTGCCTTCTGCATTATCAAGAGTATGTGTTTTAAATCTAGTCAACTTTTTATTGTAATACTTCTCCATGATTTTTTAAAATTATCACATATATAAATTTCTGTCTCCCTTTCTCTGTATCCTATTCAGCACATGTATTTTTTTATGCATATATATAATATCCTACCTGGTATCACACAGACATTCTTGTGAGCTCCCTGACTTTGGAATATAAAATTGTGAGAACAGATGACTCTCCCTAAATAATGATGGAACTGAAAATTCAACCTATGGGTGAGCTTCCTAGTGAAAAACACTATACATAAATCCATGTTCAGTACAATGAATATTTTTGGATATGTGGATGAATTATATTTCATGATGAATTTCGATTGGCATATATATTGCTAAATATTAATGTGTGTGTGTGTGCGTGTGTGTGTGTGTGTGTGTGTGTGTTTGTGTATATTTTTTTTTTAATCTGGAAAAAATATATATGTGTAATATATATATATATATATATATATATATATACATATATATTATATGTATATATATATATATATTATATATATATATATATATATTATATATATATATATTCTCCAGATTTTAAAAAAAATATGAAAAATATGTGTCTTATTATACACTCCCTAAATTCATTTATATTCATGTATGTGGGTTCAAAATCCAATTTTTACAAGATTATTTTCAGCAATATTTATACACCTGTAATACATATTGGTTTCCTACTACTGAAAACTAAGTTCAGTAGGTGGTGCATACAAATCCTAATATTTCTACAGTACCTGACCCAGTTTAACATCAATGCAAGTAGATTGCTATGGGACATGATGTGAATTTTGAAGTTCATTTTTACTCAAAACTGGTACATTACAATTTTTTCAGTTTATGCACATCATAGGATATATTTTTTTCATCCACAACTTCACAAAATTATAGGCATTTGGTTCACTTTCATTTACTTACTACTTCAGAACACATGTATTCCCACATGTTTCTTTACGGGTCTTTTCACTAGACTTCTTTCTAAACACATTATTTTTGATTCCATAATCATTTTTGAAGCAATACTCACTCTTCACGATAAACCGTAACCCTAATATTACCATTACATATATAACTGGTTGGAATGATTGTATATCTATCAATATAAGATTTCCAATATATTTTCAGATGCAAACTCAATCCATTATTTAAAGTTGGAACCAGTTATATACTTTATTCACAATATGGTCTATTCATGCAA
Source organism: Callospermophilus lateralis (assembly GCF_048772815.1). Taxonomy (NCBI): domain Eukaryota; kingdom Metazoa; phylum Chordata; class Mammalia; order Rodentia; family Sciuridae; genus Callospermophilus; species Callospermophilus lateralis. The sequence continues at coordinate 1,362,114 of NW_027514090.1, forward strand.
CATCTCAATATTCATCAACACAAGGTACACCTATTTGTATCACCAGTACTAATTTATAAGTTTCCAGAATATTACTCCCCGTAATGGTGGAAGAAATACTCATGTCACCTTATCTACATATACATTTTATCACGGTAGTATTCTGGACACAAAATGCAAAGGTCACACATATGATTGTACCAAAGCCTAAATGGAAAGTGACCATGGATTACTAAAAACATCCATGTCCAGGGTGCCTAATGCTCTCAAATGTCAATCCTATTGATTACTACATATTTGTTTCTTCCTAAGATTATATATTCAACCTCAAGCCTGTTGAAAATGTCTAATCCTATCACTCACTTTATACTTTGCCTGATTTCCTAATCTTTCTATTGATATCTGCTTTCCTACATATTTTTCCAAGTTCATCATTGTGACTGTCTCTTCACATGTGCTGACATTTACATTCACTCTCTAACTGAAACCCTATTGCTAAGAACTTTTGGTCCAACTCCTAGACTCACTCTTCTTCCTAAACCTACTGACTATCTTCCTAATCCTACAGACTATCCCTTTTTGACTGGATTTTCTCTTCTACATTCAATCATCCGAGGTACACGGTCCTATGCCATTGTATATCAATTTATCTGAGACCTCGGTGCAGAACATAATTCAAGCTAAGTATACCAATCAAGGGTTTTGTTGCCCTGAATGTCAGGAAGGTCTTTGCCTCAGGCCACCCCTTTGTGAAGCCTGAAGAAAAAATGTTCAAATGGAAATTAATAGGCATCACCTGTGGCTCTTTGCTTAATTGCTTTGGAAAGGGATTTGTCTGAATCTGCCTCTTGGCCCTGTGTGAGGCTGTGGCTTAGATTCTCAGCACCTGATGGATCTAAAGAAAGATCCCATGTGTGCATTCAAAACCTAAATGGCAAAAAGAGCAGTCATTGTGGATGAAGATTCTTGCCTTTCTCTGTTAGTTCCTGACCACCTTCAAGTGAGAATAGGGATCCTCTTGTCAAATGAATTCGTCAATGCTCTGCAGATGTGCTTGGGTTTTCCCATGACTCCAAATCACATAAAAAATCTATACCTGACATTCAGTAAGCCTCAAATTATAGAAACAGAACGGAATTAATGGCAGGCCTTTTTGATCACTCCTGGTTCACAGGAAGGGTGTCCAGGCCACCCTGACTTTAGGGAAATTAGAGGCAAGGGAGCTTATTCTGGAAACTGTCTTTGGTTGCGACCCTCATGGAAACTTCCATCCAGAACTTTTGATGAGGGTCTTTATGGACGAAGATGAGGGCCATGTGGGAGTTTTTTTGTTTTAATTGTGGTCATTTGTGTGGGGGTTGGAAGAGATGACTTGGTCCACCTGGGCTTGAACTCTGGTGTGATTCCCCTTAGAGCCTGAGTTCTGGAACGTACCTCATAGAAGTATTGAAATGAATTGTGTTGCTTTTTAGGAGGCCACGCATGATTGTCACCCTTTGAAACTGAGATCTAGGCCCAAGGTGGCTTTCCACAGAGCAATGGGAATCTCAGCCAGGAAATCACATGATTTTATTCTGAAAGACTTTGCAGCCATTGTTGGCCCTCGGAAGCAAGAAGGAGTGGCCATACTCATATCAAATAAAATCAACTTAAAACCTAAGTTAATCAAAAGTGATAAAGAAGGACACTATATACTGTTAAAAGGCACCATTCACCAACAAGACATAACAATTATCAATTTGTATGAACCAAACAATGGTGGTGCAAAGTCATAAAACAAACTCTCCTCAAGTTCAAGAGTCATATAGGCTATAACACAATAATTACGGGTGACTTCAGCACACAACTCTCGCCATTGGACAGATCCTCTAGAGAAAATCTGAATTAAGAAACTATAGAACTCAATAGCACAATCAATAACCTAGACTTAACCAACATATATAGAACATATCAAACATCATAAAGTGGATACATGTTCTTCTCAGCAGCACATTGGTCCTACTCAAATATAGACCATATATTATGCCATATGAAAACTCTTAGTAAATATAAAAGTATGGAGATAATACCATGCACCATATCTGATCATAATGGAATGAAACTTGAAATTAATGATTGAAGAAGGAAGGAAAAATTCTACATCACATGAAAAATGGACAATGTTACTGAATGATCAATGGGTTACAGAAGACATAAAGGAGGAGATAAAAAATTTCTTAGAGACAAATGACAATACAGACACAACATACCGGTTTCTATGGGAAACAATGAAAGCAGTTTTAAGAGGGAAATTCATTTCTTGGAATTCTTTCCTCAAAAAAAGAAAAAAAAACAACAAATAAATGATCTCACACTACATCTCAAAAACCTAGAAAAAAAAGAGCAAAACAACAAATGTAGTAGAAGACAAGAAATAATTAAAATTAGAGGAGAAATCAACAAAATTGAAACAAAATATTGAAAAAATAAAAGTTGGTTCTTTGAAAATAATTAAATCGACAGGCCCTTAGGCATGCTAATGAAAAGAAGTAGAGAGAGAACTCAAATTACTAACTTATGAGATAAAAAAGGCAATATCACAACAGACACTACAGAAATACAGAAGATAATTAGAAAGTATTTTGAAACCCTATATTCCAATAAAACAGAAGATAATGAAGATATCGGTAAATTTCTTATGTCATATGATCTGCCCAGATTGAGTCCGGAAGACACACACAATTTAAATAGACCAATAACAAAGGAAGAAATAGAAGAAACCTTCAAAAGACTACCAACCAAAAAAAGCCCTGGACCAGATGGTTATACAGCAGAGTTCTAAAAAACGTTCAAAGATGAATTAATACCAATACTTTTCAAGCTATTTCAAGAAATAGAAAAAGAAGGAGTTCTTCCAAATTCATTCTATGAGGCCAACATCACCCTGATCCCAAAACCAGACAAAGACACTTCAGAGAAAGAAAACTACAGATCAATATCTCTAATAAACTTGGATGCAGAAATTCTCAATAAAATCCTGGCAAATAAAATACAAAAGCATATAAAAAAATTGTGCTTCATGATCAAGAGGGATTCATCCCAGGGATGCAAGGCTGGTTCAATATACGGAAATCAATAAATGTAATCCATCACATCAATAGACTTAAAGAGAAGAACCATATGATCATCTCGATAGATGCTGAAAAAGCATTCTACAAAGTACAGCATCCCTTTATGTTTAAAACTCTATAAAAACTAGGAATAACAGGAACTTACCTCAACATGGTAAAAGCTTTATATGCTAAACCTCAGGCTAGCATCATCCTAAATGGAGAAAAACTGAAGGCATTCCCTCTAAAATCTGGAACAAGACAGGGATGCCTTCTATCACCACTTCTATTTAATTTAGTTCTTGAATTACTATTCAGAGCAATTATACAGACAAAGGAAATTAAAGGCATAAAAATAGGAGAAGAAGAACTTAAATTATCGCTATTTGTGGATGACATGATAATATATTTAACAGACCCAAAAGGGTCTACAAAGAAACTGCTAGAGTTAATAAATGAATTCAGCAAATTGGCAGGATATAAAATCAACACGCATAAATCAAAGGCATTCCTGTATATCAGCAACAAAACTTCTGAAATGGAAATGAGGAAAATCACTCCATTTACAGTATACTCAAAGAAAATAAAAAACTTGCGAATCAACCTAACGAAAGAGGTGAAAGATTTATACAATGAAAACTACAGAACCCTAAAGAGAGAGATAGAAGAAGATGTTAGAGGATGGAAAAATATGTCCTGTACATGGATAGGCAGAAATAACATCATCAAAATGGCGATATTACCCAAAGTTCTGTACAGGTTTAACGCGATGCCAATCAAAAACCCAATGGCATTTCTTGTAGAAATAGATAAAGTAATCATGAATTTCATATGGAAAAACAAAAGACCCAGAATAGCGAAAGCAATTCTAAGCAGGAAGTGTGAATCCAGAGTTCAAACTGTACTACAAAGCAATAGTAACAAAAACAGTGTGGTACTGTTATCAAAACAGGCAGATGGACCAATGGTACAGAATAGAGGACACAGAGACAAATCCACAAAATTACAACTTTCTTATATTTGAAAAAGGGCCTAAAAGCATGCAATGGAAGAAGGATAGCATCTTCAACAAATGGTGCAGGGACAATTGGAAATTCATATGCAACAAAATGAAACTGAATCCCTTTTTCTCACAATGCACAAAAGTTAACTCAAAATAGATCAAGGAGCCAGATATAAAATCAGAGACACTGCGTCTGATAGAAGAAAAAGTTGGCTACGATGTACATACTGTGGGGTTGGGCTCCAAATTCCTTAATAGGATACCCATAGCCCAAGAGTTCATAAAAAGAATAAACAAATGGGACTTACTTAATCTAAAAAGTTTTTTCTCAGCAAGAAAAGCAATAAGAGAGGTAAATAGAGAGCCTACATCCTGGGAACAAATTTTTACCCCTTACACTTCAGATAGAGCCCTAATATCTAGAATATACAAAGAACTCAAAAAAATTAAACAATGAGATAACAAATAACCCAATCAACAAATGGGCCAAGGATCTTAACAGACACTTCACAGAGGAGGACATACAATCAATCAACAAGTACATGAAAAATTGCTCACCATCTCTAGCAGTCAGAGAAATGCAATCAAAACCACCCTAAGATACCATCTCACTCCAGTAAGATTGGCAGCCATTATGAAGTCGAACAACAATAAGTGTTGGTGAGGATGTGGGGTAAAGGGTACACTTGTACACTGCTTGTGGGCCTGCAAATTGGTGAGTCCAATATGGAAAGCAGTATGGAGATTCCTGGGAAAGCTGGGAATGGAACCACCATTTGACCGAGATATTGCCCTTCTCAGACTCTTCCCTGAGGATCTTAATAGAGAGCAGTATAAGGATACTGCCACATCGATGATCATAGTGGCACAATTCACAATAACTAGACTGTGGAACCAACCTAGATGCCCTTCAATAGACGAATGGATAATAAAAATGTGGCATCTATACACAATGGAGTATTACACAGCACTGACAAATGAAAATATCATAGAATTTGCAGGGAAATGAATGGCATTAGAATCGATTATGCTAAGCGAAGCTATCCAATCCTTAAAAAACAAATGCCAAATGTTTCCTTTTATATAGAGAGAGCAAATAAGAACAGAACAGGGAAGAAGAACATGAGAAAAATATTAAAACTAAACAGAGATGAGTGGGTGGAGAGAAAGGGAGAGAGAAGGAAAATCATATGGAAATGGTAGGAGACTACTCAATGTTACACAAAATTACATATAAGAGGTTTTGAGGCTAAAGAGGGGAAAACAAGGGAGAGAATTAAACAACAGCAGATGAGGTAGAGAGGGAAGATGGGAGGGGAGGGGGAATAGTAGGGGATAGGATAGGTAGCAGAATACAACAATAACTAGTATGCTATTATGTAAAAACGTGAGTGTGTAACTGATGTGATTCTGCGATTTGTATTTGGGGTAAAAATGGGAGTTCATAACCCAATTGAGTCAAATGTATGAAAGATGATATATCATGAGCTTTATAATGTTTTGAACAACCAAAAAAAAAGAATTGAATTTCCAATATTTGAGTCATTTAACAACTTTATTTTTTAATAAAATTGTGTTTTATTTGTTATCTTACTTGCTGGTATCTGCCTTTCAGTTTTAAAAAACTATGTGCTGTAGCCATTCATCCATGTAGTATGTAACAGAAAATTTTGAGTGTCTCAGTATAACCAGATTGGCAAGACATCAAGGTTTCCTTCACAAACAAGGTGAAGGCTTTGCCATTAGAAATTTAATATTCTGCAAAACATTTTTTTAACTTTCCAATTAAATTTCCAAAAAAATTTAGAAAAAGAAGAATCTAAACCCCACAGTAAGAAGGCCTCAAAGTGGAGAAGTGGAGCATTTACGGCAGGCCTATTTGATCACTCCTGGTTCACAGGAAGCGTGTCCAATCCACCCTGACGTTAGGCAAATGAGGGGCAAGGGAGCTTATTTTGGGCACTGGTTTGGATGTGCCCCTCATGGAGAACTCCATCCAGAGGTTATGATGTGTGTCTATATGGAAGAAGATGAGGGCCGTGTGGGAGTGTTTTGGTTTTAATTGTGGTCATTTGTGTGGTAGTTGGAAGAGATGACTGGGTCCACCTGGGCTTGAACTCTGGTGTGATTCCCCTTAGAGAATGAGATTTGGAACTGACTTCAGAGAAGTATTGCCATGAATGTTGTTGGGATTTCAGGAGGCCACGCATGAGAGTCGCCCTTGGAAACTGAGATCTAGGCCCAGGGAGGCTTCCCAGAGAGCACTGGGATACTCAGCTAGGATATCACAGGTTTTATTCTGAAAGACCTGGCAGCCATCGTTGAGAGACAAAACACACATGGACCTCACATTGTAGACCTCAATGGGCCTGGCTTCATGTGACCATTTGGCCACTCTTTGGGAAGCCTTGCCTGTGAGAGATCTCCAGATCCTACATTAAAATGAGCTTCCTCAACATTTAATGGATCCTGAATGATTTGAAACCCACAGTACCAACAACTTCATCTGTGAAAAATAGTTAGATAAATACCATGAGTTTTTAGAAATTATCATGACCAGGTGGCATTGGAGAAACTTTGGATGTCCTGTTGCTGATCATAAGTATACCAGACAGTGCCTTGATTGACTAGGTATAATGAAAATGGTGTAGAACAGAGACGCCAGTTAGTTGGAGCCTGCTGAGTAGTGGGCCTAGAGCAGTGGTGTGCAGGTGTGTGATTAAACATCTTTGGTGGGGCCATGTGGATCTTCCATTGACTTTCACATGCCTTGAGACCCACACGGTGCAGCCAGCAGACCCTTCTATATAAAGGCATCTTGTTATATGGAGATTTTTCACGGCAATGTTTAGAATCAGGTTGCTATGGTCAAGGGGCAAGCTATGTGGGATAGAAGCCTAGTTGGTGCATTCTCATGCAGACACTGACCCACCACACGTGACAGAACTCCCTCCAGCACTGTGTCCCACTTGAACTCCTTGTATTTCGTGAAGCAAATACCAAACTCCCAGTGCAGCAGCAAGAAACACAATGAAAAGTCGAGGATGACCAAATGGCTTCACAGTCCACATGGGGAGACAGCCCAAGTGGCCACAATTTAGCTACAAAGAGAGAATTTAGCACTGCTGCCTCATGTTCATTGGAAAATAAGAAACCATGTCCTCCTGGTCACATAGATGCAGACCTAGCTTTGATGGTCTCACTACATCGGAAGTTAAAGCTCCTGACAACAACATATATTTCAAGTGCCCAAGCTCAGAGGCAATTTCTCAAGAAGTGTTTAGGCCAGCAGATCTCCATGTTTGTGGAGTGTTTACCATGTCACTTTCTTTTGGAAACTGCTCTATCAACAACAAGTTTGTGAACTCCTGAGCATTTTCCATTCTAAATATATATTCACAGATTTTCTAACTCTTCTCCTCTAATTCTGACTTACTTGGGGTGAAGGGAATGTCAAGTCATTGTTCTGGAAAAGAGAGGGAAGATTTTTTTGTAGCACATATTTGCATACACATTGGATTCATTTTCCAATTTTCTGTTTGAAATACTGAATCCCTGACATTAACCCATACCCTACTAAACTCTGACTACTAATCCTAATATAATGGAGAAAAATAACCCAAACAGAATAGAAATACAAGCATTTCAGAAGAAGCATGGTGTATAGTTGGTATTACCTTTTGCATGATATAAGGTAGGAGTTATAAATCTAGTCAATTATTTGTTGAAATAATTTTCCATGTGTTTTTAAAGTTAAGAAATATGTGAATTCCTGTCTCCCTTTCTCTGTAGCCTATTAAGCAAATGTATTTTTACATGCACAAATAGAATCCTACCTGATTTCACATGTACATTCTTGTGAGGTGGCTGACTTGGCAGATACAAATTGTGACAAGAGATCACTCCTCCTAAACGCTGTTTTAACTGGAAATTCAACCCATGGGTGAGCTTCCTAGATGAACAACACTATACACATATTCATGTTCAGTAAAATGAATATTTTGGGATATGCGGATGAGTTATTTTTCATGATGAATTTCAATTGGCATATATATTGCTACATTATAATGTGTGTGTGTGTTTGTGTGTCTATATATACATAATATATATATATATATATATATATATATATATATATATATATATTCTCCAGATTTACCAAAATATGAAATATATGTGTCATCTTATACACCGCCTGAATTCATTCATATTCATATATGTGGATTTATAATCAACTTTTAACAAGTTTATTCTCAGAAATATACATCCACTGAAATACATATTTTTTTCCTAGTACTGAAAACTAACTTCAGGGAAGGGTGCTTACAAATCCTAATATTTCTACAGTAACTGACCAAGTTTAACATCAATGCAAGTAGATTCCTATTGGATATGATGTGTTTATTAAATTTCATTTTAATCAAACCTGGTACGTTATTATTTCTTCAGTTTATAGACATCATAAAATATATACTTTCATTCACAAGTTCACAAATTTATAAACATTTGGTTCACTTTCAATCACTTCCCCCTTCAGAACACTTGTATTTCTCCATGTTTCTTGACTGGTCTTTTCACTAGACTTCTTTCTAAACACATTATTTTCGATTCCATAATCATTTTTGAAGCAAAACTCACACAAAATTCATGATAAACGGTAACCCTAATATAACCATTAGATATATAAGTGGTTGGAAAGAATGTATGTATATCAACAAATGATTTCCTCTATTTTTTCAGATATCAATACAATCTATTATTTAAATTTGGAACCAGTCATATAATTTATTCACAGTATGGTCTATTAATGCATCATCTCTATATTCATCAACACAGGGTAAGCCTATTAGTTTCCCCAGTACTAATTTATATCTTTTCAAAATATTTCCCCCAGAAATGGTGGAAGAAATACTCATGTCACCTGATCTTCATATACATATTATCACAGTAATAATCTGGACACAAAATGCAAAGGTCACCCTTATGATTGTACCAAAGCCTCAATGGAATGTGAACATGGATTACTAAATATATCCATGTCCAGGTTGCCTAATGCTCTCAAATGTCAATCTTATTGGTGACTACAAATTTGTTTCTTCTTAAGATTATGTATTCAACCTCAACCCTGTTGAAAATGTCTAATCCTATCACGTTATACTTTGCCTGATTTCCTAATGTCTCTATTGATGTCTGCTTTCCTACATATTTTCCCCAGTTCATCATTGTGCCTGACTCTTCACATATGGTGTCATTTATATTCCCTCTCTAACCGAAACCCTATTGCTAAAGAACATTTGGTCCAAATCCTAGACTCACTCTTCCTCCTAAACCTACTGACTATCTTCCTAATCCTACACACAATCCCTTTTTGACTGGATGATCTCTTCTACATTTAATCATCTGAGGTACAGGGTCTTATGCCATTGTATATCAATTTAACTGAGACCTCGGTGCAAAACATAACTCAAGCTAAGGATCCCAATCAAGGGTCCAAATCCTTCTGGGCTTCATATATTACCTAGATTTCTGTTTTCATACTTATATTTTACCTCTATATTCTTATAAATATCGCTGGTTCCCAATACCATTATTCATCCAGCAGAATGTTATTCAACCCAAATCGAACATGCTATTAACCCTAACCATACAATGTTCCCTCAATCTCACTTTACAGAAGAGCAGGGACAAAGTTGGTATTACAATACAGGAAGTTACGAGATTTTCCACCTGCTGAGTACCTCAAAATCCATGCAGAAATGATCGCTGGAGAAGATGCAGGCAGCTATGAAGGACCTGAGAGAACAAAAGTCATACTCCATGGCAAACAACATGCTCAGGATGAAAGGATGTGTCTGAGTCAGCCTCTCTATTCTTAATGTAGGGAAGATGGACCAAACCAGGCCTGTGTGGAGAGCTGTTCCCAGGTGACTATGGTTTCTATACCATTCTAACATGTGAAAGTGTCACATGAAGTAGGGCAGCCTCCATGTCAGGAGACAATAGGAAGAAACTGTTAGGACAAAGTGGTGGCCAAGACAGTGACCTCATTAATTTTCTGAAGGTAGTGACCTCACCTCACTTCCTTGGTGATGGAGCTCTCTGAATTTTGTGATCCAGGAAGCCAGGCACCCTGAACCAGTCCCAGTCCCAGTCGCAGTGGGCTCATTTCTTTGGATTTACCAAGGACAGAGTCAGTCTTTCTTGGTACCTACTGATGTAAGGGTTGCCAAATACCAAGAAAGCTCTGAAGAGGGGTCTTTCCTGAGAGGAGAGGAATTGGCTCACCACTGCGTCCTTACAACTTCACAGATTTGACCAAGGAGACCAGATCTGAGACAGAAAGGCCATTTCTAAGGATCATTGTATATCCTACCAGTCAGAGGACATTCCAGATAGTCACAGACCTACTTGGAAGAAGGAGGTGCATTTGTGGGTGTTGGTTTGTGTTTGTGGTTTTTTCTCATGATCTGAGAATAGGTAAAAAAGGAGGTTTGTTTGGTTTTGAGTGGACTGTTTCTAGTAAGTCATTTGACAAGGAGACTGTTTCTGTGTCTGTGTATCCCACTGTGTTTTTCTTTGTAGATATTAGAAAAGAAAATAGCTCATTGGGTGTTTCCTTTCTAGTAGAAAACTTCCCAGTATGCATCCTTCCCAATTAATGAATGGACTGAGGCTTGCCTTATCCATGGACAACACCTGCTATCTACCTAAGTTCTCATTTTTTTCCTTAATTCTGGCCACTCTCAAGATTAGTATCATGTATTTTTGTACAAGATACGTACCACCTCCAAGCTCTGTTACATGGCCATGTACTGGATAGCTGAAGGGAATGGTGAGCATCTCAGAAAACTCACATATCAGAGTAACCAGGAAAGTCTCCTAGGAGAAACCCTGCTTGGGGCCTTTTGATTACCTATTGTTCTGTTGCTCTGAATGTCAGAGAGGTCTTTGCCTCAGGCCAAACCTTAGTGAAGCCTGAAGAAAAGAGTTTTCAAATGGAAATGAATGGGAATCACCTGTGGCTTTTTACTTCATTGCTTTGGAAAGGGATTTGTCTGAATCAGCCTCTTGGCCCTGTGTGAGCCTGTGGTTTAGATTTTCAGCACCTGATGGATCTAGAGAAAGATCCCATGTGGGCATCCAAAACCAAAATGGAAAAAAGATCAGTCATTGTGGATGAAGCCTCTCGCCTTCCTCTGTAATATTCCTGACCTCCATCAGGTGAGAATAGGGATCATTTGTGTCAAATGAGTTCTTCAAAGCCCTGCAGAGGCTGGACAATAGGTGCTTGCGTTTTCTCATGACTCCAATTCACACAAAGAATCTATACCCCACAGTCAGTAGGCCTCAAATTTGAGAAGTGGAGCAGTATTAACAGCAGTCCTATATGATCACTTCTGTTTCACAGGAATGTTGTCCAGGCCACCCTGACTTTAGGCAAATGAGGGGCATGGGAGATTATTTTTGACACTGTCTTGGGCTGTGCCCCTCATGGAAACCTCCAGCTAGAGGTTATGATTAGTGTCTATAAAAGAAGAAGAGGGCCCTGTGGGAGTGTTTTGGTTTTAATTGTCGTCATTTGTGTGGCAATTGGAAGAGATGCCTGGGTCCACCTGGGCTTGAACTCTGTTGTGATTCCCCTTAGAGACTGAGTTGTGGAACTGAACTGAACTCAGAGAAGTATTGCCATGAATTGTGTTGGGATTTTTGGAGGCCACGCATGAGATTCGCCATTGGAAACTGAGATCTAGGCCCAGGGTGACTTTCCACAGAGCACTGGGAATCTCAGCCAGGATATCACAAGATTTTATTCTGAAATATTGCCAGCCATGGTTGAGAGTCAAAACACACATGGAATTCACATTGTAGACCTCAATGGGCCTGGCTTCATGTGACCTTTTGCCCACTCTTTGGGAAGCCTTGCCTGTGAGAGTTCTCCAGAGCTTTCATTGAAATGAGATTCCTCACCTTTTAATGGTTCCTGTATAAATTGAATCCCACAGTGCCTCCAACTTCATTATTAAAAAATATCTAGATAAATACCATGAATTTTTTGAAATTACCATGACCAGGTTGCACTGGAGAACCTCTCGATGTCCTGTTGCTGATCATGATTGTACCAGACAGTGCCTTGATTGACTGGGTTTCATGAAAAAAGTGTAGAACATAGATGCCTGAAAGTTGGAGCCTGCAGACTAGTGGGCCTAGAGCAGTGGAGTGTAGGTGTGTGAAAAAAACATTTGTGGTGGGGCCATGTGGATCTGCCATTGGCTTAGAAATGACTGACCTGGTACAGCCAGCAGACGCTTCTATGTAAAGGCATCTTGTTAAATGGAGAGGATTCCTGCCAATGGTAAGAATCAGGTTGCTATTTTCAATTTGAAAAGCTATGTGGGATTGAAGCCTCACTGGTGCATTTTACTAACCCACCACACGTGAGAGTACATCCTCAAGCACTGTGTCCCAGTAGAACTCTTTGTATTTCGTGAAGCCAATACCAAACTCACAGTGCAGCAGTAAAAAACACCACGAAAGTGGATAATGACCAAATGGCTCTACAGACAACACAGTTAGATACTTAGACCCCAGTGGCCAAAGTTTACCTACAAAGAGAGAATTCAGCACTGCTGCCTCATGTTCACTAGAAAATAAAAAGCCATGTCATCCAGGTCACAAAGATGGAGAGCCAGAATTGATGGTCTCACTACAAAGGAAGCAAAAGCTCCTGACAACAAAATATATTTTAACTGCCCAACCTCAGAGGCAGTTTCTCAAAAAGTCATTAGGCCAGCAGAGCTCCATGTTTTTGGAGTGTTTACCCTCTCCCTTTTTGTAACCCGTTCTACCTCCTACAAGTTTGTGAACTCCTGAGAATTTTCCTTTCCACATATGTATTCACAGATTTTCTAACTTTTCTCCACTAATTGTGTCTTATTTGGGGCGAAGGTAATGTCAAAGCATTGTTCTGAATGAGAGTGGGAAGATTTTTGTGTAGCACATATTTCCATACACATTAGATTCATTTTTCTATTTTCCATTTGAAATACTGAATCCCTGACACTAACCCATTACCTACTAGACTCTGACTACTAATCCAAATATGATGGAGAAAAAAAATTAACAGAATAGAAATACAGGCCTTTCATAGGAGGCATGGTGTATACTTGGACTTGCCTTCGGCTTTATCAACGGTATGTGTTATAAACATAGTCAACTTTTCATTGTAATACTTCTCCATGAGTTTTTAAAATTAACACATATGTAAATTTCTGTCTCCCTTTCTCTGTAGGATATTCATCACATGTATTTTTTAATGCATCTTTAGAATTCTACCTGTTATCACATGTACATTCTTGTGAGCTCGCTTATTTTGGAAGATACAAATTGTGAGAAGAGATCGCTCCCTCCAAATACTGATGGAACTGGAAATTCAACCTATGGGTGAATTTCCTAGATGAACAATATTATGCATAAATAAATGTTCAGTAAAATGAATATTTTTGGATACGTGGATGATATCTATTTTATTATGATTTTCGAATGGCATATATATTGCTACATTTTAATGTCTGTGTATGTGAGTATCTATCTATTTATCTATCTATCTATCTATCTATATAGATATAGATATCTACTCTTTAGATTTTCCAAAATATGAAATATATGTGTCTTATTATACACTTTCTAAATTCACTCATGTTTGTGTATGTGGATTTATAATCAAATTTTCACAAAATGATTATTAGAAATATTCATCCACCTTAAATACATATTTATTTATTGGTACTGAAAACTAAATTCAGTGAATGGTGCATACAAATCGTAATATTTCCACAGTGACTGACCCAGTTTCACATCAATGCAAGTAGACACCTATGGGACCATGATGTGAATTTTGAAGTTCATTTTTATTCAACACTGATACATTACTATTTCTGCAGTTTATGGACATTATAGGATATATCCTTTCATCCACAATTTCACAAATTTATAGGCATTTGGTTCACTTTCAATCACTTCCTACTTCAGAACACATGTATTCCTCCATGTTTCTTGACTGTTATTTTCATGAGATTCTTTCCAAACACATTATTTTTGATTTCCATAATCATTTTTGAAGCAAAACTCAGACACTCTTCATGATAAACCATAATGCTAATAATACCATTAGATGTATAACTGGTTAGAATGAATTTATGTATATCAATATAAAATTTCCTATATATTTTCAGATATCAATTCAATCCATTATTTAAAGTTTGAACCAGTTATATTATTTATTCACAGTATGGTCTATTAAGGCATCATCTCTATATTCATAGACCAATGGTATACCTATTTGTATCCCCAATACTAATTTATAAGTCTTTAAAATATTGCTTTAAGAATATTGGAAGAAATACTCTAGTCACCTGATATACATATACATTTCATCACAGTAATATTCCTGATAAAAAATGCAACGGACACACTTATGATTATACCAAAGCCTATATTGAAAGTGAGCATGTATTACTAACAACATCCATGTCCTGATTAACTAATGATCTCAAATATCATTCCTATTGGTGACTACATATTTGTTTCTTCCTAAGATTAAATATTGAAACTGAACCCTGTTAAAAATGTCTTATCCTATCACTCACTTTGTACTTTGCCTGATTTCCTAATGTCTCTATTGATATCTGATTTCCTACACATTTTCCCCAGTTCATCACTGTGACTGACTCTTCAAATATGCTAACATTTACATTCACTCTCTAACAAAACCCCTATATCTAAAAAACTTTTGGTCCAACTCCTCGACTCACTGAAATGGGTTCTTCAAAGCCCTGCAGAGGGTAGCCCATAGGTGCTTGGGTTTTCTCATGACCCTAATTCACATAAAGAATCTATGCCCCACAAAGAGTAGGCCTCAAATTGGAGAAGTAGAGCAGTATTAATGGCAGGGGTATTTGATCACACCTGATTCACAGGAAGGGTTTCCAGGCCACCCTGACTTTAGGCAAATAAGGGGCAAGTGAGCTTATTTTGGACACTGTCTTAGGCTGTGCCCCTCATGGAAACCTCCAGCAAGAAGTTATGATGAGAGTTTATATTGAAGAAGATGATGGCCATGTGGGAGTGTTTTGGTTTAATTGTGGTCATTTGTGTGGTGGTTGGAAGAGATGACTGGGTCCACATGGGCTTGAACTCTGGAGTGATTCCCCTTAGAGACTGAGTTCTGGAAATGAACTCAGAGAAGTATTGCCATGAATTGTGTTGGGATTTTAGGAGGCCGCACATGAGAGTTGCCCTTGGAGACTGAGATCTAGGCCCAGGATAGCTTTCCAAAGAGCACTGGGAATCTCAGCCAGGATATCACATGACTTTATTCAGAAAGACGTGGCAGCCATTGTTGAGAGTCAAAACACACATGGACCTCAATTGTAGACCTCAATGGGCCTGGCTTAATGTGACCTTTTGGCCACTCTTTGGGAAGCCTTGCCTCTGAGAGTTCTCCTGAGCTTTAATTGAAATAAGCTTCCTCACCATTTCATGGTTCCTGAATAAATTGAAAGCCACAGTGCCTCCAAGTTCATCCTTGAAAATTGGCTAGATAAATACCATGAATTTTTTAAATTCCCATGAACAGGTGGCACTGGAGAACCTTTGGATATCTGTTGCTGATCACGAGTGTACCAGACATTGCATTGACTGACTGGGTTTCATGAAAATGGTGAGAACAGAGATGCCAGAAAGTTGGAGCCTGCTGACTAGTGGGCCCAGAGCAGTGGTGGGCACTTGTATGATAAAACATCTTTCATGGGGACACGTGGTTCTGCCATTGGTTTCCGAATGACTTGTGACTGACATGGTGCAGCCAGCAGAACCTTACAAGTAAAGGGACCTTGTTATATGGAGAGGTTTCAGGGCAATGTCCAGAATCAGGTTGCTATGGACATGGGTGCAAGCTTTTTGGGATAGAAGCCTGGTTGGTGCATTCTCTTGCAGACCCTCACCCACTACACATGAGAGTACTCCCTCTAGTACTGTGTCCCAGTTTTTCTCCTTGTATTACGTGAAGCCAATACCAAACTCTCAGTTCAGCAGTAAGAAACACCACGAAAAGTGGAGTATGACCAAATGGCTTCACAGATCACATGGTTAGACACTTAGACCCCAGTGTCCTCAGTTTACTAACAAAGGGAAAATTCAGAACTTCTGCCTCATGTTCAATAGCATATAAGGAACCATGTCATTCAGGTCACATAGATGCCGACCAAGGTTTGATGGTCTCAATACAAAGGAAGCTAAAGCTCCTGACAACAATAAATTTTTCAAGGGCCCAAACTCAGAGGCAGTTTCTCAAAAACTCATTAGGCCACCAGAGTTCCATGTTTGTGGAGTGTTTACCCTGTACCTTACTTTTGGAAATTTCTCTACCACCTCCAAGGTTGTGAACTCCTGAGCATTTTCTTTTCCAGATATATATTCACAGACTTTCAAACTCTTCTCCACTAATTGTGTATTACTTGTGGCTAAGGAAATATCAAGGCATTGTTTTGGAGGACAGTGGGAAGATTTTTGTCTAGCAAATATTTGCATACACATTAGATTCATTTTCCTATTTTCCATTAGAAATACTGAATCCCTGTCACTAACCCATACCCTACTAGACTCTGACTACTAATCTTAATATGATGTAGAAAAAGAAACCTAACAGAATAGAAATACAGGCCGTTCATAGGAGGCATGGTGTATACTAGGACTTGCCTTCTGCTTTATCAAGTGTATGTGTTATAAATCTAGTCAACTTTTCATTGTAATACTTCTCCATGAGTTTTTAAAGTTAACACATATGTACATTTCTGTCTCCCTTTCTCTGTAGCCTATTCATCTCATGAAATTTATTATGCATATTTAATATCCTACCTGGTATCACACGTACATTCTTGTGAGCTTAATGTTTTAGGAAGAAACAAATTGTGAGAAGAGATCACTCCCCCTAAATACTGATGGAACTGAAAATTCAACATATTGGTGAATTTCCTAGATGAACAGCATTATACATAAATCCATGCTCAGTAAAAAGAATATTTTTGGACATGAGGATGATATATATTTCATGATGAATTTTGATTGGCATACATATTACTACATTCTAATGTCTGTGTTTGTATCTTTATATATATATATATATATATTTATATATATATATATATATATATATATATATATATATATATATATTTTTTTTTTTTTTTCTCTCCAGATTATTCAAAATAAGAAATATATGTGTCTTATTATACACTCACTAATTTAACTCATGTTCCTATATGTGGATTTATAATCAAATTTTCACAAGATTCTTCTCAGAAATATTCATCCACATGAAATACATATTTATTTCCCAGTACTGAAAACTAACTTCGGTGAATGGTGCTTACAAATCCTAATATTTGTACAGTAACTGACCCAGTTTAACATCAATGAAAGTATAATCCTATGGGACATGATGTGTATTTTGAAGTTCATTTTTATTCAACACTGGTACATTACTATTTCTTCAGTTTATGGACATCATAGGATAATACTTTTCATCCACAAGTTCACAAATCTGTACGCATTTGGTTCACTTGCAATTACTTCCTGCTTCAGAACATATGTAGTCCTCCATGTTTCTTGACTGTTCTTTTCGTGAGATTCTTTCCAAACACATTATTTTCGATTTCCATAATCATTTTTGAAGCAAAACTCCCACACTCTTCATGATAAACCATAATGCTAAAATTACCATTAGATGTATTAATGGTTAGAATGAACTTATTATATCAATATAAGAGTTCCTATATATTTTCAGATATCAATTCAATCCATTATTTAAAGTTTGATCCAGTTATATTATTTATTTACAGTATGGTCTATTAAGGCATCATCTTTATAATCATAGGCACAGGGTACACGTACTTGTGTCCCCAATACTAATTTATAAGTCTTAAAATGTTGCTTTCAGAAATGGTTGAAGAAATACTGTAGTCACCTGATATACATTTACATTTCATCACAGTAATATTCCTGACAAAAAATGCAACGGACACCCTTATGATTGTACCAAAGCCTAAATTTAATGTGAGCATGTATTACTAACAACATCCATGTCCTGATAAACTAATGATCTCAAATATCATTCCTATTGGTGACTACATATTTGTTTCTTCCTAAGATTATATATTCAAACTCAACCCTGTTAAAAACGTCTTATCCTATCACTCACTTTGTACTTTGCCTGATTTCCTAATGTCTCTATTGATATCTGCTTTCCTACACATTTTTCCCAGTTCATCACTGTGACTGACTCTTCACATATGCCTACATTTACATTCACTCTCTAACCAAAACCCTATATCTAAATAACTTTTGGAACTATCCCTTTTTGTCTGGACGATCTCTTCCTCATTCAGTCATCCAAGGTACAAGGTCCTATGCCATTGTATATCGATTTATCTGAGACAACTTTGCGGAAATAATTCAAAGCTAAGTATCCCAATCAAGGGCCCAGTGTTCATCTGGGTTTCAAATCTTTCCTAGATTTCTGTATTCATACTTATATTACACCTATATATGCTTGTAAATATCGGAGGTTCCCAATACCATTATTCATCTCGCAGAATGATTCCTAACCCAAATCGAACATGTTATTAACCCTAACCATGCACTGTTCCCTCAATTTAACTTTACGAAGAGCAGGGACAGAGTTGGTGTTATAATAGAGGTAGGTAGGGGATCTTCCACCTGTTGAGAACCTCAAGTTCCATGCAGAAATAAACCCTGGAGAAGATGTAGGCAGCTACGAAGGACCTGAGAGAGCAACAGTCATCTTCTTTGGTAAAATACCTGGTCAGGATGAAGCGATGTGTCTAAATAAGCCTCTCTCTTCTTAATGTAGAGAAGATGGACCAAACCAGGTCTGTGTGGAGAGCTGTTGACATGTGCCTATGGTTGATATACCATTCTATCTTGTGAATGTGACACAGGAAGTAGGGGCAGCCTCTCTCTCATGGGACCCTTGGAATCAAATGTTAGGATAAAGTGGTTGCCAAGGTAGTGACCTCATTCAGTTCCTGAAGGAAGTGACCTACCTCACTTCCTTGGTGATGGAACTCTCTGAACTTGGGATCCAGGAAGCCAGGCACTCAGAGCCAGTCCCAGTCCCAGTCCCAGTGGGTTCACTTGTTTGGATTTAAAAAGGACAGAGTCAGTATTTTTGGTACATACTGATGTGTGGATGGCTAAATGCCAGGAAAGCTCTGAAGAGGGGCCTTTCCTGAGAAAGCAGGTAGTGACTCACTGATTGATGCTGACAACTTTACAGAGTTGGTAAAGGAGACCTGATCTGAGACAGGACAGTCCATTTTGAGGGAGCAGAAAAAGGCCCATCAGTCTGAGGACACTCTGGATAGTCACAGACCTACTTGGGTAATGGAGGTGCCTTTGTGGGTGTGGGTGTGAATTTGTGGTTTTGTATCATGTTCTAAGAATAGTAGGAAAGGCAGTATGTTTGCTTTGGAGTGGACTGTTTTTAGTAAGTCATTTGACATGGTGAGTGTTTCTATGTTTGTGTATCCCACTTTTTCCGTGGTTGTAGATATTAGAAAAGTGAATGCATCAATGGATGTGTCCTGTCTAGTAGAAAGCATCTCAGCACACATCCTTCCCAATTTATAAATGGACTGTGGCTTGCCTTATATGGGCAACACCTACTTCTTTCCTTAGTTCCTGTTTTCTTCCTGAATTCTGGCCACTCTCCAGAATAGGCTCATTTTTTTTGTCCAAGATATGGACCTCCGTCGAGTTCTGTGACATGGCCATGTACTGGATAGATGAAGGGAATTGGGAGCATCTCAGAAAACCCGGATATCAGTGTGACCAGTAAAGTCTCAGTAGAGAAACCCTGCTTTTTGCCTTTTGCTTACCTACTGTTCTGTTGACCTGAATTTCAGGAAGGTCCTTTCCTCAGGCCACCAGTTTGAGAAGCCTGAAGAAAACTGCTTTCAATTGGAAATGAATGAGCATCACCTGTGCCTCTTTGCTTAATTGCTTTGGAAAGGGATGTGTCTGAATCATCTTTTCGGCTCTGAGAGAGGCTGTGGCTTTGATTTTCAGCACCTGATGGATCTAAAGAAAGATCCCATGTGTGCATCCAAAACCAAAATGGCAAAAAGATCAGTCATTGTGGTTGAAGTCTCTTGCTTCCTCTGTTAGGTTCCTGACCTCCATCAAGTAAGTATAGGGATCCTTTGAGACAAATGAGTTCTTCAAAGCCCTGCAGCAGTGCTTGGGTTCTCACATGAATCCAAATCACATAAAGAATCTATACCTCACAGTCAGTAGGCTTCAAAATGAAGAATCAGAGCAGTATTACTGGCAGGCCTATTTGATCAATCCTGCTTTACAGGAAGGGTGTCCAGGAAACCCTGACTTTAGGAAAATGAGGGGCAAGGGAACTTATTTTGGACACTGTCTTAGGCTGTGCCCCTTATGAAAACCTCCAGCCAGAGGTTATGATGAATGTCCACATGGAAGAATATGAGGGCCATGTTGGAGTATTTTGGTTTTAATTGAACATATTATTAACCCTAACCATACACTGTTCCCTCAATCTAAGTATTCAGAAAAGCAGGGACAGATTTGTTCTTACAATACAGGAATGCATGGGATCTTCCACCTGCTGAAAACTTCAAAGTTCCATGCAGAAATGATCCCTGGAGAAGATGTAGGCTGCTATGAAGGACCTGAGAGAGCAAAAGGCATCTTCCATGACAAACAACCTGGTCAGGATGAAGGATTGTGTCTGAATCAGATTCTCTCTTCATAATGTAGAGGAGATGAACCAAACTAGGCCTGTGTGGAGAGCTGTTCCCAGGTGACTATTGTTTCTATACCATTCTAACTTGTGAAAGTGTCACAGGAAGTAGGGACATCCTGATGTTATGAATCCTTAGGAAGCAAATGTTATGACAAATTGGTTGCCAAGGCAGTGACCACATTCAGTTCCTAAAGGAAGTGACCTCACCTCACATCCTTGTTGATGGAACTCTCCAAATTTGGGTTCCAGGAAGCTAGGCACCCAGGCCCAGTCTCAGCACCAGTTCCAGTGTTCTCACTTGTTTGGATTTTCCAAGGACAGAGTCAGTCTTTTGTGGTACCTACTTACGTGAGAATGGCCAAATTCCAGGAAAATTCTGAAAAGGGGCCCTTCCGGAGAAAACAGGTAGAGGCTCACTGCTGGCTCCTGACAACTTCACAGAGTTGACCAAGGAGTCCAGATCTGAGACAGGACGGACCATTTCTGGGGAACATAGTATGGCCCTCCAGTCAGAGGACACTCTGTATAGTTCCAGACCTACTTGGGGGAAGGAGGTGCCTTTGTGGTTGTGGGTGTGGGTTTGTGGTTTTTTCTTTTGTTCTGAGAATAGTTAGGAAAGGGGGTGTGTTTGGTTTGGAGTGGACTGTTTCTAGTTAGTCCTTTGACAAGGCGAGTGTTTTTTGGTCTGTGTATCCCACTGTGTTCGTGGTTGCAGATATTAGAAAAGAGAATGCCTCAATGGGTGTATCCTCTCAAGGAGAAAACTTCCCAGCATTCATCCGGCACAATTTATGAATGGAGTGTGGCTTGCCTTATCAATGGGCAACACTAACTATCTTCCTACGTTCCTGTTTTCTTCCTGAATTCTGACCACTCTCCAGAATGGGCTCATGATTTTGTGTCCAATATATGTACCACTTCCAAGTTCTGTGACATGGCCATGTACTCGATAGCTGAACGGAATGGCAAGCATCTCAGAAAACTCAGATATCAGTGTACCCAGTAAAGTCTCAGTGGAGAAACCCTGCTTTGGGCCTTTTGATTACCTATTGTTATGTTGCCCTGAATATCAGGAAAGTCTTTGTCTCAGGCCACCCCTTTGTGAAGCCTGAAGAAAACAGTTTACACATGGAAATTAATGGGCATTACCTTTGTGTTTACAATAAACCTTCATAGATTTGGCTCTCATTAAGTTAAAAATACTTTTAGATTGTATTTCAGTGTAAAAAGTAACATGGAACTGTACATATCTTATTGATAACAAGTCCAATTATAGAACACAAATGATATACATAAATCTCCAACATGTTTTTCTTTTAAGCCTAGAATTACCATACAACCTTAGAACACCAGCTTGATACAATGGTCTTTGGAAGCTTCTACCTTACAGAGTTGTATACCTGGAAGATATGAACATATTAACACCACAATTACATTGATGTTTTGGTATTAAACAAGTTTAGATTTTAAAGAAATAACATGGCACAATTTTATAAAAACAGTACTTGTTTTACCAGCTGTTTAATTTTTTAAGATTACTTGCTCAAAACTTACACATATAACCAAGTTACACACACCTTTTTTAATTATTTACTTAAACCTTTTTAATTACTTAATCATATAGACTCTCTTATCCAGAAACACATTTTTCCTCTATTATATCTATATCTAGAACCTTTTAGTTTCTCTTTTCCATCTACTAACCTCTTTCTGTTCACATTTCAATACAATACTTGTAAATTTCTGAATTTAAGCAGATTATTTTATAGACATCTACATTTTATTAGGGCCTTTTTGAAAACCTAGAAAACTTATAGGCCTAATTTTAAAGAGATCTTTATTTTTATCTGTTTACCCAATTTGAATTAAAACATATGAATCACGTGAATCAAAGACATTTGGATACATTTTTAAATTTTTCATGAGCGCTCCTAATCTGTCAATTGTCATATCACTGCATGATATATGGACATACACACATACAGACATAACAACATACAACACGTAACACAAATGTAACATATAACACAATAGTAAAGGCCTTGTAGCTTTTTCAGGTGAAATCTCCATTGCAATGCTAAAAACTCCAGAGTCGATCAAAAATAGAACTAATCAGAAAACATTAACCCATCAGCAGAATCAAGATCATGAGCTCAAAAAGAAAAAATTACAGAATCTAAGAAAAGCAAGAGTCCTAAAAAAGATGACTGGCCAGTAATTAGTAAATACCACATAATATACTTTTTTGGTTAGGTCTAGTTTGAGTTCAGGTAAAAAGACACTTTTACTCTTTTTTATCTGTCTCCTGCTGAGTGCTGCAGGCTTCTTTTATTTGCATATCAACGTAAGTCCTGGCTGAGGTCTGGAAAACTGGAAAGACTGGAATTCTGAGCAGAAACCTCAGGCCTAAGGCATTTTAGCTATAAGTCATAATTTCGAGGTTTCGATGTTGCAAATTTTGATGCAAGTTTAAGATGTAATTCTCAAAATTTTATTTCTTTAGGTTTTTCTGCACTAGAAAAACTTGCTCACACAAAACTGAAAATAGGATCATTTTTTGATAATATTAAAGCCACCATCAGAACAAGTTTCTATAGGATCATTAAGCCCCTTTCTTTGTTATGAAGTTTCTAATAGTATTAAGTTACATTAAATTGGCTGAAAAATTTTTAAAAAGAACAACACACTACCATGTGTATCCGAAATTAAGCTTTAAAAATTTCCAAGACTGTTGCTAATTAATGTCATTTCAATAAGCCAGACCAACGTTTAATTTAGTACCATTTTTTAAAATCTTACACACTGATGGGAATAGATACCATATCATAATTTATTATCTCTGCCCAAGTTAATGCACTGATATATCTAATTTTTTTTTATCCTGAGTATTTAAGTTTCCTAGCATGAACTACCTGAAATCAAACTAAACAATTGTTTAAACCCAACTTTTAACTGTAAGATAGTGCAATGCTTTAGAAACCCATTTAGATACCAGATGGTTAAAATAAAAAAATCATTTTTAGATACACATTCACCCTAGATCATCCCCAAGAAACAATCTATAATATCAACATATTAATGCATTCATTGTCCATTTTGTTAAGTAAACAGAGGTGGAGAAATCCTTAAAGTGCACATAAGGAATAAGGGAGTTCCCCACAGCAAAATGGCTCTGGCAGCTGCTGGGAGTCCCTTAGCCTCACCATTTACTTACAGAATTAGTTCCTCTGGTTTTCTTTGACCCTAGGCACCAGGCATATTCTATGTCTCCCAACTCTGCAGTAGTCAGCTCCCAAAAATTTCATCCTCTGCTTGCAGTTGTTTTGAGTGCTAGGCTTCCCCAAGAGGGCAGAGTGGGGTTTATTTAAAGTCCCCTCTGGGGTGTCAAAATTTATGACTGAAGGCTTGGTTCCCATCCTAAAGCCAATAAATGCCAATTTAATAATGAGGACAGGGTTTTGAGAAAAGTTTAAGCGAGATATCAAAGTTCTTAGACCCCAGACATTTCCCTCTCCAGTGGGCATGCTCAAGCCAACTACGGGAAGAAAAGAAATCACTGCTTCCATAATCTTGCTTAACAAAGGGGAGTAAAGTTTATCAAAGTTCTTTAAAGCACAGCTAAGAGAAGTGTAAAAGGTGAGAACAGAAAAACTGGCGGTTCTATGTACTTTTGGTCCCTCACAGGAGAAGCATTAGTTTAAAATTTAGCTAAAGTAACTTCCACATATGTAAGGCAGGTTGGAACTCGGGACTCTGCATCGGTCCAAACAATGCCATCACATTTAACAGA
Source organism: Callospermophilus lateralis (assembly GCF_048772815.1). Classification (NCBI taxonomy): domain Eukaryota; kingdom Metazoa; phylum Chordata; class Mammalia; order Rodentia; family Sciuridae; genus Callospermophilus; species Callospermophilus lateralis. The sequence goes on from NW_027514090.1 coordinate 1,386,824, forward strand.
AACACAGATAAAATGACACACAAAGACCATCATGCAGCTCCCGTTTGTTCACAACCCCAAGATCTACAATCTTGTGACTCAGGGAGAATGGAGGGAAGAGGGGGAGGAGTAGAAGGTTTGAGTGATAGGATCCTGGGTGAAGGGGTCGGATTGGAGGCAGGGACCAGGAAAGGCTTCAAGGACAGAGGCAAGGAATGGCTTTGTCCCATAATGAGAGTTTCTCAAACAGAGACAAGGACAATACAAACGTGACACAAACATGTACACACAGTTAACATTTAACACGAGTTTAGAAGTAAAGATTAGAACCTAGTAACTGGCAAAACCTGATGGGTTAGACCACAAAGTCAGACAGTGAATTCAACCTGAGAGAAAAAAGTAGCCAGCAAGATATGATGGGTTGCCAGCAGAGTCACCTAATGTGGGCTCATCCGTCCCTCCTCACCTAATGAGGGCACATCCGTCACTCCCCGAGTCCTCCAAGGCATCCCTTGCAAGGACATGGCCTGTGGCTTTAGGACACGTTTGTCCACCACTGACAGGGAGAACTTATGTTCTCCGCTGGCAGCCACTCTGCCAACCCAAACCGAAAACGGAAAAGTGGAACCTGAACAAAAAGCTCTGAGCGATCGCAAGGAAAAATGAAAAGAAGCGCCTTACTTACCCCCAGAGGGGTCTGTTGGCGTGTCCTTGTCCTATGCTGCGTGATTCCCGGCCAACGCACCAAATGTAAGGGTCCGGTGAACGTCGGAGGAAGAGACCACCAAGAGACTGCGGCTAATGCAACAGAAAAAGGCGTTCATTGAGGATCCAATCCAGCATGCTGGGGCTACGTGCTCACTCAAGAAGGGAGAGCAGCCCAGAGCCCCGAGCAGGGGTTGAGCAGTGATAAGTACACTTTTTGGGGAGGGCGGGACTTTACATATATCACAGTCTCCTTTAAGAAATCAACATACACCGCAGAAAAATCAAACAACAATTCCGAAACATGATTAGTTCATTCATTGGCAGGAACAGGTCAGGCAGGAGTGATAGGTCAGTTCTAAAGCGAGGTACACATCCAAACAGATTGGTTTAGGCCTTGTGATGCCTATGTGCCAGGCCACACAGGGTCCTAGGTTATTAAACAACCAGGCAGTCAGGGGGAATATTTACTGAGCCGTACGGAATTGTACTACAAGCTACAGGAATTTCAGGTTTTGCATGTAGCATAGGAACTTAACAATACCTGGTCCTTTACATTTTAACTCAGGCCTTGCAGCTTAGAAACTTTACAAAACCCGGTCTTTTACACTTCAGCTTTTACACTTTAATTTCAATTTATTTTACCCTTACAGATCACTCCTGGTGCACAAGATGGGTGTCTAAGCCACCCTGAATTTAGGCAAATGAGTGGCAAGGGAGCTTATTTGGGATACTGTCTTGGGCTGTGCCCCTCATGGAAACCTCCAGCCAGATGTTATGATGAGTGCCTTTATAGAAGAAGAGGAGGGCCATGTGAGAGTGTTTTGGTATTAATTGTGGTCATTTGTGTGACGGTTGGAAGAGATGACTGGGTCCACCTGGGATTGAATTCTTGTGTGATTCCCCTTAGAGACTGACTTCTAGAACTGAACTCAGAGAAGTATTGCCATGAATTGTGGTGATATTTTAGGAGGCCAAGCATGAGAGTCGCCCTTGGAAACTAAGATCAAGGCCGAGGGTGGCTTTCCACAGAGCACTGGGAATTTCAGCCAAGATATCCCATGATTTTATTCTTAAAGACTTGGTAGCCATAGGTGAGAGTCAAAGCACACATGGACCTCACATTGTAGACCTCAATGGGCCTGGCTATATCTAACCTTTTGGCCACTCTTTGGGAAACCTTGCCTATGAGAGTTCTCCAGAGTTTCATTGAAATGAGCTTCCTCAACATTTAATGGTTCTTGAAACCCACAGTGCATACAAACACAATAGAAATACAAGCAGTTCAGAAGAGGCATGGTGTATAGTTGGACTTGCCTTTTGCATTATGTAGGGTAGGTGTTATAAATCTAGTTAATTTTTAATTGAAATAGTTCTCCTTGTGTTTTTAAAGTTAATTAATATGTGAATTCCTGTATCCCTTTCTCCGTAGCCTATTCATCACATGTATTTTTATATAAACATATAGAATCCTACCTGGTATCACATATACATTCTTGTGAGGTGGCTGACATGTTAGATACAAATTATGACAAGAGATCACTCCTCCTAAACGCTATTGGATCATAAAATTCAGCCTAAGGATAACCTTTCTAGTTGAACAACATTATTCATTAATCCATGTTCAGTAAAATTAATATTTTGGGATCTGTGGACGATATATATTTCATCATGAATTTCAAATGGCATATATATTGCCCCTTTATAATGTCTGTGTGTGTTTTGCTATTTGATTAATTGCTTTGGAAAGGGATGTGTCTGATTCAGCCTCTTGGCCCTGTGTGAGGCTGTGGCTTAGATTCTCAGAACCTGATGGATCTAAAGAAAGATCCCATGGGTGCATCCAAAACCAAAATGGCCAAAAGAGCAGTTATTGTGGATGAAGACTCTCACCTTCCTCTCTAAGGTTCTTGACATCCATCAAGTGAAAATAGGGATTCTTTGGGTCAAATGAGTTCTTTAAAGCCCTGCAGAGTTTAGCCCATAGGTGCTTGGGTTTTCTCATGAATCCAATTTACATAAAGAATCTAAACCCCACAGTCAGTAGGCATCAAATTGGAGAAGCCAAGGAGTATTAACGGCAGGCGTATTTGATCACTCCTGGTTCACAGTCAGGATTTCCAGGCCACACTGACTTTAGGCAAATGAGGGGCAAGAAAGGTTATTTTGGACACTGTCTTGTGCTGTGCCCCTCATGGAAACCTCCATCCAGATGTTATGATGAGTGTCTACATGAAAGAAGATACGGGGCATGTGGGAGCATTTTGTTTTGAATTGTGGTAATTTGTTTGGCGCTTGGAACAGATGACTGGGTCCACCTGGGCTTGAACTCTGGTATGATTCCCCTTAGAGACTGAATTCTGGAAGTGACATCAGAGAAGTATTGTCATGAATTGTGTTTGGATTTTACTAGGCCATGCAACCTAGATCTCAGGTATTAATTGTGGTGCAGGGACATCTAGGTGCAGGGTGGCTTTGCCCAGAGCACTGGGAATCTCAGCCTGGATATCACATGATTTTATTCTGAAATTCTTTAAAGCCACAGTTGAGAGTCAAAACACACATGGACCTCACATTGTAGACCTCAATGGGCCTGACTTCATGTGACCTTTTGGCCACTCTTTGGGAAGCCTTACCTGTGAGTGTTCTCAAGATCTTTCATTGAAATGAGCTTCTTCAACATTTAATGGTTCCTGAATGAATTGAAACCCACAGAGCCTCCAACTTTATCCTCGAAAAATGGCTTGATAAATACCATGAAATTTTTGAAATTCCCATGACCAGGTGGCACTGGAAAACTTTTGGATGTCCTGTTGCTGATCATGAGTGAATCAGACAGTGCCTTGACTGACTGGGTTTCATGAAAATTGTGTAGAACAGTGATGCCAGTATGTTGGAGCCTGTTCATTAGTGGGCCTAGAACTGTGGTGTGAAGGTGTGTGATAAAACATGTGTGTTGGGGCATGTGGATCTGCCATTGGCTTCCAATTGCCTTGTGACTGACAGGGTACAGCCAGCAGACCCTTATATGTAAAGGCATCTTGTTATATGGATAGGTTTCTGGGCAATGTTCAGAATCAGGTTGCTATGGACAAAGGGGCAACCTATGTGGGACAGAATCCAGGTTGGTGCATTCTCATGCAGACCGTGTCCCTCCACACGTGACAGAACTCCCTCCAGCACTGTGTCCCAGTTGAACTCCTTCTATTTCATGAAGCAAATACCAAATTCCCAGTGCACCATGGAGTAACACCACGAAAATTGGAGCATGACCAAATGGCTTCACAGTCAACCTGGGGAGACACTTACACCCCAGTGGCCATAGTTTAACTACAAAAAGAGTACTCAGCACTGCTGCCTCATTTTCATTGGAAAATTAGAAACAATGTCCTTCAGGTCACATATTTGCACACCCAGATTTGATGGTCACACAACAAAGGAAGCTAAAGCTCCTGACAACAACATGTATTTTAAGAGCCCAACCTCAGAGAGTTTTTCAAGAAGTCTTTACACAAGCAGAGCTCAATGTTTGTGGAGTGTTTACCCTGTCCCTTACTTTTGGAAACTCCTCTACCACCTAGAAGTTTGTGAACTCCTGAGCATTTTTTATTCCTGATATGCATTTACAGATTTTCTGACTTTTCTCCTCTAATTGTATCTTACTTGGAACTAAGGTAATGTCAAGGCAATCTTCTGGATGAGAGTGTGAACATTTTTGTGTAGCACATATTTGCATACCCATTAGAGTCATTTTCCAATTTTCCATTTGAAATACTGAATCCCTGACACTAACACATACCCTAATAGACTCTGACTACTACTCCTAATATGATGGAGAAAAATAACAGAAACAGAATAGGAATACAAGCAGCTCAGAGGAATCATGGTGTATAGTTGGACTTTTTTTTGCATGATTAATTGTAGGTGTTATAAATCTAGTCAATTTTTAATTGAAATAGTTCTCCATGTGTTTTTAATGTTAACAAATATGTGAATTCCTATCTCCCTTTCTCTGTAGCCTATTCAGCACATGTATTTTTAAATGCACATATAGAACGCTACCTGGTATCACACCTACATTCTTGTGAGGTGGCTAATTTGGCAAATACAATTTGTGAGAAGTGATCACTCCTGTTAAACATTGTTGGAACCGAAAATTTAACCTAGGGGTGTGTTTCCTAGAAGAACAACATTATACATAAATCCATGTTCTAAAAGAAATAATTTTGCATCTCTGGAAGATATATATTTCATGATAAATTTCGATTGCTAATTTATTGTCTGTGTGTGTTTTTTATGTATATATATATATATATATATATATATATATATATATATATATACGCACACATACACTCTCCAGATTTTTCAAAATATGAAATATATGTGTCTTATATACACTCCCTAAATTCATTCATGTTCATGTATATGGATTTATAATCAATTTTTCACAAGGTCATTCTCAGAAATATTCATCCACCTGAAATACATATTATTTCTAGCACTGAAAACTAACTTCAGTTAATGTTGCATACAAATACTAATACTTCTACAGTAACTGACCCAGTTTAACATCAATGCAAGTACATTCCTATGTGACATGATGTGTATTTTGAAATTCATTTTAATTCAACACTGGTACCTTACTATTTCTTCAATTTATGCACATCATAGGATATATATTTCATCCACAAGTTAGCAAACTTATAGGCATTTGTTTCACTTTCAATCACTTCCTGCTTCAGAAGACATGGATTCTTCCAGGTTTCTTGACTGGTCTTATCATGAGACTTCTTTCCAAATACATTATTTTTTATTTTCTTTATCACTTTTGAAGCAAAACTGACACTCACTTCATGATAAACCATAACTATAATATCACCATTAGATGTATAACTGGTTGGAATGAATGATTTTATATCAATATAGTATTTCTTATATATTTTCTGATATCAGTTTAATCCATTATTTAAAGTGGAACCAGTTATATTATTTATTCACTATATGGTCTATTCATGCATTATCTCTATATTCATAGACACAGGGTACAGCTCTTAGTACCCCCAATACTAATTTATTCGTCTTCTAAATATTGCTCCCAGAAATTGTGGAAGAAATACTCATGTCACCTGATCTACATATGCATGTTATCACAGTAATATTCTGGACACAAAATGCAAAAGTCACACGTATGATTGTACCAAAGCCTAAATGGAAACTGAACATTGATTACTAAAAACATCCATATCCAGGTTGCCTAATGCTCTCAAATGTCAATCCTATTGGTGACCACATTTTTGTTTCTTCCTAAGATTATATATTCAACCTCAAAACTGTTGGAAATGTCTAGTTTTTTCACTCACTTTATACTTTGCCTGGTTTCCTAATGTCTCTATTGATATCTACTTTCCTACATATTTTTCCCAGTTCAACATTGTGACTGACCCTTCACATGTGCTGACATTGACATTCACTCTCTAACCGAAACCCTATTGCTAATGAACTTTGGTCCAAATCCTATACTCTATCTTCTTCCGAAACATACTGACTATCTTCCTGATCCTATCGACTATCCCTTTTTGAGTGGATGTACTCTACTACATTCAATCATCCGAGGTACAAGGTCCTATGCCATTGTATATCGATTTTTCTGAAACATGAATGCAGAACGTAATTCAAAGCTACGTGTCCAAATCTATTGCCCAATGCACTTCTGAGCTTCACATCTTACCTAGATTTCTGTTTCCATACTTATATTTAACCACTATATTTCTATATATTGCAGGTTCCCAATAACATTATTCATCCCACAGAATAATTCCTAACCCAAATCGAAACTGTTATTAACCCTAACCATACACTGTTGACTCAATCTAACATTACAAAAGAGCAGGGACAGGGCTATTCTTTCAATAAGGGATGTAGGTAATCTTCCAACTGCTGAGAACCTCAAAGTTCGATGCAGAAATGATCCCTGGAGAAGATGTAGGCAGCTATGAAGGACCTGAATGAGCAAAAGCCATCTTCCATGGCAAACAATCTGGACAGGACGAAGGGATGTGTATGCATCAGACTCTCTCTTCTTAATGTAGAGAAGATGGACCTAACCAGGCCTGCGTGTAGAGCTGTTCCATGGTGTCTATTTTGATATACCATTCTAACTAGTAAAATTGTCACAGGAAGTAGGGGCACCCTCCAACTCATGGGACCATTGGAAGCAAGTGTTAGGACAAAGTTGTTGCCAAGGCAGTGACCTCATTCAGTTCCAAAGAAAGTGACATACCTCATTTCCTTGGTGATGGAACTCTCTGAAATTGGGATGCAAGAAGCCAGGCACCAAGAGCCAGTCCCAGTCCCAGTCCCAGTGGGCTCACTTGTTTGGATTTACCAAGTACAGAGTCAGACCTTCTTGGTACGTACTGATGTGAGGATGGCCAAATGCCAGTAGAGTTCTGAAGAGGGGCCTTTCTTGAGACAGCAGGTAGTGGCTAACCGCTGGCTCCTCACAGAGTAACAGAGTTGGCCAAGGAGACAAGATCTGAGACCGGACAGCCCATTTCGAGTGGAACATAGTATGGACCACCAGTCAGAGGACACTCAGATAGTTAAAGACCTATTTTTGGGAAGGAGGTGCCTTTTTGGTTGTGGATGTGAGTTTGCGGTTTTGTTTCATGTTCTGAGTATAGGTAGGAAAGGTGGTTGGTTTGGTTTGGAGTCGACTGTTTCTAGTAAGTCTTTAGACAAGGCGAGTGTTTCTATGTCTGTGTAGCCACTGTGTCCGTGGTTTTAGACATTAGAAACGAGAATGCATCAATGGAGGTGTCCTGATTAGTAGAAAGCTTCACAGCATTCATCCTGCACAATTGATTAATGGACTGTTGCTTGCCTTATGGATGGGAAACACCTACTAACTTCCTAAGTTGATGTTTACTTCCTGAATTCTGGCCACTCTCCAGAATAGTATCATGGTTTATTGTCGAAGATATGTACCACCTCCAAACGCTGTGACATGGCCATGTCCTTGATAGCTGAAGGGAATGGAAACATCTCAGGTAACTCAGATATCAGTGTGACCAGTAAAGTCTCAGTGGAGAAGCCCTGATTGGCTCCATTTGCTTATCTATGTTTCTGTAGCCTTGAATGTCAGGAAGGTCTTTGCCTCAGGCCACCCCTTTGTGAAGCCTGAAGAAACAGTTTTCAAATGGAAATGAATGGGCATCACCTGTGGCTCTTTGCCTAATTGCTCTGGAAAGGGATGTGTCTTAATCAGACACTAGGCCCTGTTTGAGGCTGTGGCTAAGATTCTCAGCTCCTGATAGATCTAAAGAAGATCCCATGAGTGCATCCAAAACCAAAATGGCAAAAAATCTGTCATTGTGGATGAAGTCTCTTGCATTCTTCTGTTTGGTTCCTGACCTCCACCAAGTGAGAATAGGGATCCTTTGGATCAAATGAGTTCTTCAAAGTCCTGCAGAACTGCTTGGGTTGTCTCATGATGCCAAATCACATAAAGAATCTATACCTGACAGTCAGTAGGCCTCAAATTGGAGAAGCAGAGCAGTATTTATGGCAGGCCTATTTGATCACTCCTGTTCATAAGAAGGGTGAACAGGCCACCCTTACTTTAGACATATCAGGGGCAAGGGTGCATTATTTGGACACTGTTGGAAACCTGCAGCCAGAGTTAATGATGAGTGTTTATATGGTTAAAGATAAGGGCAATGTGTGAAAGTTTTGGTTTTAAATGTGGTCATTTTTGTGGCGTTTGGAAGAGATGACTGGGTCCACATGGGCTTGAACTCTGGTGTGATTCCCCTTAGAAACTGAGTTCTGGAACTGACCTCAGAGAAGTATTGCCATGAGTTGTGTTGGGATTGTAGGAGGCCATGCATGAGAGTCGCCCTTGAAACCTGAGATCTAGGCCCAGGAAAGCTTTCAACAGATCACTGAGAATCTCAGCAAGGATATCACATGATTTTATTCTGAAAAACTTGGCAGCCACAGTTAAGAGTCAAAACACACATGGACCTCACATTACAGACCTTAAAGGGCCTGGCTACATGTGACCTTTTGGGCACTCTCTGGGAAGCCTTGCCTGTGAGAGTTCCTCAGAGCTTTCATTGAAATGAGCTTCCTCACCATTTAATGGTTCCCGGATGAATGGAAACCCGAAAGTGCCTCCAACTTCATTCTTGAAAAATGGATAGATAGATATCATTAAATTTTTGAAATTCCCAATGACCAGGTGGCACTGGAGAACCATTGGATGTCCCATTGCTGATCATGACTGTACCAGACAGTGACTTGATTTACTGGGTTCCTTGAAAATGGTGTAGAACAGAGATGCCAGTAAGTTAGAGCGTGCTGAGTAGCGGGCCTAGAGCAGTGGTGTGCAGGTGTGTGATAATACATCTGTGGTGTGGCCATGTGGATCTAACATTGGCTTCCAAATTGCTTGTGACTGACTTGGTGCAGCCAGCAGACCATTATATGAAATGGCATCTTGTAATATGGAGAGGTTTCAGGGCAATGTTCAGAATCATGTTGGTATGGTCAAGGGGGCAAGCAATGTGGGATAGAAGCCAAGTTGGGGCATTCTCCTGCAGACCCTGACCCACCACATGTTACAGGACTCCCTCCAGCACTGTTTCCCAGTTGAATTCCTTGTATGTCGTGAAGCAAATACAAAACACCCAGTGCAGCAGCAAGCAACACCAGGAATAGTGGAGGATGACCAAATGGCTTCAAAGTCCACATGGGGAGACACTTAGCCCTCAGTGACCACAGTTTAGCTACAAAGAGTGAATTCAGCACTGCTGCCTCATGTTCATTGGAAAATAAGAAACCATGTCCTCCAGGTCACATAGATGCAGACCAAACTTTGATGGTCTCACTACAAAGGAAGTTAAGCTCCTGACAACAACATATATTTCAACTGCCCAAACTCAGAGGCAGTTTCTCAAGAAGTCTTTAGGCCAGCATAGCTCCATGTTTGTCGAGTGTTTACACTGTCCCTTACTTTTGGAAACTGTTCTACCACCTCCATAGTTGTGTAATGCTGAGCATTTTCCAGTCCAGATATGTATTCACATATTTTCTAACTCTTCTCCTCTAATTGTGTCATACTAGGGGCGAAGATAATTTCAAGGCATTCTTCTGGATGAGAGTGGGAATATTTTTATAGCACATATTTTCATGCATATTAGATTCATTTTCTTATTTTCTAATTGAAATACTGAATCCCTGACACTAACCCATACCCTACTATACTCTGACTACTAATCCTAATATGATGGAGAAAAATAACTCAAACAGAATAGAAATACAAGCATATCAGAGGAGGCATAGTGTATAGTTGGACATGGCTTTTGTGTGACAAAGTGTAGGTGTTATAAATCTAGTCAATTTGTAATTGATATAGTTCTCCATGTGTTTTTAAAGTTAACAAATATGTGAATTCCTCTCTCCCATTCTATGTAGCCTATTCAGCACATCTATTTTTATATGCATATATAGAATCCTACCTGGTATCACACGTACATTCTTGTCAGGTGTCTGACTTGGCAGATACAAATTGTGAGAAGTGATCACTCCTCCTAAACACTGTGGGATCTGAAAATTCATCCTTGGTGTGAGCTTCCTAGTTGAACAATATTATACATAATTCCATGTTAAAGAAAATGAATATTTTTCGATCTGTGGATGATATATATTTCATGATGAATTTCGATTGGCATATATACTACTACTTTTTAATGTGTGTGTGTGTGTGTGTACACACTCCAGATTTTTTAAAATATTAAATATATGTGTCTTATTATACACTCCTTAATTTCATTCTAGTTCATGTATGTGGATTTATAGTCAACATTTCACAAGATTATTCTCGGAAATATTCAACCACCTGAAATACTATTTGTTTCCTATTACTGAAAATTAACTTCAGTGAATCGTGCATACAAATCCTAATATTTCTACAATATTTGACCCAGTTTCTCATCTATGCAAGTAGATTCCTATGGGACATGATGTGTATTTTTATGTTCATTCTTATTCACCACTGGTATTTTACTATTTCTTCAGTTTATGCACATTATAAGATATATATTTCATCCACAAGTTAGCAAAATTATAGGCATTTGTTTCACTTTCAATCATTTTCTGCTTCGGAACACATGTATTCCTCCATGTTTCTTGACTGGTCTTCTCATGAGACTTCTTTCCAAATACATTATTTTCGATTTCCATAATCACTTTTGAAGCAAAACTCACACACCCTTCATGATAATCCATAACCCCAATATGACCATTAGATGTATAACTGGTTGGAATGAATGATTTTATATCAATATAATATTTCTTATATATTTTCAGATATCAATTCAATCCATGATTTAAAGTGAAACCAGTTATATTATTTATTCACTGTATGGTCTATCCATGCTTTTTCTCTATATTCATAGACACAGAGTACACCTCTTTGTAAACTCAATACTAATTTATATGTCTTCAAATTATTGCTCCCAGAAATGGTGGAAGAAATACTCATGTCACCTTATCTACATATACATTTTATCACAGTAATATTCTGGACACAAAAAGAAAACGTCACACTTATGTTTATACCAAAGCCTAAATGTAAAGTGAATATGGATTACTAAAAACATCCATGTCCAAGTTGCCTAATGCTGTCAAAAATCAATCCTATTTGTGACAATATATTTGTTTCTTCCTAAGATTATATATTCAAATTCAACCCTGTTAAAAACATCTAATCCTGTCTCTCACTTTATACTTTTCCTGATTTCATAATGTCTCTATTGATTGCTTTCCTACATATTTTCCCCAGTTAATCATTGTGACTGACTCTTCACATGTGCTGACATTTCCATTCACACTCTAATCGAAACCCTATTGCTAAGGAACTTTTGTTCCAAATCCTATACCCACTCTTCCTCCTAAACCTACTGACTATCTTCCTAATCCTACCGATTAACCCTTTCTGACTGGATGTTCTCTTCTACATTCAATAATCAGGTACAGGGTCTTATGCCATTGTATATCGATCTCTCTGAGACATCTCTGCAGAACATAATTCAATGCTAAGTATCACAATCCCTTGATCCCAATGCTAAGTATCACAATCCCTTGAAGCCCAATCACCTTCTGGGCTTCAAATTTTACTTAGATTTCTGTTTTCATACATATATTTCACCTCATTATTCTTGTACAATTATTCATCCAGCAGAATGATTTCTAACCCAAATCTAACATGTTATTAACCCTAACCATACACTGTTCCCTCAATCTAACTTTACAGACGAGCAGGGACAGAGTTGGTCTTACAATACAGGAATTTAGGGGATCTTCCACCTGCTGAGAACCACAAAGGTCCATGCAGAAATGATCACTGGGGAAGATGTAGGCAGCTATGAAGGACCTGAGAGAGCAAAAGTCATCTTCCCTGGCAAACAACATGGTCAGAATGAAGGGTTGTTTCTGAATCAGCCTCTCTCTTTTTAATGTAGAGAAGATGGACCAAACCAGGCTTGTGTGGAGAGCTGCTCCTGGGTGCCTATGGTTGATATAGCATTCTAACTTGTGAAAGTGTCACAGGAAGTAGGGGCAGCCTCTTTCTCATGGTAGCCTTGGAAGCAACTGTTAGGACACAGAGGTTGCCAAGGCAGTGATCTGATTCAGTTCCTGAAGGAAGTGACCTCACATCACTTCTTTGGTGATGGAACTCTCTGAACTTGGGATCCAGGAAGACAGGAACCCATAGCCAGTCCAGTCCCAGTCCCAGTGGTCTCACTTGTTTGGATTTACCAAGGACACAGTCAGTCATTCTTGGTACCTACTGATGTGAGGATGTCCAAAATGCAGGAAAGCTCTGAAGAGGGGCTTTTCCTGAGAAAGCAGGTATGGCACACTGCTGGCTCCTGACAACTTCACAGAGTTGCACAAGGAAAACAGATCTGAGACAGGAAGGCCATTTCTTTGGAACATACTATGGCCCACGAGTCAGTGGAAACTCCAGATAGTCACAGACCTACTTGGGGGAAGGAGGTGTCTTTGTGGGTGTGGGTGTGGATTTGTGAATTTGTCTCATGTTCTGAGAATAGGTAGGAATGGTGATTTGTTTGTTTTGGCGGGACCTGTTTGTAGTAAGTCCTTTGACAAGGCATGTGTTTGGATATCAGTGTATCCCACTGTGCCCCTGGTTGTAGACATTAGAAAAGAAAATGCATCAATGGATGAGCCCTGTCTAGTTGAAATCTTCTCAGCATTCATCCTGCCCGATTTATGAATGGACTGTGGCTTGTCTTATAGATGGGCAACACCTACTATCTTCCAAAGTTCCTGTTTTCTTCCTGAATTGTGGGCACTCTCCAGAATAGGCTGATGGTTTTGTGTCCAAAATATGTACCACCTCCAAGCTCTGAGACATGGCCATGTACTACATAGCTGAAGGGAATGGTGAGCATCTCAGAAAACTCAGATATCAGTGTGACCAGGAAAGTCTCAGTGGAGAAACCCTGCTTTGGGCATTTTGCTTACCTACTGTTCTTTTGCCCTGAATGTCAGGAATAACTTTGCCTCAGGCCACCCCTTTGTGAAGCCTGAAGAAAACAGTTTTCAAATGGAAATAAATGGGCATCACCTGTGGCTCTTTGCTTAATTGCTTTGGAATGGGATGTGTCTGATTCAGGCTCTTGGCCCCCTTTGAGGCTGTGAGGCTGTGGCTTAGATTCTCAGAACCTGAGGGATCTAAAGAAAGATCTCTTGTGTATCCAAAACCAAAATAGCCAAAAGAGCAGTCATTGTGCATGAAGTCTCTCGACTTCTTCTAAGGATCCTGACCTCCATCAAGTGAGAATCAGGATCTTTTTGGTCAAATGAGTTTTTCAAAGCCCTGCAGAGGCTAGCCCAGAGGTGCTTGGTTTTTCTCATGACTCCATTTAACATTAAGAATCTAAACCCAAGAGTCAGTAGGCCTAAAATTGGAAAATCGAAGCAGTATTAACAGCAAGCCTTTTTGATCACTCATGGTTCACAGGAAGGGTGTCCCGGCCACCATGACTTTAGGCAAATGAGGGGCAAGGGAGCTTATTTGGATACTGTCTTAGGCTGCCCAACTCATGAAAACCACCAGCCAGTGGTTATGATGTGTGTCTATATGGAAGAAGATGAGGGCCATGTGGGAGTGTTTTGGTTTCAATTGTGGTCATTTGTGTGGCGTTTGGAAGAGATGACTGGGTCCACCTGGGATTGAACTCAGGTGTGATTTACCTTAGAGACTGAGTTCTGGAACTGACCTTAGAGAAGTGTTGCCATGAATTTTGTTGGGATTTTAGCAGGCCATGCATGAGTGTCGCCCTTGGAAACTGAGATCTAAGCCCAGGGTTCCTTTCAACAGAGCACTGAGAATCTCAGCCAGGATATCACATGATTTTATTTTGAAAGACTTGGCAGCCATATTTGAGAGTCAAAACACACATGGACCTCACATTGTAGACCTCACTGGGCCTGGCTTCATGTGACCTTGGGCCACTCTTTGGTAAGCCTTGCCTGTGAGAGTTCTCCAGAGCTTTCATCGAAATGAGCTTACTCAACATTTCATGGCTCCTGAATGAATTGAAACCCACAGTGCCTCCAACTTCATCCTTCAAAAATGGCTAGATAAATATCCCCAAATTTTTGAAATTCCCATGACCAGGTGGCACTGGAGAACCTTTGGATGTCCTGTTTCTGATCATGAGTGTACCAGAAAATGACTTCATTGACTGCGTTTCATGAAAATGGTGTAGAACAGAGATGCCAGTAAGTTGGAGCCTGCTGAGTAGTGGGCCTAGAGCAGTTGTGTGCAGGTGTGTGACAATACATCTGTGGTGGGGTCATGTGGATCTTACATTGGCTTCCAAATGGCTTGTGACTGACATGGTGCAGCTAGCAGAACTTTGTATGTAAAGGCATCATGTTGCATGGAGAGTTTTCAGGGCAATGTTCATAATCAAGTTCCTATGGTAAAGGGGGCAAGCAATGGGGGATAGAAGCCTGGTTGGTGCATTCTCCTGCAGACCCTGACACACCATACGTTACAAGACTTTCTCCAGCATTGTGTCCCAGTTTAACTCCTTGTATGTCATGAACCAAATACAAAACATCCACTGCAGCAGCAAGAAACACCACGAAAAGTGGAGGATGACCAAATGATTTCAAAGTCCAGATGAGACACTTATCCCCCAGTGGCCACAGTTTAGTTACAAAGAGTGAATTCAGCACTGCTGCCTCATGTTCATTGGACAATAAGAATTCATGTCCTCCAGGTCACAAAAATGCAGACCCAAGTTTGATGGTCTCACTACAAAGGAAGCTAAAGCTTCTGACAACAACATATATTTCAAGTACCCAACCTCATTGTTAGTATCTCCAGAAGTGTTTAGGCCAGCAGAGTTCCATGTTTGTGGAGTTTTACTCTGTCCCTAAGGTTTGAAAATGTCTCTTCCACCTCAAAAGTTCTGAACTACTGAGCATTTTCCATTCTACGTATGTATTCACAGATTTTCTAACTCTTCTTTTCTAATTGTTTCTTACATGGTGCATGGTTATTTCAAGCCATTGTTCTGAATGAGAGTGGGAATTTTTTTTTGTGTAGCACATATTTGCATACACATTGGATTCATTTTCCAATTTTCCATTCGAAATACTGAATCCCTGACACGAACCCATACCCTACTGGACTCTGACTACTAATTCTAATATGATGCAGAAACGTAACACAAACAGAATCGAAATACAAGCAGTTCAGAGGAGGCATGGTGTATAGTTGTTCTTGCCTTTTGCATGATAAATGTTAGGTGTTATAAATCCAGTCTATTTTTAATTGAAATAGATCTCCATGTGTTTTTAAAGTTAACAAATATGTGAATTCCTGTCTCCCTTTGTCTGTAGCCTATTCAGCACATGTATTTTTATATGCACATATCAAATCCTACCTGGTGTCACACCTACATTCTTGTGAGGAGACTGACTTAGGAGATAAAATTTGTGAGAAGACATCACTCCTCCTAATCGATGTTGGAACTGAAAATTCAAATAATGGGTGAGCTTCCTAGTAGAACAACAGTATACATAAATCCCTGTTAAGAAAATTGAATATTTTTGGATCTGTGATTGATGTATATTTCATGGTGAATTTCGATTTGCATATATGTTGCTACATTTTAATATCTGTGTTTGTCTGTGTGTGTATACACACACACACACACACACACACTCTCCAGATTTTTCAAAATATGAAATATATGTATCTTATTTACACTCCCTAAATTTATTTATGTTCAAGTATGTGGATTTATAATCAACTTTTCACAAGATTTTTCTCAGAAATATTTATCCACCTGAAATACATATTTGTTTCCTAGTCCTGAAAACTAACTTCAGTGAATGGTACATACAAATCCTGTTGATAGCCACAGCCAAGGGTCTCCAGTAAGGACCATATGTACTATTGCACAACCAAAGGCAGGCATGGTCCCTAAGCCACATGCTTGTTGTTTAAACAGAGAGAGGGAGATGTTGAGAGCCACAGCCAAAGGGGCCCCAGGAAAACTTCAGCTGCCAGCAAACTTCCAGCTGCCGGCTGATGATTGGCTCACAGCGGCCCCAGCAACATCTAGCTGATTGGCTCCTCTGCGGTGATGTTCATTGCAGATGCTCATTGAGCTGTTTCCCCGCCCTTTCAGACTGCCAGTGGATGATTGGCTAACAGAGGCCCCAGCAACATCTAGCTGATTGGCTTCTCTGTGGTGATGCTCAATGGGATGTTTCCCTGCCCTTTCAGACAACGGAGCTGCTCATTGGTGGACTTTTTTGGCTCCGCCCATGTGACCCAGCCAATCAGCCTCAAAAGGAGGAGGCTTGTGGTTGAGGGACAGGCTTGTGGGAAGACTGTGGTGGCAGTTGGGCTCTGAGGGTTTTTCCTGAGAAGCTGTTTTGTTTGGCTTGTGTGGTTCTAAAAATAAAGTTCGTTTTTTTGACAATTGGCTCCTGAATTGTGCCCAGCCAGACTGATGATAATCATGTAAAATGTTGATTTTAAATCCACATACATGAACTTGAATGAATTTAGGGAGTGTATAATAAGACACATATATTTCATATTTTGGAAAATATGGAAAATCTGGTGAATATATATATATATATATATATATATAAACACACACACACACAACAATAAAATGGAGCAATATATATGCCAATCGAAATTTATCATGAAATATATATCATCCACATATCTAAAGATATTCATTTTACTGAACATGGATTTATGTGTGATGTTGTTCACTAGGAAGCTCACCCATAGGTTGAATTTTCAGTTCCATCAGTATTTAGGGGAAGTGATCTATTCTCATAATTTGTATATTCCAAAGTAAGTGAGCTCACAAGAATGTACGTGTGTTACCAGGTAGGAGTCTATATATGCATAAAAATATACATGTTCTAAAGAGGCTACAGAGAAAAGGAGACAGGAATTTACATATGTGTTAACTTTGAAAACTCATGGAGAAATATTACAATGAAAAGTTGACTGGATTTATAACACATATCCTTGATAAAGAGAAGGAAAATCCAAGTATACACCATGCCTCCTACAAAGGCCTGTATTTCTATTCTGTTAGGTTTCTTTTTCTCCATCATTTTAGGATAAGTAGTCAGAGTCTAGTAGGGTATGGGTTAGTGTCGGGAATTCAGTATTGCAAATGGAAAATAGGATAATGTATCCAATGTGTATGCAAATATGTGCTACACAATAATCTTCCCATTCTCACCTAGAACAATGCCTTGACATTACCTTTGCCCCAAGTGAGACACAATTAGAGAAGAAGAGTTAGAAAATCTGTGAATGCATATCTGGAATGGAAAATTCTCAGGAGTTCTCAACCTGGGAGCAGGTAGAGGAGTTTCCAGAAGTAAGGGATTGGGTAAACACTCCACAACCATGGAGCTCTCCTGGAAAAAAGACTTCTGGAGAAACTGCCTCTGAGGTGTGGCACTTGAAATATATGTTGTTGTCAGGAGCTTTGTCTTCATTTGTAGTGAAACCATCAAAGCTGGGTCTGAATCTATGTGACCTGGAGAACATGGTTTCTTATTTTCCAATGAACCTGAGGCAGCAGTGCTGATTTCTCTCTTTGTAGGTAAACAGAGGCCACTGGGCCAAAGTGTCTAACCGTGTGGACTGTGAAGCCATTTAGTCATCCTCCAATTTTCATGGTGTTTCTTGGTGCTGAACTGGGAGTTTGGTATTTGCTTCAAGAAATACAAGGATTTCAACTGGGACACAGTGTTGGAGGGAGTTCTGTGACATGTGGTGGGTCAGAGTCTCCAGGAGAACGCACCAACCTGGCTTCTATCCCACATAGCTTGCCCCCTTGAACATAGCAACCTGATTCTGAACATTGCCCTGAAACCTCTCCATATAACAAGATGCCTTTGCATATAAGGGTCTGCTGGGCGCACCATGTCAGCTAAAAGCCATTTGGAAGTCAATGGCAGATCCACATGGCACCAGCATAAATATTTTATCACACACCTGCACACCACAACTCTGGGCCAACTACTCCGCAGTCTCCATGTAACCGGCATCTCTGTTCTATACCACTTTCATTATACCCAATCAATCAAGGCACTGTCTGGTAAACTAATGATCAGCAAGAGGACATCAAAGGTTCTCCAGTGCCACCTCATCATGCGAATTTCAAAAATTTCATGGTATTTATCTAGCCATTTTACAAGGATGAAGTTGGAGGCATTGTGGGTTTCAATTCTTTCAGGAATCATTCAATGTTGAGGAAGCTCATTTCAATGAAAGTTCTGGAGAACTCTCACAGGCAAGGCTTTCCAAAGAGTGGCCAAATAGTCACATGAAGCCAGGCCAATTGAGGTCTACAATGTGAGGTCCATGTGTGTTTTGACTCTCAACTATGTCTGGCAAGTATTTCAAAATAACATCATATGATATTCTGTCTGAGATTCCCAGTGCTCTGTGGAAAGCCAACCCGGGCCTAGATCTCAGTTTCAAAGGGCGACTCTCATGGGTGGCTGCCTAAAATCCCAACACAAATCATGGCAATACTTCTCTGAGGTCAGGTCCAGAACTCAGTCTCTAAGGGGAATCACACCAGAGTTCAAGCCCTGGTGGACTCAGTCATCTCTTCCGACTGCCACATAAATGACCACAATGAAAACCAAAACACTCCCAAATGGCCCTCATCTTCTTCCATATAGACACTCATCATAACCTCTGGCTTGACATTTCCTTGAGGGGTACAGCCCAAGACAGTGTCCAAAATAATCTCCCTTTCCTCTCATTTGCCTAAAGTCAGGGTGGCCTGGACACCCATTTTGTGAACCATGAGTGATCAAATAACCCTGACTTTAATACTGCTCTGCTTCTCCAATTTCAGGCCTACTGTCTGTGGAGTATAGATTCTTGATGTGAATTGGAGTAATGAAAAAACCCAATAACCCATTGGCTACCCTCTGCAGGGTTTTGAAGAACTCATTTGACCCAATATATCCCTATTCTCATTTTATGGAGGTCAGGAACCTTACAGAGGAAGGTGAGAGACTTCATCCTCAATGACTGCTTTTTGGGCCATTTTGGTTTTTCATGTGCCTTCTGGAATGTTACATATTTTTTTTTGGTTTTAGTCCCTTCTGGAATGTTACATAATTTTTTTCTTTAGACATTATTGCCAGAGTTCCTATCTTCATCCCAGTGCAGGTGAAATCAAAGATAATACCAATCTACAGCTTCTGCAATAGCCATCAATGTACTGCTTGCAGAACTTGCCTGGACACATTGTGAACTCACCTAAATGCATTGTGAACTATCTGTTGGTGCAGCGACTTGTGGTAGTGTTGGGGTATCTTTGCTGATGATGTCATCGGTGGTACAATTTTTCCAAAAGGAGCCGTCAATTGGCTTGGTGTATCTTCCTCTCTTCTGCGTGTCATGATCGTCCAGCTAAAATTTGGGGGGCCAACAGAGGTGAGTCAAAGAACCTCACCCACCCCCGCTGGTACAAAGACCTCTCCACAGGTGTGGCTCTTTACTGGATGGGTAGTCAGTGACGGGTAAGATCCAATTGCAATGTTACCAACTTAACGGGTAAAGACCATATGTACTATTGGACAACCTAAGGCAGGCACGGTCCCTAAGACACATGCGTGTTGTTTAAACAGAGAGGGGAAGATGTTGAGAGCCACAGCGGAAGCGGCCCCAGCAAAATTCCTGCTGGCAGCAAACTTCCAGCTGCCAACTGATGATTGGCTCACAGCGGCCCCAGCAACACCTAGCTGATTGGCTCCTCTGCAGTGATGCTCAATGGGCTGTTTCCCTGCCCTTTCAGACCACAAAACTACTCATTGGGGGACTTTTTTGACTCCGCCCACATGGCCCACCCAATCGGCCTCAAGAGCAGGAGGATTGTTGGAGGCGGAGAGAGGCTCGTGTGGGAGGGAGAGGTTTTGGGAAGCCAGTGGTGGCAGTTGGGGCTCTGAAGGTTTTTCCTGAGAGGCTGTTTTGTTTGGCGTGTGTGGTCCCAAAAATAAAGTTAGTTTCTTTTGACAAGTGGCTCCTGATTGTGCCCAGCAAGACTGCGGCATTATCCTAATATTTCTAAAATAACTGACCCAGTTTAACATCAATGCATGTAGATTCCTGTGGGAGAGGACATGATGTGTATTTTGACGTTCATTTTTATGTAACAGTGGTACATTACTATTTCTTCAGTTTACGCACATCATAGTATATATATTTGATCCACAAGTTCACAAATTTATAGGCATTTGTTTCACTTTCAATCACTTTCTGCTTCAAAACACATGTATTCCTCCAGGTTTCTTGACTGGTCTTTTCATGAGACTTTTTTCCAAACACATTTTTTCCGATTTCCATAATCACTTTTGAAGCAAAACTTACACATTCTTTATGAAAAATCATAATGCTGGTATAACCATTAGATATATTACTGGTTGGAATGAAGAATTGTATATCAATGTAAGATTTTCTGTATATTTTCAGATATCAATTCAATCCATTATTTAAAGTTAGAACCAGTTATAATACTTATTTACAGTATGGTCTACTCATGCATTATCTCTATAATTATAGACACAGTGTACACCATTTTTACCTCCAAAAATAATTTATACGTCTTCAAAATATTGCTCCCAGAAATGGTGGAAGAAATACTCATGTCACCTGATCTACATATTCATTTTACCACAGTAATATTCTGCACACAGAAAGAAGAGGTCAAACTTATGTTTGTACCAAAGCCTAAATGGAAAGTGAGCATGGATTATGGAAAACATCCATGTCCATATTGCCTAATGCTCTCAAAAGTTCATCCTATTGGTGATTACATGTTTGTTTCTTCCTAAGATTATATATTCAAACTCAAGCCTGTTGAAAATGTATAATTCTATCACTCACTTAATACTTTGCCTGATATCCTAATGTCAATTGATATCCGCATTCCTACTTTTTTTCCCCAGTTCATCCTTTTGACAGACTCTCCACATGTGCTTACAATTACATTCACTCTCTATCCGAAACCCTATTGCTAAAGATCTTTTCATTCAAATCCTATACTCACTCTTCTTTCAAAACCTACCGACTATCTTACTAATCCTACAAATTATTCCTTTTTGACTGGATGTTCTCTTCAACATTCAATCAACCAAGGTACAAGGAATTATGCCATTGTATATCGATTTATCTGAGATATCTGTGCAGAATATAATTCAAAGCTAAGAATCCCAGCCAAGGGTCCAATGCAATTCTGGGCTTAAAATATTACCTAGATGTCTGTTTTCATACTTATATTTCACTTATATTCTTATAAATATCGCACGTTCCCAATACCATAATTCATCCCGCAGAATGATTCCT
This sequence comes from Callospermophilus lateralis, assembly GCF_048772815.1. Lineage (NCBI taxonomy): Eukaryota > Metazoa > Chordata > Mammalia > Rodentia > Sciuridae > Callospermophilus > Callospermophilus lateralis. The sequence continues at coordinate 1,408,473 of NW_027514090.1, forward strand.
AACCCAAATGGAACATGTTATTAACCCTGACTATACACTGTTCTCTCAATCTAACTTTACTTAAGAGCAGGGACAGAGTTGGTCTTTCAATACAGAAATTAGGGGATCTTCCACTTGCTGAGAACCTCCAAGGTCATTAAAAAAATGATCCCTGGATTAAATGTAGGCAGCTATGAATGATGTCAGAGAGCAAAAGTCATCTTCCATGACAAACAACCTGGTTAGCATGAAGGGATGTGTCTGAATCAACATTTCTTTTCTTAATGTATAGAAGATGGACCAAACCAGGCCTATCTGGAGAGTTTTTTTGGGTTGCCTATGGTTGATATACCATGAAAACTTGTGAAAGTTTCACTGGAAGTAGGGGCAGCCTCCAACTCATTGGACTCCTGGAAGCAACTGTTAGGACAAATTGGTTGCCAAGGCAGTAACCTAATTCAGTTCCTGAAGGAAGTGACCTACGTCATTTCCTTGGTGAAGGAATTCTCTGAACTTGGGATCCATGAAGACAGGCACCCAGAGCCAGTCCCAGTCCCAGTCCCAGTGGGCTCACTTGTTCGGTTTTACCAAGGACAGGGTCAGTCTTTCTTGGTACCTACCTATGTGAGGATGGCCAAAGGCCAGGAGAACTCTGAAGAGGGACCTTTTCTGAGAAAGCAGGTAGTGGCTCACCGCTGGCTCCTGACAACTTCACAGTGTTGGCCAAGGGGACCAGATCTGAGTCAGGACAGGACATTTCGGGAGAACATTGTATGGCCCACCAGTCAGAGGACACTGTGGATAGTCACAGACCTACTTGGGGGAAGGAGGTGCCTTTGTGAGAGTGGTTGTGGTTTTGTGGTTTTGTCACATGTTCTGAGAATACGTAGGAAATGCGGTTTGTTTGGTTTGGATTGGACTGTTTCTAGTAAGTTGTTTGACATGTGAGTGTTTCTATATCTGTGTATCCCACTGTGTCTGTGGTTGTAGACATTAGAAAAGAGAATGAATTAATGGATGTGTCCTGTCTAGTAGAAAGCTTCCCCGCATTAATCCTGCCCAATTGATGAATGGACTGCGGCTTGCCTTCTGGATGGGCAAAACCTACTATCTTCCTAAGATCCTGTTTTCTTCCTGAATTCTGGCCACTCTCCAGAATAGGCTCATGGTTTTGTGTCCAAGATATATACCACCTCCAAGCTCTGTGACATGGCCATGTACTTGATAGCTGAAGTGAATGGGAAGCATCTCAGAAAACTCAGATATCAGTGTGACCAGGAAAGTCTCAGTGGAGAAACCCTGCTTTGGGTCTTTTGCTTACCTGTTCTTCTGTTGCCCTAAATGTCAGGAAGGTCTTTGCCTCTGGCCAGCCCTTTGTGAAGCCTGAAGAAAACAGTTTTCAAATGAAAATGAATGGGCATCACCTGTGGCTCTTTGCTTAATTCCTTTGTAAAAGGATGTGTCTGAATCAGTCTCTTGGTTCTGTGTGAGGTTGTGGCTTAGATTCTCAGCACCTGATGTGTCTAAAGATAGATTCCATGAGTGCATTCAAAACAGAAATGGCAAATGAGTCTCTTGCCTTCCTCTATTAGATTCCTGACCTTCATCAAGTAAGAATCGGGATTCTTTAGTTCAAACGAGTTCTTTGAACCCCTGCAGAAGTGCATGGGTTTTCTGATGACTCCAAATCACATAAAGAATCTATACCTGACAGTCAGTAGGCCTCAAATTGGAAAAGCAGAACAGTATTAACGCTATGCCTATTTGATCAGTTCTGGTTCACAGGAAGGGTGTGTAGGCCACCCTGACTTTCGGCAAATGAGGGGCAAAAGAGCTTATTTTGGACAGTGTCTTGGTCTGCGCCCCTCATGGAAACCTCCAGCCAGATGTTATGATGAGTGTCTATATGGAAGAACATGAGGGCCATGTGGGAGTGTTTTGGTTTTAATTGTGGTCATTTGTGTGGCACTGGGAAAAGATGACTGCATTCACCTGGGTTTCAACTCTTGTGGGATTCCCCTTGGAGACTGAGTTCTGGAACTGACCTTAGAGAAGTATTGTCATGAATTGTGTTGGGATTTTCGGAGGCCACGCATGAGAGTCACCCTTGGAAACTGACATCTAGGCCCAGGGTGGCTTTCCACAGAGCACTGGGAATCTCAGCGAGGATATCACTTGATTATATTTTGAAAGACTTGGCAGCAATAGTTGAGAGTCTAAACTCACATGGACCTCACATTGTAGACCTCAATGTGGCTGGCTTTATGTGACCTTGGGCCACTCTTTCAGAAGACTTGCCTGTGAGAGTTCTCTAGAGCTTCCATTGAAATTGGCTTCCTCAACATTTAATGGTTCCTGAATGAATTGAAACCCACAGTACCTCCAACTTCATCCTTGAAAAATGGCTAGAAAATACCATGAAATTTTTGAAATTTCCATGACCAGCTGGCACTGGAAAACCATTTGATGTCCTGTTGCTTATCATGAGTATACAAGACAGTGCCTGGTTTGACTGAGTTTCATGATAATGGTGTAGAAAAGATATGCCAGTAAGTTGAAGCCTGCTGAGTAGTGGGCCAAGAGCAGTAGAGTGTAGGTGTGTGAAAAAACATCTGTGGTGGGGCCACGTGGATCTGCCATTGGCTTAGAAATGGTTTCTGACTGACATGGTGCAGCTAGCAGATCTTTGGATGTAAAGGCATCTTGTTGTATGGAGAGGTTTCAGGGCAATGTTCAGAATCATGTTGCTATGGTCAAGGGGGCAACTATGTGTGATAGAAGCCTGCTTGGTACATTCTCCTGCTGATCCTGACCACCACACGTGACAGAACTCCCTGCAGCACTGTATCGCAGTTAAACTCCTTTATTTCATAAAGTAAATACCAAACTTTCAGTGCAGCATCAAATAACATGACGAAATGTGAAGGATGAACAAATGGCTTCACAGTCCACACAGGGAGACACTTAGCCCCCAGTAGCCCCAGTTTGCCTACAAAGAGAGAATTCAGCACTGCTGCCTCGTGTTCATATGAAAATAAAAAACCATGTTCTTCAGGTCACATATATGCAGACTCAGCTTTGATGGTCTTACTACAAAAGAAGCTAAAGCTCCTGACAACAACATATATTTCAAGTGCCCAACCTCAGAGGCATTTTCTCAAGAAGTCTTAAGGCCGACACACCTCCATGTTTGGGGTATTTACCCTGTCCCTTACTTTTGGAAACTCCTCTACCACCTTCAAGGTTGTGAACTCCTGATCATTTTCCATTCCAGATAGTTATTATGAACTCAACCAACAACAAGTGCTGGCGAGGATGTGGAGAAAAGGGTACACTTGTACATTGCTGGTGGGACTGCAAATTGGTGCAGCGAAATTGGAAAGCAGTATGGAGATTTCTTGTAGAGGTGGGAATGGAACCACCATTTGACCCAGGTATTCCCCTTCTCAGTCTATTCCCTAAAGACCTAAAAATAATGCTACAGGGACACTGCTACATTGATGTTCATAACAGCACAATTTACAATAGCAAGACTGTGGAACCAACCTAGATGCACTTCCATAGATGAATGGATAAAAAATGTGGCATTTATACACAATGGAGTATTACTCTGCATTAAAAAATGACAAAATCATATAATTTGCAGAGAAATGGATGGCATTAGAGCAGATTATGCTAAGTGAAGCTAGCCAATCCCTAAAACCAAATGCCAAATGTCTTTTTTGATATAAAGAGAGTAACTAAGAACAGAGTAGGGACGAATAGAATGAGAAGAAAATTAACATTAAACAGGGATGAGAGGAGGAAGGGAAAGGGAGAGAGAAGGGAAATTGCATGGAAATAAAAGGAGACCCTCAGGGTTATACAAAATTACATACAAGAGGAGGTGAGGGAAAGGAAAAAATTATACAAGGGGGAGAAATGAATTACAGTAAAGAGGTAGAGAGAGAAGAGGGGAGGGGAGGTAAGGGGAGGGGGATAGTAGAGGTTAGGAAAGGCAAGAGAATACGACAGACACTAGTATGGCAATATGTAAATCAATGGATGTGTAACTGATGTGATTCTGCAATCTGTTTACGGGGTAAAAATGGGAGTTCATAACCCACTTGAATCACAGTGTGGAATATGATATATCAAGAACTATGTAATGTTTTGAACAAGCATAAATAAAAATTAAAAAAAAGAAAACTAACTTTGGTGAATGGTGCAAAGAAATCCTAATATTTCTACAGTAAGTAACACAGTTTAACATCAATGTGAGTAGATTCCTGTGGGACATGATGTGTATTTTGATGTTCATTTTTATTCAGCACTGGTACATTACTATTTCTTCAGTTTATTCACATCATATTATAATATTTCATCCACAAGTAAGCAAATTTATCGTCATTTTTTTCAATTTCAATCACTTCCTGCTTCAGAACTCATGAATCCCTCGGTGTTCCTTGACTGGCATTTTCATGAGACTTCTTTCCAAACACATTATTTTCGATTTCCATAATCACATTTGAAGCAAAACTCACACAAACTTCATGATAAATCATACCCTAATATTAACATTAGGTGTATAACTGGTTGTCATGAATGATTGCATATCAATATAAGATTTCTTATATATTTTCAGATATCAATTCAATCCATTATTTAAAGTGGAACAAGATATATTATTTATTGAAATTAAAGTCTATTCATGCATTATCTGTATATTCATAGAAACCGGGTACACCTCTTTTTACCCCCAATTCTAATTTATACGTCTTCAAAATACTGCTCATAGAAATGTTGGAAGAAATAATCATGTCATCTGATCTACATATACATTTTATCACAGTAATATTCTGGAAACAAAATGCAAATGTCCCACTTAGGATTGTACCAAAGCCTAAATAGAAAGTGAACATGGATTACTAACAACATCCATGTCCATGTTGCCTAATGCTCTCAAATGTCAATCCTATTGGTGACCTACATATTTGTTTCTTCCTAAGATTAGAAATTCAATCTCAACCCTGTTGAAAATGTCTTATCCTATCACTCACTTTATACTTTGCCTGATTTCCTAATGTCTCTATTGATATCTGCTTTTCTACAAATTTTCCCCAGTTCATCATTGTGTCTGATTTCTTCATATGTGCTGACATTTATATTCACTCACTGGCCGAAAAAAAATTGCTAAAGAACTTTTGTTACATATCTTATACTAACTCTACTTGCTAAACATAAAGACTATCTTCTTAATCCTAGCGACAATCCCTTTTGACTGGATGTTCTCTTCAGCATTCAATCATCCAAGTTTCAAGTTCCTCTGCCATTGTATATCGATTTATTTGAGAAATGTGTGCAGATAGTAATTCAAAGCTAAATATCCCAATCAACGGCCCAATGCCCTTCTGGGATTCAAATCTTACTTTAATTTCTGTTCTCATACATATATTTAACCTCGATATTCTTATAAATATCACAGGTTCCCAATACCATTATTAATCCAGCAGAATGATTCCTAACCCAAATCGAACATGAAATTAACCCTAACCATACACTGTTCACTCAATCTAACTTTACAGAAGAGCAGAGACAGATTGTTCTTACAATACAGGAATGTAGGGGATCCTCCACCTGTTAAGAACCTCAAAGGTCCATGCAGAAATGATCCCTGGAGAAGATGTAGGCAGCAGTGAAGGACCTGAGAGACAAAAAGTCATTTTCCATGGCAAACAACCTGGTCAGGATGAAGGGTTTTGTCTGAATCAGCCTCTCTCTTCTTAATGCAGAGAAGATGGACCAAACCAGGCTTGTGTGGAGAGCTGTTCCCGGGTGCCTAAGGTTGATATACCATTCTAAGTTGTGAAAGTGTCCAAGGAAGTAGGGGCAGCCTCCATCTCATGGGACCCTTGGAAGCAACTGTTAGGACAAAGTGGTTGCCAAGGCAGTGACCTCATTCAGTTCTTGAAGGAAGTGACCTACCTCACTTCCTTGTTGATGGAACTTTCTGAACTTGGGACCAAGGAAACCAAGCACCAGAGCCAGTCCCAGTCCCAGTCCAAGTGGTCTCATTTGTTTGGAATCACCAAGGACAGAGTCAGTATTCTTGGTACTGACTGATGTGAGGATGGCCAAATGCCAGGAAAGATCTGAACAGGGGCCTTTCCTGACTAAGCAGGTAGTGGATCACCGCTGGCTCCTGACGGCTTCACAGAGTTGGACAAGGAGACCAGATCTGAGACAGGACAGAGCATTACCGGGGAACATAGTATGGCAAACCTGTCAGAGGACACTCCGGATAATCACAGCCCTACTTGGGGGAAGGAGGTGTCTTTTTGAGTGTGGGTGTGTGGTTTTGTCTCTGTTCTGAGAATAGGTAGGAAAGGAGGTTTCTTTGGTTTGGAGTGAACTGTTTCTAGTAAGTCGTTTTACAAGGTGAGTGTTTCTACGTCTGTGTATCCCACTGTGTCCGTGGTTGTATACATTAGAAAAGAGAATGCATCAATGCATGTGTCCTCTCTAGTAGAAAGCTTCTCAGCATTCATCCTGCCCAATTAATGAATGGAGTGTGGTTTCCATATCGATAGGCAACACCTACTACCTTTTTAAGTCCCAGTTTTCTTTCTGAATTCTGACAACTCTTCAGAATAGGCTCTTGGGTTTGTGTCCAAGATATGTACCACCTCCAATCTCTGTCACATGGCCATGTACTGGATATCTGAAGGGAATGGCCAGCATCTCAGAAAACTCAGATATCAGTGTGACCAGGAAAGTCTCAGTGGAGAAAGCCTGTTTTGGGCCTTTTGCTAACCTATTGTTCTGTTGCCCTGAATCTCAGGATGTCTTTGCCTCTGGCCACCCCTTTGGGAAGCCTGAGGAAAACATTTTTCAAATGGAAATGAAGGGCATCACCTGTGTCTCTTTGCTTAATTGCTTTGGAAAAAGATGTGTCTGAATCAGCCTCTTGGCCCTGTGTGAGGTTGTGGCTTAGATTCTTAGCACCTGATGGATCAAAAGAAAGATCCCATGTGTGCATCCAAAACCAAAATGGCAAATATTCACTCATTGTGAATGAATTATTTTACCTTCCTCTGTTAGGATCCTGACTTCCATCAAGTGAGAATAGGAATCCTTTGGGCCAAATGAGTTCTTCAAATCTCTGCAGAGGGGCTTGGGTTTTCTCATGACTCAAACTCACATAAAGAATCTAAACCACAGACTCAGAAGGCCTCAAATTGAAAAAGCCAAGCATTATTAATGGCAGGCCTATTTGATCACTCCTGGTTTACAGGAAGTGTGTTCAGGCCACCTTGATGTTTGACAAATGAGGGGAACAGGACCTTAATTTGGACACTGACTTGGGCTGTGGATCTCATTGAAAACTCCAGCCAGACGTTATAAGGAGTGTCTATATGGAATAAGATGAGGACCATGTGGGAGTGTTTTGGTTTTAATTGTGGTCATTTGTGTGGCGGTTGGAAGAGATGACTATTCCACTGGGCTTGAACTCTGGTGTGATTCCCCTTAGAGACTGAGTTCTTGAACTGACCTCAGAGAAGTATTGCGATGAATTGTGTTGGGATTTTAGGAGGCCACACATGAGAGTCGCCCTTGGAACCTGAGATCTAGGCCCAGGTTGGATTTCCACAGAACACTGGGAATTTCAGCCCGGATATTACATACAATTTTTCTTAAAGACTTGGCAGCCATATTTGAGTTTAAAACACACATGGACCTCACATTGTAGATCTCAATGGGCCTGGCTTCATGTGACATTTTGGCCACCCTTAGGGAAACCTTGCCTGTGAGAGAGCTCCAGAGCTTTCATTGAAATTAGCTTCTTCACCATTTAATGGTTCCTGAATTAATTGAATCCCTCAGAACCTCAAACTTCATCCGTGAAAAATGGCTAGAAAATTACCATGAAATTTTTGATATTTTCATGATCAGCTGGCACTGGAAATACTTTGGATGTCCTGTTTCTGATCCTGAGTATACCAGACACTGCCTTGATTGACTTTGTTTCATGAAAATGGTGTAGAACAGATATGCCAGTAAGTTGGAGCCTGGTGAGTAGTGGGCCTAGAGCAGTGGTATGCAATTGTGTGATAAAACATCTGCCATTGGCTTCCAAATGGCTTGTGACTGACATGGTGCAGCCAGCAGACCCATATATGTAAAGGCATCTTGTTATATGGAGAGGATTCACTGCAATGTTCAGAATCATGTTGCTATTCTCAAGGGGGCAATCTACATAAGATAGAACCTTGGTTGGTGCATTCTCCTGAAGACCCTGACTCACCACACCTTAAAGTACTCCCTCCACCACTCTGTCCCATTGTAACTCCTTGTATTTCTTGAAGCAAATACCAAACTCCCAGTGGAGCAGCGAGAAACACCACGAAAAGTGGAGGATGACCAATTGGCTTCACAGTCCACACTGAAAGACACTTAGACCCCAGTGTCCATAGTTTACCTACAAAGAGAGAATTCAGCACTGCTGCCTCATGTTCATTTTATAATAAGAAACCATGTCCTCCAAGTAACATAGATGCAGACCCAGCTTTGATGGTTTCTCTACAAAGGAACTAAATCTCCTCACAACATCAAATATTTTAAGTGGCCACCCTTACAGGCAGTTTCTCAAAAAGTATTTAGGCCATCAGAGCTACATGTTTGTGGAATGTTTACCCTGTCCCTTACTTTTAGAATCTTCCCTACCACCTCCAAAGTTGTAAACTCCTGAGTATTTTCCATTCCAGATATATTTTCACAGATTTTCTAACTCTTATCCTCTAATTGTGTCTTACTTGAGGAGAATGTAATGTCAAGGCATTGTTCTGGATGAAAGTGGGAAGATTTTTGTGTAGCACATATTTGCATACAAATTGGATTCAATTTCCTATTTTCCATTAGAAATGCTGAATCCCTGAAACTAACATATACCCTATTAGACTCTGACTACTAATCCTAATATGATGGAGAAAAATAACACAAACAGAATAGAAATACAAGCAGTTTAGAGGAGGTATGTTTTATAGTTGGAGTTGCCTTTTGCATGGTATAGTGTAGAAGTTATAAATCTAGTCAATTATTTGTTGAAATAGTTCTCCATGCGTTTTTAAAGTTAACAAATAAGTGAATGCCTGTCCCCTTTCTCTGTAGCCTATTCAGCACACGTATTTTTATATGCACATATAGAATCCTAGCTGGTACCACACGCACATTCTTGTGAGGTGGCTGACTTGGCAGATACAAATTGGAAGAAGAGATCACTCCTCCTAAACGCTGCTTGAACTGATAATTCAAATGTGAGTGAGCTTCCTAGTTGAACAACATTATACATAAATCCATGTTCAGTAAAATGAATATATTTGGATCTGTGGATGATATACATTTCATGGTGAATTTCGTTTTGCATATATATTGCAATTTTTAATGTCTCTCTCTGTGTGTGTATATAAATATATATATATATAGATACACTCTCAGATTTTTCAAAATATGAAATATGTGTCTTATTACACACTTCCTAAATTCATTCATATTTATGTTTTGGATTTATAATCATCTTTTCACAAGATTATTCTCAGAAATATTCATCCACCTGAAATACGTATATGTTTCTTAGTACTGTTTCCACCCCAGATATGCATTCACGGATTTTCAAACTCTTCTACTCTAATTGTGTCTTACTTGGGGTGAAGGTAATGTAAAGGCATTGTTCTGGATGAGAGTGGGAAGATAATTGTGTAGCATATATTTTTATACACATTGGATTCATTTTCCTATATACCATTGAAAATACTGAATCCCTGACAATAACCCATACCCTACTATACTCTGTCTACTAATCCAAATATGATGGAGAAAAACAACCCAAACAGAATAGAAATACAAGCAGTTCAGAGGAGGCGTGGGGTATAGTTGGACTTGCCTTTTGCATGATAAATGGTAGGTGTTATAAATCTAGTCAATTTTTAATTGAAATAGTTCTCCATGTGTTGTTAAAGTTAACAAATATGTAAATTCCTGTCAGCCTTTCTCTGTAGCCTATTCAGCACATGTATTTTTAAATGCTTATATAGAATCCTACCTGGTATCACACGTTCATTTTTGTGAGGTGACTGACTTGGCAGATACAACTTGTGAGAAGAGATCACTCCTCTAAACGCTTTTGGAACTGAAAATTCAAACTATGGGTGAGCTTCCTAGTAGAACAACATTATACATAAATCCTTGTTCAGTAAAATAAATATTTTTGCATCTGTGGATGCTATATATTTTATGATGAACCTCGATTGGCGTATATATTCCTACATTTTAATGTCTGTGTGTGTGTGTGTGTTGTGTGTGTGTATGTGTATATATGTATATACACATATATATAATTATGAATATATATATATATATACATATATATACTGTCCTGATTTTTAAAATATGAAATATATGTATCTAAATACACTCCCTAAATTCATTCATGTTCAAAAATGTGGATTTATAATCAACTTTTCACAAAATTATTCTCAGAAATATTTATCCACCTAAAATACACATTTTTTCGTAGTTCTGAAAACTAACTTCAGTAAATGTTGCTTACAAATCCTAATATTTGTACAGTAACTGACCCAGATTAACATCAATCAAGTAGATTCGTATGGGACATGATGTGTATTCTGACGTTTATTTTCATTCAACACTGGTACATTACTATTTCTTCCATTTTTGCAAATCATAGGATATATATATTTCATCCACAAGTTCACAAATTTATACGCATTTGTTTCACAATCACTTCCTGCTTCATAAAACATGTATTCCTCCAGGTTTCTTGACTGGTCTTTTCATGAGACTTCTTTCCAAACACATTATTTTCGATTTCCATAATCACTTTTGAAGCAAAACTCACACACCCTTCATGATAAACCATAACCTTAATGTGGCCATTAGATATATAACTGGTTGGAATGAATGTTTGTATGTCAATATAAGATTTCTTGTATTTTTTCAGATATAATTTCAATCCATTATTTAAAGTCAGAACCAGATATATTATTTATTCACAGTATGGTCTATTCGTGCATTATCTCTATATGCTTAGACAAAGGGTACACCTCTTTTTACGCCCATTACTAATTTATACGTCTTGAATACGTTGCTGCCACAAATGGTGGAAGAAATAGTCATGTCACCTGATCTACATATACGTTTTATCACAGTAATATTCTGGACAAAAAAAGCAAAGGTCACACTTAAGATTGTAGCAAAGACTAAATGAAAAGTGAGCATGGATTACTAAACATCCATGTCCAGGTTGCCTAATGCTGTCAAATGTCAATCCTATTGGTCACTACATATTTGTTTCTTTCTAAGATTATATATTCAAACTCAACCCTGTTGAAAATGTCTAATCCTATCACTCACTTTATACATTGCCTGATTTCGTAATGTCTCTATTGATATCAGCTTTCCTAACTATTTTCCCCAGTTCATCATTGTGACTGTCTCTTCACTTGTGCTGACATTAACATTCACTGTCTACCGGAAACCCTATTGCTAAACAACATTTGGTCCAAATCCTATACTCACTCTTCTTTCTAAACCTACCGAGAATCTTCCCAATCCTACCGACTATCCCTTTTGACTGGAAGTTCTCTTCTTCATTTAATCATCCATGGTACAAGGACCTAAGTCATTGTATATCAATTTATCTGACACATCAGTGCAGAACATAATTCAAAGCTACGTATCCCAATCAAGGGCCCAATGCCCTTTTGGGCTTCAAATCTTAGCTAGATTTCTGTTTTCATACTTATATTTCACCTATATATTATTGTAAATATCGCAGTTTTCCAATACCATTATTCATCCCGCAGAAAGATTCCTAATCCAAATCGAACCTGTTAGTTAACCTAACCATACACTGTTCAGTCAATTTAACTTTACAGAAGAGCAGGGATAGAGTTGGTCTTACAATACATGAATATAGGGGATCTTCCACATGCTGAGAAACTCAAAGGTCCATGCAGAAATGAATCCTGGAGAAGTTGTAAGCAGCTATGGAGGACCTAAGAGAGCAAAAGTCATCCTCCATGGAAAACAACCTGGTCAGGATGAAGGGTTGTGTCTGAATCAGCTTCTCTCTTCTTAATGTAGAGAAGATGGACCAAACCAGGCCTGTGTGGAGAGCTGTTCCCAGGTGCCAATGGTTGATATACCATTCTAACTTGTGAAAGTGTCACAGGAGGTAGGGGCAGCCACCATCTCATGGGACCCTTGAAAGCAATTGTTAGGTCAAAGTGGTTGCCACGGCAGTAACCTCATTCAGTTCCTGAATGAAGTGACCTACCTCTCTTCCTTGATGACGGATCTCTCTGAACTTGTGATCCAGGAAGCCAGGCACCCAGAGTCAGTCTCAGTTTTTTTCCCAGTGGGCTCAGTTGTTTGGAATAACCAAGGACAGAGTAAGTCTTCCTTGGTACTCACTGATGTGAGGATTGCCAAATGCCAGGAGAGCTCTGAAAAGGGGAATTTCCTGAGAAAGCAGGTAGTGGCTCACAACTGGCTCCTGAAAACATCACAGTGTTGGCCAAGGAGACCAGATCTCAGAAGGACAGGCCATTTCAAGGAAACATAGTATGGCCCATCAGTCAGAGTACATTCCAATTAGTCACAGACCTACTTGAATAAAGGAGGTGTCGTTGTGGGTGTGGTTCTGATTTTGTGGTTTAGTCTCATGTTCTGAGAATAGGTAAGAAAGGCGGTTTGTTTGCTTTAGAGTGGACTGTTTATAGTAAGTCATTTGACAAGGCGATTGTTTGTATGCCTGTGTATTCCACTGTGTCCGTGGTTGTAGACATTATAAAAGATAATGCATCAATAGATGTGTCCTGTCTAGTAGAAAGCTTGCCAACATTCATCCTGCCCAATTTATGAGTGGACTGCAGGTTGCTTTAGGGACGGGCAACACCTACTATCTTCCGAAGTTCCTGTTTTCCTCCTGAATTCTGGCCACTCTCCAGAGTAGGCTCATGGTTTTGTGTCCAAGATATGTACCACCTCCAAGCTCTGTGACATTGCCATATACTGGATAGCTGAAGGGAATAGCAAGCATCTCAGAATGCTCAGATATCAGTGTGACAAAGAAAGTCTCAGTAGAGAAACCCTGCTTTGGGCCTTTTGCTTACCTATTTTTCTGTTGCTCTGAGTGTCAGGAAGGTCTTTCCCTCAGGCCACCAATTTGTGAAGCCTGAAGAAAACTGTTTTCAAATGGAAATAAATGGGCATCACCTGTGTATCTTTGCTTAATTGCTTTGGAAAGGGATGTGTCTGAATCAGCCACTTGGCCCTGTGTGAGGCAGTGGCTTAGATTCTCAGCACCTGATGGAACTAAAGAAAGATCCCATGTGTGCTTCCAAAACCAAAATGGCAAAAAGATCAGTCATTGTGTATGAAGTATCTTGCCTTACTCTGATAGGTTTCTGATCTCCATCAAGTGAGACAAGGGATCCTTTGGGTCAAATGAGTTCTTCAAAGCCCTGCAGAGGCAAGCCCATATGAGCTTGGGTTTTTTCATTATTTCAAATCACATAAAGAATCTATACCTGACAGTCAGTAGGCCTCAAATTGGAGAAACAGAGCAGTATTAAGGCCAGGCTTATTTTATCACTCCTGGTTCACAGGAATGGTGTCCAGGCCTAGCTGACTTTAAGCAAATAAGGGACAAGGGAGCTTGTTTTGGATACTGTCTTGTGCTGCGCCTCTCATGGAAACCTCCAGCCAGAGGTTATAATGAGTGTCTATATGGAAGAAGGTGAGGACCATGTGGGAGTGTTTTGGTTTTAATTGTGTTCATTTGTGTAGCGGTTGGAAGAAATGACTGGATCCACCAGGGCTGGAAGTTTGGTATGATTCCCCATAGAGACTGAGTTCTGGAACTGACCTCAGAGAAGTATTGTCATGAATTGTGTTGCGATTTTAGAAGGCCATGCATGAGAGTCGCCCTTGGAAACTGAAATCTAGGCCAAGGGTGGCTTTCGACTGATCACTGGGAATCTCAGCCAGGGTATCTCATGATTTTATTCTGAAAGACTTGACAGGCATAGTTGAAAGTCAAAACACACATGGACCTCACACTGTAGACCTCAATGGGCTGGGCTTCATGTGACCGTTTGCCTACTCTTTGGGAAGCCTTGCCTTTGAGAGTTCTCCAGAGCATTCATTGAAATGAGGTTCCGCAACATTAAATGGTTCCTGAATGAATTGAAACCCACAGTTTCTCCAACTTCATCCTTGAAAAGTGGCTAGACAAATACCCTGAAATTTTTGAAACTCCCATGACCAGGTGGCACTGGAGAACCTTTGGATCTCCTGTTGCTGATCATGAGTGTACCAGACAGTGCCTTGAATTACTGGGTTTCATGAAAATGTTGAAGAACAGAGATGCCAGTAAGTTGAGAATGCTGAGTAGTGGGCCCAGAGCAGTGGTGTGCAGGTGTGTGATAAAATATCTGATTTGGGGCCGTGTGGATTTCCAATTGACTTCCAAATGCCTTTTGGCTGCCATGGTGCATCCAGCAGAACCTTACATGTAAAGGCATCTTATTATATGGAGAGGTTTCAAGGCAATGTTCAGAATCAGGTTGGTATGGTCAAGGAAAAAGCTATGTGAAATAGAAGCCTGGTTGGTGCATTCTCCTGCAGATCCTGACCCACCACACGTGACAGAACTCCCTCCAGCACTGTGTCCCAGTTGAAATCCTTGTATTCCGTGAAGCCAATACCAAACTCCCAGTGCAGCACCAAGAAACACCACAAAAATGGAGGATGATCAAATGACTTCACAGTCCACACGGGGAGACACTTAGCCCCCAGTGGCCACAGTTTACCTACCAAGAGAGAATTCAGCACTGCTGCCTCATGTTCATTAGAAAATAAGAAACCATGCTCTCCATTCACATAGATGCAGACCCAGCTTTGATGGTCTCACTAGAAAAGAAGCTAAACCTTATGACAACAAAATATATTTAAAGTACCCAACCTCAGAGGCAGTTTCTCAAGAAGTCTTTAGGCCGGCAGAGCTCTATGTTTGTGGAGTGTTTACTTCTTAGACCAGGATGTAAGAAAAGAACACTGACTCCAGTTAAAATCAAATTAAAGTAAGCTTATTATTTCCACTGGCTGGGCTGCCTCTCCCTCCAAAGATTGCGAGAGCAAGAGAGCAACCCCACCTTTACTACAGCCCAGGTTTGTAGCCCAGAAAGTTACACAAAAATGGGGTAACAGATAACAGAACTCTGACAAGCATCAGACTAATGGGAGTTTACATTTTTTTTTTGCTAGCCCCAACATCAAAATTTATGAGGACCATTAGAGCCTCAGAGAGGGTCATTGTCTGGCCACAGAAGGGCAATATTTATGAGGTGTGACAAAGTTTCAGAGAGGGCTGCTATCTGGTCAGAGAGCCATGCACGGGTGAGTTCAAGGCACGGGCAGTCATTCCAAGCAGGTTCAGAATTTGCAGTAATTTACAGTAAAGCCAAAATGATTTTTTCATGGCTTTGTTGCAAGATGGCTCCCAATTTTAATAAAAGATAAGGTTGGGTCTATCATTCCCCCCTTTTCTTATGTGTCCCTTTGTAATCCTTGATAGATTAGGGGAAAAGCACTGGGGAAATTTTAATCCCTCAGTTAACAGTCTCCAAATTTTTAGAACTCACCGAAAACCAGTCTCCTTGATATTACCTGACTTAATTAGTTACTTATATTGAGAGTCTCTTTATTTTTGGCTCCATTGGTGTAAGTAGAGAGTCATCTCTCCTTTTGGCTTCTTCTCAGCTGAGAGAGGGTGACATGAGTGTGCATGGCGTGAGGGACATGAGTTGCCTTTTTGAAGTCAGTTGAGGGATATGAGTTGCCTTTTAGAAGTCAGTTCTTTTTGAAGTCTTGTTGAGGAAGAACAGGTTGTAAAGTCATCTGGGGATGGGTTCTTCTAAGAGAGAAACAGAAAACATGAGTATTGAATAAATGTTGCAGTAGCTGGATCATGTCACTGTATGAAGTACCCTCACCAGTCTTTAATATGCCCAATTATCAGGACTGTCAACTTAATATTTAACTTTTAGTGTTACAGTTGTCCCTCCCCATAATATACAGTTTAATAATTTAATGTCATCTGATTTTGCAAAATCCTTTCACTAGTATGACCTCTGTGTCTAATAGAGAAACATTTAATTCTGTTACTCAGGGCTGGATAATCGTACTAACAAACACCAAGCCTACCTGTGTAGGTTAGGAATATCTGTAGGCCTTAAACTAAAAACTTCTGCCTCTGGCAGCTCCTCTTGATAGTCTCTTTTTATAGTTATCAGGCATTCCTGTCTGAGAATCCTTCTTTGTAGCCAACAGTTTTACTTATTTTGGGAGGCTAACATAAAGTGTATACCTTAAAATATTATTATTATTATTATTATTATTATTATTATTATTATTATTATTATTATTATTATTTAAAATGCCCAGGAATGGCTGTATTTTGGTTATAACTTTCTTTGCTAAGTGTTTAAGATGAAGCAGTCAAATGACTTTTGTTTCTATCTATTGTTAGCAGTCAGCTGAGCTTTTATGGGAGTCATTCCTTGGGAAACTTGAGAGCAACTTCTCAGTTCTGCTAGTGCAATTTGAGCTAGGTGGGTTCAGGTCTTGCTTGACCATGTGGCTTCCCTCAGAAGCATCAGGGATGTCTCCCTTTCCTGATGACTCTCCTCTTTGTAGCAAATACACTGATTGGCTTTCTGTTCTCCAGTGGTCTCATTAATCTCCCTGATCGGGAGGTTATGTGGCCCAGAGTTGCAAAGCTCATTGAGAAGTCCCCTGTTCCCTGGATTCAGACTGACTCAGAGGGCAAGAGTCAAATATTGTTTTTTTTTGGCCCTTTTCATTTAACTTTAATTTTCAATCCTAATCTGAAACAACCAGCAAATAAATTTTAACAGCCATATATTAAGAGTACTGTGCTTTAGTGTCTATAATTTTATAATTATTTATATTTTATTAATTGGGATCTTATTATTCTGTCTGTCTTGTAGTTGATGACTTATTTTCTTAAATTAACCCATGTTGTGTTCTTAAAGCAACACTTCTGTAAAACACCAACAGGGAATCTTTAGATCACTTATAAGGAAATTAAAAAATAAATTTTTTTTAACAAGAGTAAAAATACTTAGTTCATCTAATAGCTACCCTGAATTTTTTCGGTGAGTTATATATTATATCACCTTTTTGAGATCCTAGTAATCTTGACAGAAAAAAAAAATTTGAACATAAGTTTAAATGAAATAAAATCTGACCTACTGCTTTCATAGTCAACCTCACATGTAGTAAGATGGGACACAGAGTCTTATCTCAGGTAAGCAGGGCTCCTTATAAATCTTAAATTCTTTAGTTCTAAAGCTGACCTTTTTTTTAAATATCATTTTACAAAGTTTACATAAATTGTTTGAGGTCACATGAACATTAGCTCACACCATATGATATCACATTTAAAACATGAATTAAAGTACGGCTGAAAGATTTTAACCTTTACATAGATTAGGGTCTCATTAACTTAAAAATAAATTTAAATTGTTCCACAATGTAAAAAGTAACATAAAATTTATATATATTATTGATAACAGGTAAATAAATCCCCAATATATATTTTATTTGCCATACAACTTCAGAACACCTGCTTGATATAATGCTATTTTAAAGTTTCTACCTTATAGAGTCGTATAACTGGAAGATATGAGCACATTAATAGCATCACAATTACATTGATGTTTCTACATTAACCAAGTTTAGCTTTTAAAGAAATGGCAGTACAGGGCTCTAAAATAACAGTTCTTATTTAAACAGTTGTTTAATTTTTATGGTTGCTTGCTCTAGAAAATTTAAATCTTAATAAACTAAATGTTATGGGTAAATTTATGTTTAAGAAATTTTTGTCTCTTTAACACATGACTGATTTTTACAATCTTATACAGACTTTAGTACAAACTTATACAGACCTTAGTATATCAATCAGATATCAAACAAAAGTACTCATGAATGAGTAATCGCATATCAAATTTACTTTACTTATTTATCAAAATATTAGACAAATGTATTGAACAGTGTAAACCATCTTTTTGATTGAAAGAAAAGTCCTGGAACAAAGGCATATTAGACCTTTTGTAGACATTAATACTTTATTAGATTTTTGAACACCTAGAAAAACTTGTAAGCTTAAATTTAAAGACATTTATATTTATCTGTTTACCCAATTTAAATTGAAACATTTAAATCACGTGAATTAAAGATCTTTGGATCCACTTTTTAAAATTGTTTTTTTGAGTGCTTTTTAATATGAGTGCTCCTTATATATGTTAATTTGTGTATCTTATATATGATATACGTACATATGTATATATATATATATATATATATATATATATATATATATATATATATATAGACATACAACACATAACAAATTGTGCACACATAATAAAAGTGAAGGCCTTGTAGCTTTTCACAGGTGAAATCTCCATTGCAATGATTTAAAAATTCCACAGTTGGTCAAAGATATTACTGATCAGAAAAACATTAACCTAGGTCTGTAGGAGCAAAATCATGAGCTCAAAAAATAAATAAATAATCTAAGGAAAAAATTATGAGTCCTAGAAAAAATGACTGGCCAGTAGTTAGTAAATACCATACAATTTACCTTTTTTTTTCCTTAGGCCTCAAATAAGTCTCCTACTAAGCTTACAGGCTTCTTTCATTTGCATTTCAAAATAAGTCCTGCCTGAGGTCTGGAAGAAGCAGGAAAAAAAGGCTATTCTGAGCAGAAACCTTAGGCCTAAGGTATTTTAAACATAATTTTCAGGTTAGGATGTTGAAAATTATGATACAAGTTTAAGATACAATTCACAAAATTTTATATCTTTACAAGTTGTTTTGTCAACAGATATCACACTATGATTTAGTATCCTTGTCCAAATTAATGCACTGGTACACAGAGTGACATTTTCCCAGGCTACCTAATTTAAAATTGGTGAAAAAAAGACTGAATGATTGGGAAGTTACTTGCCAACTTGGAAGTAGAGTTCTTTAGTTTTTCATCCTAAGTATTTAAGTTCTCTGGCATGAATTATCTGAAACCATAAACTAAACAATTGCCTAAACCCGACTTTTAACTGCAAGATTGTGGAATGCTTCAAAAACCCATTCAGATACCAGATTGGTACAATGAAACATCATCATTTAGACACACATTCAGCTAAGATCATTTCCAAGAAACAATTTATAATATTAACACATTATTGCACATGTCTTAAAGGGCCAGAAAAAAGGCACAAGACAGACAGAAATGAACTCCAGACAATGGCTGACAGACAGAACCCTTTAAAACAGAGCAAATAAGAGAAAAATCTCCTTCCCCAGTGGCACCACAGATGTCCCCACAAGGGGACCAAATGTTTTCACAGAGGAGCAACCTGAAATGTAAAATAAAGTGTCTCCATGGTGACTTTACTGCATTTAGTGTCCCCTTTTTGTTTTTCTCTTTTTTTTTTTAAGAAGAGAGAGGTGGCATTATCCTTACAGTGCAGGGAACGAAGGAGGGAATTCCCTGAAGCAACAGGGCTTCGGCAGATGCTGGGAGATACTCAGTTCTTCATTCCCCAGCAGGCATTGCCATCTGCACTGGGTGTGCTCCAGGCAGCCAGCTAGGGGCTTCTCTCATTCTGCTTAACAAATGGTGGTAAAGTTCATCACAGTTCCTTAAAACACAGTCCAAAGGGGTGTTAGGCTTACTTGCTTTGTTACCCATTTTCACGTTCAATATCCTTAAGATTTTATCACAGAAATCACAAAACAAAACGCACAAAAACAAAAAAACAAAAAACATATAGAACACAGAACAAAACACACACACACACACACAAAAAAAAAAACAAAACAAAAACAAAAACAGAATCCCAGTGCCAAAACAGAAAAACAGAGGAGCAATTCAACGTTTTACTAAAGCTCTGGGGTAGGAGCGCGTGCGTGTCCCTCGGCACCTCTCTAACCTTCCAGAGGAATTCCCTACAGAACGGAACAGAGGACAGAACGATTCTCATTACTGTCCTGGACAGGAGTGTATGTGAGCCTCCCCAGGCCACCTCTCTGTCATTAGAGGAGATCTCCCTTAACCAGATATAAGATGTTATCAAGGTGCCACTTACCTATGGAGGCCTCCTCCACCAGGTGCTTGCTAATAGTTTCAGTGCGGTGGTTCACTGCATTGCTCCCCAGACCGACGGCTCACTCCAAGGCCTTGGAACATCTAAAGTTGTGCACCCCCTAGAGTGGCTCCCCAGCCCGTAGCCCTGGAGGGAAGGCCAGCTTCAGAATTTTCAGCAGTCTGGTCTTGTGATCTGGTCGAGCAGGGTCATCTCACTGGGGAACTCCAAAATTTTGGACTAGGATGCAAGAAAAGACCACTGACTCCAATTAAAATCAAATTAAGGCAAGCTTATTATTAAAACCAGCCAGGCTGCCTCTCCCTCCCAAAATGGCGGGAACAAGACAGCAACACCACCTTTTCTACAGCCCAGCTAGATAGCCCAGAAAGTTACAAAAAAAGGGGGTTACAGATACAGAACTTTGAAAGCATCACACTAATGGTAGTTTACATTTTTTTGCTGGCCCCAACATCAGAAATTATGAGGACCATTAGAGACTCAGAGAGGGTCGTTGTCTGGCCTGGAAAGGCCAATATTTATTAGGTGTCACTAATGTTTCAGAGAGCACTGTTATCTGGTCAGAGAGCCAGGCATGGATGAGTTCAAGGCATGGGCGGGCATTCCAAGCAGGTTCAGAATTTGCAGTAATTTATAGTAAAGCCCAAATTATCTTTTCACGGCTTTCTGGCAAGATGGCTCCCAATTCTAATTAAAAATCAGGTTGGATCTATCAAGCCTGTCCTTTACTCTTGGAAACTTCTCTACAACCTGCAAGGTTGTGAACTCCTGACCATTTTACATTCCAGATATGTATTCACAGATTTTCTAACTCTTGTCCTCCAACTGTGTCTTACTTGGGGTGAAGGTAATATCAAGG